>NW_016810977.1:24783-78914 GCF_001698545.2 Rhinopithecus bieti | reverse complement strand
GACTGTTAAGTTTCTTATTAGCTGTCCAGAAATAATCAGATGCCCATTGGTCTGTGATAAATATTAAATCATTAAATTAATTCAAAATAATTTAACATACAAAATAGATAGAAAAATGAAAGTTATTTAAAGTTGGTCATTTTTAAAACAAAGCTTTTATTTAAGTGGCTTTTTAAAATCATCTAAATAATTATAACCAGAATTCATCAACTCAAAGTAGTATTCTTTCTTAAACACAGGGTTTAATATAGTAAAATTTTATAATATGCTCTAGATCATATATAATCCCTATATGTCTTTCAGTTACATTCTTTAAACTTAAAATAAACCAACAAAAATCTTAATTAAAATGTAAAGCTTAAAGGTATAAGAATACATAATTTTTTAATAAAATAGACTCATTTTACTCACTATAAATTAGAAATTCTTGTGGTGAATTGTTTCAGGGGAAATAAAAACAGTTTAATAAAACAATTTAATAAAAATTTTACCCCTGAGTAAAAGCCATCAATAAAACACTAAATAAATATTCAGCATATTGGAGATATTTGGGCAGAAAAATAGGTGTAAGGACTAATATCCTAGACTCTCTATCTTGGATAATAAAATGAAGCAAAACAGAACAGAACAGCAGAAGTTTGGAATCCATTAAAAAATGAGTCATATAAAACACACAGATGTAAATCAATATGTCAGCTCAGAAGATGTAGCAATGGGATAATTTTAAAGTTCTCTGCTATTAAGGAAACCTTTCCTTAAACAGTTCTCTCTCACTCTCCCCACATGGAGGAAAGAAGATACATCCTTCCTACAGGAACTACACATCCTTACAGAAGGATCCAGAAAGTAAGGAGCTATACATTTTTCATCCCTTCAATACAGTTCTCCACTCTGATAGGCCAAGGGCTCCCTGCAAGAAAAACTTAGTCAGAATGTGAGAGTTGAGCCATGAAAGCAACTCTGGTACAAAAGTACCATCTAGAAACAGGAGGCCAGAGAATTACAGACCACCTAATGAGAAAAATGAAAACATCATATAAATTATGATAGTTTGTCAATTATTTGTTAGGATGCTATTTAAGTTGTTCACTGAAGGATAATTTTGATTTACAACATTTTTGTTAACTGTCGTAAACTGTGAGAGTTTTTTTTGTTTGTTTTTTAAATATAGAACTGCACTTCTTTACAAAGTTATCTAATAACACACATTGGTATTGCTTCATACAAACTATTTTGAATAAGGCTTTGTATCAAAGCAAGTAAATAAAATGAAGTTTATCATGGAAAAGAACCAGATACAGTATCCAAACATCAAACTATCTAGGACTCACTGAAGGAAAAGATTATGTTAAGATTTTCATTTCTTTTGCAATTGGGTACTTCCGCTGTTTCCTTTCTACCTTGCAAACTTCTTTTCATTCCTCTCCCTGCTTTTCCTTCTGATTCCGTTTTTTCTTCATTTTCTTTTCTATCTTTCTTTTCATCTCTTCATGCCATCTCTTTTTCTTTCCTGTCTGCTCTCCTCTCTTTTCTTGTCTCCTTCCCTTTCTATGGTCTCTCATATCTTGGCTTCTCTTCTCTTCAGTGTGTCAACCTCTCTCAAATACATGCAGCCCACATTTCACAAATAATTAGTTTTCTGAGCAGGACATATGAGACATCCTTCTACTTATCCCTACCTCAATTCTCAGTGGAACTGTGGCAGATACTGAAAGGGAAAAACTAACAGTAGCATCTCACCAGACTTATCACAAACTAACCTATTACTTGTAATGCATCAGAGTCATCGCTTGAGCTGTTTATTTTCTGTTTGACCCTCTGTATCCATCAATGACCTTTTCTGCATCCACCTCTGTGTCTAAGTTTGTTTTCTATAAACTTCATTATATAGGATCTGTTGCCTTCTGACATCCAGTTGGCCTTGGCCAATAAGAATAACTAATAGGACATTGAAGAGAGAAGAGACAGGTAAGGATTCCCTGCTTCCTCTTGTCAGGCCACAGTGTTGACTGTTGAATTCACCTATTTGTATCCACAGCTCCTTTCTTGTGGTCTCCTTCTTGTCTCCAATGATTATAGCTCTTAGCTCTTACCAGGGTGTGGTGAACCTGCTCTTCCTAACCAGACCCATGGATGTTCTCAGTCCCATGCTTATTTACCATTCCTAATTGGTTCATTTAAATATATTCATATTTCTCTAAATAGTTACTTTATTAAATGATCTATAACAACCTCTCATGAGTGTGTTATCAGTTTTTGCTGGGAGTCTGATCAATATGGTAATTAACATGAGTTTCAGGAATGGAACCTCAAAATTGATGTTTTTAAGGATTAAGTTGGTCATCTACTTGATTAGGAAGACTTAGATGACTTCTTTGTCAGATGACAAAAAAATGCTAGTAACCAATGACATAAAAATGACCCTCTACTGTAGCAGCAAATGAGTGAAGGCATCCGTCAAAACATTGGGAAATCAAGTGACATTCGTTCATAGTAGCTACAACAACAATAGTCATTACAAACATTATGGGAAGTACATGGAGCTTCATGTATCTCCTTCCAGGAGCATACACAATGTAAAATACAAATTTAAGCATTTAATTTCAAGTTCAAGGCACGGGAGAAGAAGCTTTTTTTTTTTTTAATTTTTTTTTAATTTTTATTTATTTTTTGTGTGTGTGTGTGAGACGGAGTCTCGCTCTGTCGCCCGGGCTGGAGTGCAGTGGCCGGATCTCAGCTCACTGCAAGCTCCGCCTTCCGGGTTTACGCCATTCTCAGGCCTCAGCCTTCCGAGTAGCTGGGACTACAAGCGCCCGCCACCTCGCCTGGCTAGTTTTTTTTTGTATTTTTAGTAGAGACGGGGTTTCACCGTGTTAGCCAGGATGGTCTCGATCTCCTGACCCCGTGATCCGCCCGTCTCGGCCTCCCAAAGTGCTGGGATTACAGGCTTGAGCCACCGTGCCCAGCCAGGGAGAAGAATCTTAAGGGCCCTCCCTTTTCTTTAATGCAAAGTAAATTATTAATTGTGTGCCAAAGCAAAAAAGGGCTGTCAGCTGTTTGTGCATGCTTTGCAAACTAAGATTTTTAAAAAATGGTTAAAAACTAAATTATTAATAAAATAGTAATATTTTGTGACATATGAGTATTGTATGATATTCTCATTTTAATGATTATTAATATAATTTTACCGAAACAGAGCCACACCTACTCCTTTGCATGTTGTCATTGGCTGCTTTTGCACTGCAATTACAAAGAGTACAGAAAAAAACACAGGACCAAGAAACTTGAAATGTTTACTATTTTAGAAAAGATATACCACCGTCTGCTTTAAAGCAGTCTCTTTTGTACTATTGCAGGAGTGAAGGAAGTGCTGAAGATCAGGCCTAATACATGTTTGTAAAGTTTGCATAATTGCAGTAACTATGGTTATTGAGGCATGGATATTTGGCTGATGTTGTCTTCTGAAGTAAATGATGGAAAAGTGTTATTTCCAAATCACACAGAAACAAATAGTAGAAAATAAAACAAAAAAAAAAAGAAAGAAAGTAAGAAAATAAGAGAAGTTTAGTATTTATTGTTGCCAAAGCAAAACTTGAACTTCTAAAGCAAAAATTAAGTTTTAGAAAATTTGTATCAGCTACCGTAAGATTGACTGATTACCAACATGTAAGTACTTTATGAGATGGTGATAATATTAACAAATGTGATATTTAAAACATTTTATTATGAATTATATCAACATATAAAATAACGGAATTGCTCAATAAGGCAATGTTTCCCAAATTGGCTCATGTTGTAAAACAATGCATGAGCAGGAGATCCATTCAAAATGCGAGATAAATCAATGGATTTTAAAGTAGTGGAGTACAAAATTTATTGATATATCTTTGATTTCTAATGTGCAACTAACTATTAAGAAACTACCACCCTTAAGTTTTGATACAGTATCACAGAATAATATTTACTATTATCTGAAAATATATTAAAATACTTCTCTCTTTCCGACTCTCTTCTGAGTGTGGTCAGATTTCACTCATATACTTCCAAAATCAATGTATTTCCACAGATTGAATACAGCAGCACACATAAAGTGCCAGCTATTTTCTATTAAACCAGATCTTAAGTAAAGATGTAAAAATATAAAAATGTAAAGCTGTAAAATTTTTTTCTCACTATTGTTTGTTTTTTAAAAAATATAGTTATATAGTATATATATGTGTGTGTGTGTATCTAATATATGTGTGTGCATATATATACTTTGTGTGTATTTATAGATAATATACATCTCTATATGTGGATATTAGATATCGATCTCTTTGAGTGTATTTGCATTTGCCCAACAGTTATTTCTATCTCATTGTTCCTATCTTCTCTTATATTTCTGAGGATATGAATATCTTGTCTCTTTCTAGTTTTACTTTCATTTGTGGTTTTTCTTTAAATACGTATTTTTTCTTTTGATCCCCTTTATATTTTCAGCCTTCCTCAGATGTATACTGGCACTTGCTTTTCTGTTTTTTTGTTTGTTTTTTTTTGAGACAGTCTCGCTCTGTAGCCCAAACTGGAGTGCAGTGGCCTGATCTCAGCTCACTGCAAGCTCCGCCTTTCGGGTTCACACCATTCTCCTGCCTCAGCCTCCCAAGTAGCTGGGACTATAGGCACCCGCCACCTCGCCCGGCTAGTTTTTTGTATTTTTTAGTAGAGACGGGGTTTCACCGTGTTAGCCAGGATGGTCTCGATCTCCTGACCTTGTGATCCACCCGTCTCGGCCTCCCAAGCTTTTCTGTTTTTATTTACAATGGGACTTTAAAAGTTTGATTTGAATATCCCAACTGATTGGCAATATTGATCTAACATAAGTTGAGTGGTTGACCGGGCCACTTGGTTACAGAACTCCTATGCCAATGTCTATAGTCTTATCTGCCAGTATTTTGGGAGCTCTATTAAAGTCAACTCAGAATTCCAGAATTTGGTATGTAAGAGTTGACTCAATTTCTGTAATTTTTGTTTGGCACCCTCATCCTCAACTTTGCTTTGCTTCAGAGAGTTTTTGTTTATCTTCTACAAAAAATAAACCTCCTGATTTGTACTGCAGTGAGGAAGGAGCACAGGGGTGATGGAGATGGAATCTGGGGATTGGATTTACAAATTTCAAAATCCCTCTTTATTTTCTGCATAACAACTCAAAACTTCCTTTTCTTTTGATCTTTTGTCTACTGACTTAAATTTTATCTTCTGAACCTCCCACTCAATACAGCATAATAATTGAGTTATAGTTCAATTGCCTAATACATAGGCCCTTCTTAAAATGTTCAATAAATGTAAGCTGCAGATCACAATCTTGACCAGGACAGAATCATGAAATCTGCCATGTATCCCGGAGGCCTACTCCCCTTGTATCTAAGTCCTTTCCCATAAAGAAATCAACATGGGTAGTAATAAAATTCCCCATGACAACAGAGAAAATTAGGTTATTATGAATCCAGAGAAACAGCAGTAAATATATTTATGAAGATAATTATATGACAATAAATTAAGAATAATTTCCTTTTTGCCTCTGGACAATTGGTAGTCTTAACATTTCACATAAGCATGGGTTTATGTAATCATTTTAATTAATTTAAATCCTGTCTCTCCTGTGGCTTCATTATGAAAGAAAACTAATTTTATGCTTAACAATATGTTCCAGTGCTCACCACTGATTTTTCCTAAAAAAGTAGTGGAAAGTAGAAACATTTTGTACATCTATGTCTCTGTACGATAAAGTATTGCCAACTATAATGCCTCTGAAATTTCATGATTCATATTACTGAACGATGTTTTTTCTTAGGGTAACAATGGTCTGAATATGCATATAAGCTATCAAGGTTTTCTTTTTTGTTTTGCCATTCAGGGAAAAGAAAAAGTAAAGATGGCAAATGATTACAGAACAATATATATATTTTCTTCCTTTTTGGCTGAAAATAATTACTTCTTTCTCAAACTGTGAAGGTTATAAAAACAGCCGTTGGAAGGTGTTATCGGAAGCAGTTGTGCTTCTGAGTACAAGAACTTACTAAACCTGTGACTTAAAGTTATGTTGTTGGGGACCTGGGCTGATCTACATTTCAGTTAGCTAAAGACAGGTAATCTTTCAGTTAATTGATAGATAATCAGATATTTATTCTTCCTACAGAGGTCCAAGAACAATAAAAAGTATTCATGAGGGGAGTTGTCAGTCTCACACACTGTTACCAACTTTTTTTTTTATCCTGCTGTCCAATGTAATTCATGAATTACATTGAAGAAAATAATACTATTGATTGAAAAACAGCTGATATAAACATCCAGACAACAGAAATGGGAGCAAAAATAGAAATTTATATACACATAGCTTAGAAATGCCACTTTTGTAAAATGCTGAGTGAATATGGAAAGTTCCTGCACTTCACATGCATCAAGAAATACTTTCTATTAAGGAGAAGAGGCCCAGAAGAGTGAAATGGACATGAAACCCCAGGGAAACCAAACTGGACCAAAACTGCCCCGAGCAACTGTCGTTTGCTCACACAATTTGCCAGCCCTCAGTGAAAGCTGATTAGTGATTTACCCAGAATCACATTTTTGCCAACTTTTATAAATAATTATCTGTTATTTAATGTTTTCTATAATGTATCACCAAATTATATCATTTTATATATGTTTCATCTCTTGGATTAAAGAGATTTGTTGTGGGGTACTGAAGCAGACACTTAAAAACTCAGGCGCTGAAGTGACTTGTATTTAGGTACATTTGCTTCTTCTCTAAGATTGTGCTAGATGCTCCTATTTCAAACAACTACTTAGAGAAAAGTGCGTGAGATATACTCCTTGACATTCATGTTGGAACTATTTAGTAACCTTATCTGCCTGAATGTAGTGCATCTATTTCCACCATCTCTCTGTCTCTCTGTCTCTCTCTCATCAAATACTAGACATGTATAACTATCTCTTTGAGACAAAGTAAACAGAAAGTTTTTTGAATACACTATCAAAGATGTTCAAACATTTTAAACATATGTATTTTTCCCTTTCAGTTACTTTAAATATTAAATAATCTTCACTTTCATTCAGTATCATTTTTGTAAAGTCAAAATTAAAACTTGTTCATAATTCGTAATTGGTATCTGGAAGGTTTTATAAATTTATTTAAATGTTAAGCTTCTTAAAATGGTCACTGTCTGTTGTCCCATTGTAGGATCTTGTTATCTATCTTATTTCGTATTCTACAAGTCTTTTATGTTTCAATTATTCCATCTGTTTTTATTAATAATTGGTGATAAATATTCCTTCAAATACTTCTGAAATTTGCACTCCTTTTGGAATTCCAATTTCATGAGAAGGAAATACTCCTGTCCTCATCATATAAATGCTGTCTCTTCTAATTTTGACCTCATTTTTTTGAACTTTGCATATATTTCCTGGCATAACTTTATGACACGTGGTGAAGTTTCTCAGTATTACCTTTCAGTTCAATTATTTGCTCATTAACTCTATCCATTTGGATTTAATTCATCTGAAGAGTTTTTATTTCAACTATTATATTGTTCAGACCTGAAATTTCTCTGTTTCATTATTTTATCAGGTTATTCCTACTTATTTACAATATTACTCTATGACTTTTTGAGGGTGTTTATCACGCTTGCATAAGATTTTTGATCTCTGTATTACATTATTTTCTGTACTTTTCTATTATAGATTTCATAGCGCATTTATTTTTCTTTAAGACCATTGTAGTCTTCAGAAAACTAGTATGATTTGTTTATGAGCTCAAATTCCCCTGAGATTATCAGCTAGTTTGACAGGTAAAATACATCAATGGGAAAGACCAAAACTAAGCCCTAATCACTCTTGATTCTTTAATGGACAGGTGAGAAAGTTCTCCAGGGCAAAGAATTACCAACAACATTGTGATGTCAATTTTATGTGTCAATTTGGTTAGGCCATGGCATCCAGCTTTTGGTCAGACACTAGTCTAGATGTTCTTGTGAAAGTATTTCTTAGATGTGATTAATGTTTATATCAGCAGTCTTTGAGTAAAGTAGATTGTCCATAATGGGTTTAAAACCTCATCCAGTCAGTTGAAGACCTATATGGATAAAGACTAAGTTCGTCCAAAGAAGAAGAAAGTGACTGGAGACTACCTTTGAACTTGAGTTGCAACATCAACTCTTCCTTGGGCCTCTAGCTTGCTGGCTTGGCCTGACCTGCAATTTCACACTTGCCACCCTCCACAATCATGTGAGCCAGTTGTTTAAACTCCCTCTCTTTTAATAGATGATAGATGATATATGATAGATAGATATATAGATACAAAGAGAGGTATATAGATAGATAGATACGTAGATATATAGATAGACAGATACATAGATACATAGAAGATAAACAGATACAGATACAAGCTAATATATATAAATGTATATTTATAGATTTATGTGAGTATGTATGCATATACTATTAGTTGTAGCCTGAGATTGACTCCTGATATTTGTTTCTTTCTCTATTATTGGTCGCTGTATTACAGAGATACTCCCTAAATAGTCACAGTTCTTTGTTAAAATGTTGTCTTCTTTGTGGAGATAACCTATCATTCAGGTTTTGAAGTTGACTGAAGAGGAGAACAATCTCACGTTATTCATCAATCCTTCTTGTCCCTGTTTTGACCTACATTGACAATGCAGCTAGCATGTTCTGTAAATTAGGTGTATTAAATGCATTTTGACATGGTATGATGGTTTGATTTGTAACTCCATGGTAAGTCAAGGAGCATCTGTATTTGCAAGTTATCCTTATCATGCAAATACTCATGCACACACATATATACACACATACAACCCTTTATAATAATTTTGTAATGATACATTATTGTAAATGCTGTAACATATAACAAATTAAAGGGTTTATATGAAGTTGTATGTTTAAAATAAAATTTGATTGGAGGTATTCAAAGCTAATAGACAAAGAATACTTACAACAAATAAATATGAATAAGGTAGGTGGCTAGCTGCTTCCTGATGAGGTCACTAAATTTCCTCATCTCACATCATAGAAAATAAATAACAAATTCATTAAACTTTTACATAAAAATGTTAATACCTAAGAAAATATCTGTCAATAAAAGGATTCTGTGTAAAGATATGTATTTTCTAATAGTGAAAAAGGAAAGTAATAATGAAAGCCAATAACAATAAAAAAAGAGCATGGATAACTAAATATAATATTAAAAGTAAGCAGCAGAATGTTAATGTATTGAATGTAAGAGAAAATTTTTTACAGAAATACTAAAACCTTAAATATAATTACGTAAATACAATTAATTAGCATTAAGTTAAAAACGAATGCAAATCCAATTAAAAAATTACTACTATAATTAGTAAGTAAAATCTAACCTGACTTGTAATTTTATGCAGGCTGTTTGTTTTTGTTTTTATAATTTTCAGAATGCACAAGCAGGTCACTCCTTTCTCTTGTCACATTAGAAAACATTGGGAGCAATTATAGTGAACAAAACTTCTTAAGTAACAGTAAGACAAGCACTTTATTTTTACTTCTGATTGATAAAGTTTATTTAACCATGAAATTACAAACAGACATTTGCCTGCTTAATATATGCCAAGCATATATGATGCCAAGCATATATGTTAGTTGTTATTATAATACAATAATTACTTTATTCAACATCACAGCAATCTTATACAGAGTTTTTGCTTTTATTTTAAAGCGGATAAAATGGAGGAAGAAAGGCTTTATGTACCTATTTCAAGTCTTAGTAAGATCCAGAAAAAGGACATGAGTCTGCCCATAGATAAAACCAGAGATCCTGGGTTTGAGAGGCCAGTGTGGCTTCATGATGTGTGTGGTGTGTATTTACGGTGAATTAAGTAAATAAACCTTGCACTAAATATTTGTAATCTGTTATAGAAATGTGATGAGTAAGTTTAATCTCTTGCATGTCATAAAATATGATGCGTATGTCTTTTTTAAATGTAAGGTGACTAAATAATTTATTTTTATTTTATTTCATAGAAAGATTGGCATGAGTAGTTAGAAAAGAATGGTCCTTCAACATAGAGTATTTAAGAAGCGCTGGTCTAAACTATTCTGCTCTCTAACCTTTTGTTTATGGCAAAATCGTATTTGTTTTTATCATAATTTTGGATGTACATGTACAAAAACTATTATAATTTTTACATCTATTTTCCATTGACTTTTATACTCAGTAACTGATTTTGTTTCCTACCCAAATGTGAGATAAACATATAAATATACTTTTTTCATTTTTATTATATTGTTATTTAATTATCTGAAATTAAATTTAAAGTTGAAATATATTTTGATAAAGATTGTGAATATATAATAACCTCCACTGAAGCATTAAAAAATGGCCTCAACATCAGAACTTCAGTAAGTTCCAGTCATGTATATTGTATTCCATTCATATATGTTGGTCAAATTTTAGAACGTTTGAAATATTTCTTAAAAGAAATAAATATATTTAAGTTTTCATTTTTTTTCTCAAACTATGAGTAATAGGGAAAGACTTATTCAACCAATTGTAAATAGACACTATGAAGAGTCAGTATATACTTCTAGGTTAAGAACTCATATAATAATCCATAAACAATATAGGAAATATAAGTATATATACGTAATATGCATATGAATATGTTTGTATGATCTATCTATAGATGTATATTTATATATGTGTCCGTGTAATTTGAAAATGAATAAGCTAGGTATTCATCATTTGTTATAATATTGATAACCAATGTCTTAGCACCATTTGCTGAGAGATTTCCTTCCTCATTTCTCTGTGACAGTTGCTGTACCACACGTTTCAACATCAGCCTTTGTCTGTAGCTGACCTCTCCATTCTCTTCAGTTAGACTCCTTTTTGGTCACTGTAAGAACAACACACTGCTTTAATTGTAATTTGTGTATAGCATCTTTCGCTATTCAACAGGGCAAGTCACAAGCTGTGCACTCATTATCATTATTATTATTTTGTCTTTGAATCGTCTTTAAAAATATACAGTTACCTATTACGTTAAAGATAAAATGCTTGAATTTTAGTAGAAATTATGGCAATTAATTCTTTAGAAAACTTCTTGAATAACTAACACTTTTATAGTGAAAGCCTTTCTTCAAAAGTAATGAATTATTTTTGAATTAATTTAAGATTTTTTCATTTGCCATTAATAAATATATACAAAATATTCCAAGTGAACGAGTCATCTTATTGACACATAGTATGCTTATTACATTATGCCACTATTTAAAACGTTATCTCCTCTTATTTTCAATTACATTTTCTGACTGATTTTCCCCAACGTGTAGCAATTGAAAGAAGTTCTAATATTAATCTTCTATCTGAAAAGAAATTCTAACCATTGTTAAATTAATGCTAATGATTATTGTATGAATAATCTCTGGTTTTGAATATATACAATTAAATCATCTTCTAAGAGTGACAATTTTATCCTTCCTTTAGAATCCTCAAGTGTGATTAGTTTACACATTTTTTTGTTCTATTAGAAGCTGTAGTGAAGACCCTATACAATAATGTAGGATAGAAGTTGTAACAGTAGGTATTATTATTGGTTCATGTTACGAAAAGTTCATTAATTCCTTCTCTCATTTTACGTAGATGTTTCTTCTAATAATATATTTTGCTTTACTCTTTAGAAATTGTATTCGTTTAAATGTTTAGCTCATTAATTTTTCACCTTTGTCTTTTTATTTACATAGACACAAAGGTACAGTGGTCAATTTACTCATGGGCAATGCAAGTCTTAACTAGTACTTAATATTAATAGTGGTTTTAAAATGACACAAGAAAAGAGTTATAGCACAAACCAAATCAATGTTTGTGGGGCCACTAATACATTTGATATGTTTTGGTTTTGGAATTACTGAAGATTAATTGCTTGTGGTTCAAAGTGCCACAAATCTTGTACATCATATAAGCCTGTTCTAGTCATGTTTCTATGTTACATAAAGGGACATTTATGCACAACAAAAAATCTTGCTATATCCTGCTAAAAGCATTACTAGGTTTGTAGTTAATACAAGATGATCTTTCTAGTCTCCATTTTTATTTTAGGTAGTGAAACTTATCTGTTGGCATTTTGAAAAGTCTGGTTTAATACAGAACTGCCTTAGACATCCTACTAGGAGGGAGATTTAGGTAAAAATTCTCGTTAACATATTTATTTTCAAATACATATGCATTTGAGTATATACATTTTTCTCTAAATACCACTATTGGTTCCCCAAATTTTCTTCTGTAGTATTGTTTTAGTATACAATTGTGAACATATCATCTTTAGTATTAATTTTTCTGTTTCTCAGAATCTTATTGAGGTCATCCATATTTGTGAGTATTTCATACATTGATTACACTGGTGATATAAAAAATGGAACAAAGTTTGTTATACAGTTATGTTAAACATGAAAAATGATACTTTCAAGTTTTCAAATTGTTTTTTTCTATACAATCTAAGAAAAGGTGAAAGTGATATTTTAGTGTCTTCTACCTCTATTATCTGTTACAAGTTACTTCATACATTTCAATGCATGTAAACTTGGCATTTACATTTTATTATTGACATACTCATTTTATCAATAAAAGAAATGGTTTATATGTTTCATTAGATTATATTATTCTATCTGATGTTAATATTGACATTTCTTCATTTGACTGACACTTTGTACAATATTTGCCTGATAAATTTCAACCCATTTGATATATGTTTCCCTTTGATATCTTTTATTTTACTATTTACTTTTGGGCTTTTATTTCACGAGGGTAGGTGAATCATCTGTTTATCTCTATCTCTTTCAGCTATATATAAAGTATGTAATCTATGTTAGATATATACCTAGTATGATGAATGGGGATACACATATAAAATGAAATACAGATAGTACAGGTATATGAATCTCAAATATGCATCCTTGTATATTAGATATATACATAAATCTCTGTATATTAAATAGCACATATTATTGATTAAATGATTATAGCATTGGCATATATGAAATATGATGATAACGCAATACATTTGTTCACCAAATGAGATAATTAGTTATTGCATGACACTAGGCAGACAAACACCTCCCCATGCCAGGTACACACCAAAATGTAAAATACTTTGGGATTAATCATGAATTAAAATAAAGTGACTGCTGTATGCATGCATATAATACAAATGCTATTTCTTTCACTGTGCCAAAATCAACCTACAGGTAAAATTTAGATAATTTTAATAGAAGAACCCAATATAAACCATTTTGCCTAACCATGCAAATATAAAAATAGTAGGTGACAAAATTAGATATTTAAAAGTTAAAGGACATGAAATAAAACATTAAGTGCATTAGTATTTTCATATCACAGTGTTGGACTTAAACACATAATGTAAATTTTATATAAGTCACATAGATTTTAAAGTATTTGAAATTTAAACGTTAACTAAAGAGTTTTCAGAAAAGAAGAGTTGCTCTTTTTTTCAGGCAAAAAAAAGTTTTGTTTATCTATCTTTAAAAAAAAATTATGTATAGATAAATCCACAGAGAGAATAAGAGGGAGGATGTTGGGATAGGTGATTAGTCAATGCACAGAATTTAAATCATGCTATATCAGTTACCTTTTTCTATGCAACAACTAACCACTGAGACTTAAGGACATTCACACTAAATATTTATCACACATCTTTGGATTTTATTTGATCAAGCAGGGCTCTGTGAATAACTACTAATCTCTGCAGCTTACGCATTTTGAGTTGGATAACATAGGGTGATTTTGGGAGACAACTCAGTTTTAACTGTCTCTTATCCTGGAATCATTCTGTAAGGACCTGGTATACCCTCTACATTGAAACCTACAAAACTCAGAGCTGATTTTACAATGTATAAGTTTCTTAAGCCTCATCAAATTGGGCGCTTAAATGGGATCCTTTTATGATCTGAAAATTATACCTTAATAAGGCTATCAAAAAGTACATCTACAAAAGGAAGATATCAATGATCATACACAATAGCATTGAATTTAATGATGCATATTAGTAAACTACTTTGAAGCAGGTTGTTACTTCATCCTATGTAGTTCCACCTTGCAGAAACATTGGTGAGATTGACATTGTTACTGGTTTTGTGTTGAAAAAAAAATGTGCCTTTTTAGGCAGAAGCCTGGTCAGGATCTCTGATCATGAGGAGAGAGATAATGAAGTAGACAGATAATACACACACACACACACAGGAGAGATGATACCAGAGTCTGGTTTTAATCCAGGAAGTGACGCAATCATGAAATATCCACACAAATGCTTTGAAAAAAGATATTAATACTCTTAGCTCTTCCTCTCATATCTGGCTGTGTTGAAAGAAGAAAATTCCAGAGTTGTTTTCTCTGGAAAGACAAGATAGGACTCCTAGTGATTTATAAGCTCTACCTAAAATACTTCACTCGGGCATCAGAGTAAAGGAGGCAAAACCCTTCCTAATCACTATTTTCAGATAATCAACTATAGCTATCACTCAGGGCACACTTTGAAGACTATTTTGTGATTCTGCAAACTACACTGCCATTCCAGTACAAATTTCATAGGTGTATAATGGCAACCACGTGTACCCTGATTGCATTAGCTTTGGCCATGTTGTGATCACTGTTCTGCAGGATGTTATAAGCTGGTCTGGGATAGCAACTCGGTATAAAATAGTATTCCTGAAACATCATCAGCATGTCTTCATCATGCTCAATCAAATAAAGATGTTAGAGGAAGCTTTATTTTAGAATCCTGGATCTGACTTGAAAATGACATGAAGAAAAATAAAGCTGTAATTGAATGGAGTAGTTGAATAACAATACCAGGAGAATTTCATTCTCACTAACCTTCTAAGAACCAGCTTCTCCTCTCACCCAGGCAATGCCGGGGGTATTCTAACCACTGTAGAAACTGATGTGTCTAAGAATCAGTGGATAGAAATTGTAGAAAGCAAAAGTAAAAGAATGAAATTGGCCAGGAGCAGAGGCTGAAGTCTGTAATCCCAGCACTTTGGGAGGCCGAGGTGGGTAGATCACAAGGTCAGGAGTTCGAGATCAGCCTGACCCAACATGGTGAAGCCCCGTCTCTACTGAAAATACAAAAAACTAGCCAGGCGTGGTGGCGCACACCTGTGATCTCAGCTACTCAGGAGGCTGAGGCAGGAGAATCGCTTGAACCTGGGAGGCATGGAGGTTTCAGTGAGCTAAAATTGTGCCACTGCACTCCGGCCTGGGGGACAGAGCAAGACTCTGTCTCAAAAAAACAAAAAATGGAATCATGTAAAAAATGTTAAATCTATGTTTTAAATAGATGCTACTCAACTTCATAGGCTTTATAATTTTCTCCCAATCTCCCATGATACCAGGTATCATGATTAAAAAGGAAATTTTCATTGCATATTGTGTGGTAGTTTCTGTTTACATAAATTTTTAGAATACATTATATCATCTTTTTACAGGGAAGGTGCAGAGGAATAGTATTAGGTAAAACACTTAGAACTCTTATCTGTAAAATTCTTTACTATAATTCTGAGATATGTTTAAACCGTCAAAATCAGATGGAACCCAGAATTTACTGACAAATAGGTTCTAGTAACTACTTCAGTCACTGGAGATGTGTAGTAAATAGGAAAAATATAATTTCTATCATAGAGAAATGGAGAAGGACGTTGTAATAATTTAATTGATGTATAATATGTTAAAAGTACTAATTGCTCAACTATGTGGAGAAAAGTCCCACTCCCTTTGGGTGGTTCAAATTCTTGTGGTTGTCTGGGTGTTAGTCTATGTGTTGCTTTGCATAAAGCACTACAAAAAATGCTAAAAGATAAATAATGAATGGATAGTTTAGATATCTATTGGAAAAAATACTAAAAAGTCAGAAGGTAGACTAGGAGAAAAGAATCCTTGATAGGATGTTTGTAAGATTTTTCCCTAATCACTGGATAGACAATGGCAGGGGTGTGTAAGTGAAATTCTGCTATAGAAGAAAGAAAACAGGTGATCTATTTAAGGTCTTTGTAATAATGTTGACAGTAGTTCTTCTGGTAAATAAACGAATGGTATTTTCTAAGAGTCTTTACCAATAGAGTGCTTTTAACTGAGTAACTCTGATTTATTATTTCTTATAGTAAATCTAGAAATTGTACATTTATAATAAATGGATCCAGTAACTTGTCATAAAAGCTTTGTTAACTGTGTCTAATTGAAATGGTGATATCTCACAAGTTAAATTTTTTCCTGCTGCAAGAGTATATTCACCTAGTTGGGATAAAGACTGCATGTCTATATGGAGAGGAAAAGTTCAGTTTAGCCAACATGTGGTTATTAATAAATGCTTGACAAATAAGGAGCTGATTTGTGTGAATGAGCTAGTGTCCTGTCTAAGCTAGTGTCTAAATTAAATACAGGTATGGAGCTTTCATATTCGTCTTATATAAATAGCATATTAATATATATGCATAAATAAAAATTATATGTATATGTGTTTATATTTTATATGTGTGTATATATAATACATATATCAACTTTTCTCTCCAAAATATTTTTTATCTCTTCTTATAGCTATAAGATCACACCAAATTAATTATGTTAAAGATTATGTATGCCTCCTCTTTCTATTGTACCAAATTTTTTCCTGCCATACCCTCACATATTTTTTCATTTAGATGCTATATTACATAGCCTCAATAAAAAATTCTACTTGCTATATTTATACATCCTGTATTTATACATACTATATACATATATTTAGCTGTCATTGGCTTATAGAATGCTTAAATTAACTTAGATAACATCTCACTTTAAACATTAGATTATTTCAAGACAAAACATGTTATGCATCTCAATCTGATACTACCTTCCCTCTGTTGCTTGCTAGATTTTTATGAAATTTGTAATATGTATGTAATATACCATTGCTCTTTAGCTTTGATTTTAGAGTGCTCTTTTTCAGTTAAGTATTTTAATTTTATGAATGGTTCAATAAATAAAAGAATTTGATTCCAGCAAAGTTGGAGAATTTTCTGAACCTACTTATTTTTTTTTACTTCATTAGTTGATTCAATTAGGATTCTTATAGCTATTATACAGTTTAATATAATTTCATAATATTATGAAGTTTTTGGTTTCTTTTACCTTTGCAATTACATTACTATTTTTTTATTTTATGTTTGTCCTCTTAAATAGGTATGATTAATCCTTAATCATGAAAATTCATATTATCAGGCAAATAAGTCATCTTTGATTCTTTTCTATTGACGTGAATATGTATTCTATTTCCTCACTAAATACATCAAACTTTCAGATTTATTAACAAAAATGAATATCACCCATTTTCTGGCTTACTATGAGTTTATTTGTGCTTTAATTGGAATTAGATGTTCTTTTTTTTACTTTTATTTTAGGTTTGGGGGTACAGGTGAAGGTTTGTTATATAGGTAAACACATGTCACGGGGGCTTGTTGTACAGGTAATTTCATCACCCAGGTATTAAGGCCAGTACACACCCAATAGTAACTTTTCTGCTCCTCTTACTCCTCCCATCCTCTGCTTTCAAGGAGACCCCAGTGTCTGTTGTTTTCTGCTTTGTGTTCATAAGTTCATACTGTTTAGCTCCCACTTAGAAGTGAGAAGATCCAGTATTTGATTTTCTGTTCTTGCATTATTTTGCTAAGGATAATAACCTCCAGCTCCATCCCTGTCCCCGCAAAAGACATGATCTTGTTCTTTTTTATGACTGCATACTATTTGATGGTATATATGTAACACATTTTCTTTATCCAATCTATCATTGATGGGTAATTATGCTGATTTCATGTCTTTGCTATTGTGAATAGTGCTGCTATGAACATCCAGGTGCATGTGTCTTTATAGTAGAATGATTTATATTCTTCTGAGTATATACCCAGTAATGAGATTGCTGGGTCAAATGATAGTTCTGCTATAAGCTCTTCGAGGAATAGCCACCCTGCTTTCCACAATGGTTGAACTAATTTACACTCCTGCTCGCAGCGTTTAAGTGTCCCTTTTTCTCTGCAACCTCTCCAGCATCTACTATTTTTTGACTTTTTAATAATAGCCATTCTAATTAGTGTGAGGTGGTACCTCATAGTTTTTATTTGCATTTCTCTAATGATCAATAGCCTTTTTACAGATGCTTGTTGGCTGCATGCATATCTTGTTTTGAAAAGTGTCTGTTCATGTCCTTTGCCCACTTTTTAGTGGGGTTGTTTGTTTTTCTCTTGTAAATTTGTGTAAGTTCCTTATAGATGCTGGATATATTAGACCTTTGACAGATTCATAGTTTGTACATATTTTTTCCCATTCTGTAGGCTTTCTGTTTACTCTGTTGATAGCTTTTTTTTTTTTTTTTTTTGGCTGCACAGAAGCTCTTAAATTTAATTATAACCCATTTGTCAATTTTGCTTTTGTTACCATTGCTTTTGGTGTCGTTGTCATGAAATTTTGCCTGTTTCTATGTCCAGGATGGTATTGTTTAGGTTGTCTTCTGGGGTTTTATAGCTTTGGGTTTTACATTTCAGTCTTTAATTGTTACAAAGTTGATTTTGTATATGGCATAAGGAAGGGTCCAGTTACAATCTTCTGCATATAGCTACCCAGTTATCCCAGCACCATTTATTGAATAGGGAGTATTTTTTCTCATTGCTTGTTTTGTTAGTTTGCAGAAGATCAGATAGTTGTAGATGTGCAGCCTTACTTCTAGATTCTCTATTCTCTTTTACTTCGTCCATATGCCTGTTTTGTACAAGAACCATGCTCTTTTCATTACTGTAGCCTTGTAGTATAGTTTGAAAGTCAGGTAACGTGATGCCTCCAGCTTTGTTCTTTTGCATAGGATTGCTATGGTTATTTGAGCTTTTCTTGGTTCCATATGAATTTTAAAATAGTTTTTTCTAGCTCCATGAAAATACTGTTGTCAGTTTGATAGGAATAGCATCAAATCTATAAATTGCTTTGGACCACATAGCCATTTTAATGTTATTGATTCTGTCTATCCATGAGCGTGGGATGTTTTCCACTTGTTTATGTCTTTTCTGATTTCTTTGAGGAGTGTTTCGTATTTCTCACTGTAGAAATCTTTCACCTCCCTGATTAGCTGTCTTCCTAGGTACTTTATTCTTTTGTGGCCATTGTGAAGGGAATTGCCTTTATAATTTGGCTAATCATTTGGCTGTTGGTGGTGTATAGAAATGCTAGTGATTTTGTATCCTGCAACTTTGCTGAAGTTGTTTACCAACTTTTGGGCCAAGACAATGGGATTCTATAGATACGAAATCATGTCATCTGCAAACATAGTTTGACTTCCTCTCTTCCTGTTTGGATGCCCTTTACGTCTTTCTCCCAATAGATGCAGAAAAGTATTTCAATATTCAACATCTCTTCATTTTAAAACTGTCAATGAACTAGGTATTGAAGGAACATACCTCAAAATAATAAGAGTCCTCTACGACAAACCCACAGCTAACATGATACTGAATGGACAAAAGCTAGATCCATTCCCCTTGAAAACCAGCACAAGACAAGGATGCCCTCTCTCACCACTTCTATTCAGCATACTGTGGATTTTATCAATGACAGCTTAAAATATATTAGTATAGTTAGATATATTTTTTCTATCCAGAGGTAATACATATTATACATTAGACTAATCTCCTAATTTTGAATTACATTTGCATACACAGAAGAAATGTCACTTTCTCTTGATGTATCATGCTATTCAAATAGTACTTGGGTTAATATGATACTAATTTATTCAAGATGTTTATATTAATATTCATAGATGAAAGCGATCTGAATTATTTATTGTGTTTTCCTTTCCAGAAGGCAATATCAGAGTCTTTATGTCAGCATTATATAAAACATGGGAAAACTTTATATATATATATATATATATATGTGTGTGTTAGGAGGGTCAGTGTAACCAGATTGTGAACAAATGTAGACATGTGAAATTCTAACAATATTTCAGACTAAAGAGCTATATTTTTATCTCTTCCAGTAACTACTTTTCTGGAACATTTTGGCTCTAATTTGATGAATGAAGTGGTAAAAGAATGATTAAAATGTACATATCAGTAAATGAATGAATGAGGTACATTGAAGGGAAATGATTCTTGACAGATGCTAATAGTACTCTTTCAGACACACATAAATTTTGAACCTTGTTTCAATATTACTTGATGAAAATATACATATGAAAGACTATGTCTACATGAGCCATAAACTTTGAAGATACATTTAACATTTAACAGAATGTGACATTCAAAAANTTTTTTTTTTTTTGGCTGCACAGAAGCTCTTAAATTTAATTATAACCCATTTGTCAATTTTTGCTTTTGTTACCATTGCTTTTGGTGTCGTTGTCATGAAATTTTTGCCTGTTTCTATGTCCAGGATGGTATTGTTTAGGTTGTCTTCTGGGGTTTTTATAGCTTTGGGTTTTACATTTCAGTCTTTAATTGTTACAAAGTTGATTTTTGTATATGGCATAAGGAAGGGTCCAGTTACAATCTTCTGCATATAGCTACCCAGTTATCCCAGCACCATTTATTGAATAGGGAGTATTTTTTCTCATTGCTTGTTTTTGTTAGTTTGCAGAAGATCAGATAGTTGTAGATGTGCAGCCTTACTTCTAGATTCTCTATTCTCTTTTACTTCGTCCATATGCCTGTTTTTGTACAAGAACCATGCTCTTTTCATTACTGTAGCCTTGTAGTATAGTTTGAAAGTCAGGTAACGTGATGCCTCCAGCTTTGTTCTTTTTGCATAGGATTGCTATGGTTATTTGAGCTTTTCTTGGTTCCATATGAATTTTAAAATAGTTTTTTCTAGCTCCATGAAAAATACTGTTGTCAGTTTGATAGGAATAGCATCAAATCTATAAATTGCTTTGGACCACATAGCCATTTTAATGTTATTGATTCTGTCTATCCATGAGCGTGGGATGTTTTTCCACTTGTTTATGTCTTTTCTGATTTCTTTGAGGAGTGTTTCGTATTTCTCACTGTAGAAATCTTTCACCTCCCTGATTAGCTGTCTTCCTAGGTACTTTATTCTTTTTGTGGCCATTGTGAAGGGAATTGCCTTTATAATTTGGCTAATCATTTGGCTGTTGGTGGTGTATAGAAATGCTAGTGATTTTGTATCCTGCAACTTTGCTGAAGTTGTTTACCAACTTTTGGGCCAAGACAATGGGATTCTATAGATACGAAATCATGTCATCTGCAAACATAGTTTGACTTCCTCTCTTCCTGTTTGGATGCCCTTTACGTCTTTCTCCCAATAGATGCAGAAAAGTATTTCAATATTCAACATCTCTTCATTTTAAAAACTGTCAATGAACTAGGTATTGAAGGAACATACCTCAAAATAATAAGAGTCCTCTACGACAAACCCACAGCTAACATGATACTGAATGGACAAAAGCTAGATCCATTCCCCTTGAAAACCAGCACAAGACAAGGATGCCCTCTCTCACCACTTCTATTCAGCATACTGTGGATTTTTATCAATGACAGCTTAAAATATATTAGTATAGTTAGATATATTTTTTCTATCCAGAGGTAATACATATTATACATTAGACTAATCTCCTAATTTTGAATTACATTTGCATACACAGAAGAAATGTCACTTTCTCTTGATGTATCATGCTATTCAAATAGTACTTGGGTTAATATGATACTAATTTATTCAAGATGTTTATATTAATATTCATAGATGAAAGCGATCTGAATTATTTATTGTGTTTTCCTTTCCAGAAGGCAATATCAGAGTCTTTATGTCAGCATTATATAAAACATGGGAAAACTTTATATATATATATATATATATATGTGTGTGTTAGGAGGGTCAGTGTAACCAGATTGTGAACAAATGTAGACATGTGAAATTCTAACAATATTTCAGACTAAAGAGCTATATTTTTATCTCTTCCAGTAACTACTTTTCTGGAACATTTTGGCTCTAATTTGATGAATGAAGTGGTAAAAGAATGATTAAAATGTACATATCAGTAAATGAATGAATGAGGTACATTGAAGGGAAATGATTCTTGACAGATGCTAATAGTACTCTTTCAGACACACATAAATTTTGAACCTTGTTTCAATATTACTTGATGAAAATATACATATGAAAGACTATGTCTACATGAGCCATAAACTTTGAAGATACATTTAACATTTAACAGAATGTGACATTCAAAAAAAGATGATAGCTAGATCGCATACCTTGTAATAACCACTTCATTTCTTTTTATGGAGAAATCAGTAATGTAGAATAAATTCTGAAATTATACTTTAAGATAAATCCACAAAATAAAACCATCTTTAAGGGCAAAATAAAAGATTAAGTTAACATCTAGTATAATTTAATATTTTAAATTATCTTTCTTGCAGGTATTTAAAAGTAAAATTTTGCTTTTCATGTAATATTGGTTTCAATACTGAGAATGTTTTGCCTAGGGTGTAGGGAAAATTAACACCAGACTAAACATCTCTTCCAATACATAAAGTTTAAAAACAAAATATAAAATGGCTAAAATGTTTTCCATTAACATAGCTATTAGTTTTAAAAGTTTAAGAATATTTATAAGTACAGACTGAATATTCCTTATTTGAAATGTTGGGACAAGAAGTGTTTGGGATTTGGGATATTTTTGGATTTTGGAATATTTGCATACATATAATAAAATACCTTAGGAATAAGACACAAGCCTAAGCACAAAATTTATGTGTAAATTTTATTGTATAAAATTACCTTCAGGCTTCGTGTATAACGTGTATGTAATAAACACCTTATACATGTAGCCTGAAAGTAATTTTATGCAATTTTTAAATAATTTTATGCATAAAACAATGTTTTCACTGTGTTTTATCTAAGACATGTCACATGGGGTCAGGTGTGGAATTTTCTTTTTGTGGTATCATGTCAGTACTTAAAAAGTTGCAGATTTTAGATCATTTCAGATTTCAAATTTGTGAAATAGGGATGATCAACCAGTATACCAAATGTCCATCATTCAGAAAGTTAAAATTCATAGTAAAGAAGCCAGGATGTATAACCATAACAAGGAGGAAAATCAATTATTTAAAGTTGATTCCCAAATGGCATAAATTATAGCATTAGAAAGAACATACATCCATACATATATTTTACATATTCAGTAAACTAGAGAAAGACTGAGAAGTAGAGCTATGGAAGATTAATAAAGACACCCAGATTAACTCAGGAATCTTAGCATGTTTGAGATGGAAAATTTACTGTTTAGGATTAACAGTAGTTTATATTGCAGAAGAAAGGATTATGAGGAGACATAGAAACTACTCAAAATGACAAACACAGAGGAAAAAAATGGAAAGAGAATATATGTTTGCTGGAAAATGTTAATAATTCCCTGAAGGATAAGGCACAGGCCAATTGTTTTCCCAATTTTGACTAAAGTTAGGAATCCACAAATCTAAAATGTCCAAAAAAGGTAAACAATCACAAAAAGCCAAGAAAAAATGCACGATGATGTCATAATTAAATTGTTTAGATAAAGAGAGAACGATGAAAGAAAAATCTTAAAAACATCCAAGGAGAAGAGGTACATTATTTAAAGAGAAACAGAAAATAGTGACCAGTGATTTCTTAGAAAAAAAAATTCAAACTAGGAAACTTTGGATCATCATTTTAAAATAGTGAAAGAAAATATACATGTCTACCTAGAAATCTAAACCCAGTAAAACATCTTTTAAAACTACAGGTGAAATACAGACTTATTTAGACATATAAAAACTAAAATAATTTATCACCAACCAACTTAACTATAAGAAACATTAAGGAAAATTCTTCTTGCAGAAGAAAGCAAAAGAGATGAAAACTGAATCTGCACAAAGCAATGAAGAGCATGAGAAATGGTATCTGGACAAATACATACAAAATATTTTTTTAAATTATTATTTATGTTTAAAATAACTTCAAGTGGGTAGAAATCGCAAGAGGTACTCCACCACCATAAGAAACCTGTGCAAAGAAGTCTCTTTCACTCTGAGGAACTCAATCTATCCCCTTCATGGGTCAGAGAAACCAAGGAGGGGTAGAGAAGGCACTAGTAGAGGGGTGATTTCATTCCACAATGAGCATTCAGCCACGAAAGCCTATTATTCCCAACATCTATGAGATATCCCACCCAATGCTGGCTTAGACGGTCAGTCCAGCAGCACCAAGAACAAGCAAGCAGATCAAAATAACAATAAAAAAGTTATGATAATTAAAGTATCATTGGAACAGGAGTCCATAAATATAGGCCAACGTATGTGTGCTAATCTTAAATAAATCTTAAAACAAAGTATTTAAATAGGTCTTAGAGTCTACCAATATAAAAAACAAATGATCTAAGATACTATTGAAAAGTGCATATCATAAAAAGAACTAAGAAAATCACAGTCTGAAAGATAAAAGACAATTAATGCCAACACCAGGATGAATAAAATGTTTGAATGACCCAATGAGAATTTCAAAGTAGCCATCATAAAAATACTTTGCCATTTACACATTATCATAAAACAAAATACAAAAAAAATAGAAAATCTGAACAAAGAAATATGAATTATATAAGTGGATCAAATGCAAATTACAGGACTTTGATTCACAAATAACAAATAACTTTTTAAAATTTGCTGGACAAGCTTAATATTGAGTAGAGATGACAGAGGACAGAAACAATGAGCTTGAGGATAGATCAACATAGTTAATACTAACTAAATGAGAGAGAAAGTGGACTAAAAATAAATGAAAGAAGTCCAATGATTTGTAGCACTGTAAGACAAGATCAAGTTTCATTAGTATAAGAATTGCAAAGCAGAGAAAAAGTGTGGGTTTGAAAGAGTGTTTGAAGAAACATGGCTGGAAGCTTTCAAAATTGGCAAAAACCATTAATGTGCATACTTAAGGAATCTAACACAAACTTCTCTAAGAATCTCAAACATAAACTTCATAAACCCATATAATATCCTTCATAATCCAACTCCTGAAAACTAGAGACAAAAAAAAAAAAAATTATCAAAGCAGCCAGAGAGAAATGACACATTGTCTACAGGATAATGTCAATTTGAATGACAGCAGGTGGGAGATAGGTGTGGCTATCAAAATGCAAGAGGGAGGATTTTTAGCACTTTGTGTTAATGATGTACAAACCTCCACATGTGATAACACTGTACAGAAATACACACACACACACACACACACAAGTAAAAGCAATCTGAATAAGATCAAAGAAAGTGGCTCCTATCATTGTCAGTACATTTTTATAATACTATAGATTTTCAAAATGTTGCTGCTGGAGTAATTAGGTAAATGATACACAGGATCTCTTACAACTGCATGTAAATTTGTATATGATACAAGAAGACTAAAAATTTTTGAATATTAATATATCTTAAGATCAACAGTTATTAAAATTCTTTATTACAGAAAATAAAAAAACACAATTTTAAAATCCACATTAAGATAGCTTCATGAATTAACTTTGATTTTAAAAAATTAAAAATTATATTATTTTAAAGACAGTTACTAATTCATTGACCTCATGAACATAGAGCTATTTTCCCCAATGACATACTACCAAATGGAATACAGTACAGTATGAAAAACATAATGCATTATGGTCTAATATGACTTATCCTTCAAAGAGAGAACTGGTTTAACATTAGAACAATAGTCAATATAATTTGTTGCACAAAGATTATGTCAATAAATTTAAGAAATAATTGGTAAATATCAATATACACTCATGATACAGGAAATAAAATTCTAACCAAATTAGTAGTAAAAGGAATTTGTTCAAACTGAAGAAGAAATGTTTAAAACAAAAAAAAAGAAATTACAGTAAATGTTAAAAATGAGATGGCTTGTTCTGACACACTAAGGATGTGTCTGAACATTCATTTGATAAAAAGATCATGAGTATAACTCATTGACTTGACCAACCACTTCCATTTAAACTAGAAATAGAAATGGGATTATAGCAGAGGCAGTGCCAACGTAAACTGAAGGGGATAGAGAAAACGGAGAGGAAATGAAGGAAGACTGTCAGATTCTATAGGATGGGACTATGGGAGCTATTCACTGGAGAGTGA
The DNA here is from genome assembly GCF_001698545.2 of Rhinopithecus bieti. Classification (NCBI taxonomy): domain Eukaryota; kingdom Metazoa; phylum Chordata; class Mammalia; order Primates; family Cercopithecidae; genus Rhinopithecus; species Rhinopithecus bieti. Next base: position 52,706 of record NW_016810977.1, on the reverse strand, counting down.
GCAGTATTCTTCAGGAAAAAGAAAGGAAGCAGGCCGGGCGTGGTGGCTCACGCTTGTAATCCCAGCACTTTGGGAAACTGGGACAGGCGGATCACGAGGTCAAGAGATCGAGACCATTTGGGCCAGCATGGTGAAACCCTGTCTCTACTAAAAATACAAAAATTAGCTGGGTGTGGTGGCACGTGCCTGTAATCCCAGCTACTCGGGAGGCTGAGGCAGGAGAATTGCTTCAACCCTGGAGGCCAAGGTTGCAGAGATTGCGCCACTGCGCTCCAGCCTGGAGACAGAGGGAGACTCTGTTTCAAAAAAAAAAAAAAAAAGATGAACCCTGAAGGTGATTCAGATATCATCAGGGCCACTGCCTTGGTTTCAAAGACCAGCAACTTCCAACCAGAGCAGTGGGGCAGGGAAAACCCTGCAGAACCTTGGAGCATGGCTGTCTGGAAACTTGGGGTTGTAACTCCTTTTCTGCAGAGCCCCAGAAAGTGGAGGGACGCCCGGCCCACAAGGCAGACAATTCAACCAAAGGATTATTCCCAACGCTTAGGATCTAGTGGAATTTGCCTTGCCAAGTTTGGGACTAGTTGGGGACATATCACTCCTTCCTTTTGCCTATGTATTTCTTTGAGAATAGAAATATCTGTTTTATGCCTGTCTCAACATTATATATTGGAAACACCTAACTTGTCTGATTTCATAGGCTTACAACTGGAGAGAAATTTTGCCTCCATAGGAATTGTACATTGAGTCTCAGCAATATCTAATTTTGATGATATTTAAATGAGACTTTGAACTTTAGAAATGATGCTGGGATGAGTTAAGACTTTGGGGTTGTTGGGATGGAATTAGTGTATTTTACATGTGAGAAGCACCTGAATTTTGAGAGGAAAGAGGAGAAAGGCAATGAATTGAACTGTGACTACTCAAAATCCACGTTAAAGCTCTATCTGCTAATGTGATGATATTTGGAGATATAGCCCTTGACAGGTAATTTGGGCTAGAAAATGTCATGAGGATGCGGCTCTCATGGTGAGATTAGTGCTTTAGAAGAAGAAGAAGAAAGAGATCACCTGCCATGTGGTAAGGACATAGCAAGAAGGCAACTGTCTGCAAACTAAGAAGCAGCCCTTACCAGGAACTGAGTGTACCAGCACCTTGATCTTGGGCTGCCCAGGCTCCAGATCTGTGAGAATTAAATGTCTGTTGTTCAGACCACCCAGTTTATGTTATTTTGTTATAGCATCCAGAACAGACTAAAATAATTGAAGATTGGTTGAAAAGTATTCTGCTTAACCATAAATGTAATTCAAGTCTGCAATAAAGAGAAGAAGCTGCTGATAGACACAGGACATCGTTGAACCTTAAAACACATTATGTTGCATGAAATAAGCCAGATATATACTGAAAGTTTCTATTATATAGGAATTTTTGGAACTCAGCAAACTAATTAATTGGAAAGCAGCAGGAATCATTATTCTGGACTGATGGAAAAATTTTCTATCTCTTCTATACTACATTCTATATTAAAATTCTATGTATGTTCTATTTTAAAAGTTTGTGAGTTAAGAGCGTTTGCATTTGTCAAAAGCTTGAAGGACCATAAATTAAATATCTGTGCATTTGCCCAATATAAGTTTATATTGATTGAAATTTATAAATCATTATAATATTTCACAATTTTTCCACATTAATCTATTAAATAACAACTGTAGGAAGACATTGTTTTGGATTAAGCTCTTGCACTAGGCCCAACAGGCCAGACTAAAATTCAAACAGGAGTTGCTTATGCTAAAGGTCCACATCACCAAGCCTAAATTGAGTTGTTATTTCATCTTAGGAGAAATCAGGAAAGAGAGATGATGGCCAATTTCCTGAACAGGCCAGTTTAAAACTTCAATAGGCATGATAAAGAAGTTCCCTCTGCTTTAAATCCTTGACCTGAAACACCCTAATGTTAACCAATCAGTTATTTCTCTGTTGTTTTTTTTCTCTGTCCCAGACTAACAAGAAAGTTAACTTTTAAAGGACCAATCTACCTTTTGTTTCTGGCTTCTCCTTTCTTCTCTCTGTATAAGCCCAATCTCTTCTGGTCAGGTCATTGGAACTCTTATTCTATTTTATGGAATAAAATGTTACTTGTTTTCAGAATCACTAATAAAGCCAATAGAGATCTTTAAATTTGTTGTAATTTGGTCTTTTGACAGACCCAATGGAAGAAAAATAATTCATTCATGATAGGTGCAGAAAAATAATGTCATATGTTTCAAATTTAATTGTGATTTAATAAATTCTCTTAGCAAACTTAAATTATTTGGATTGTACATAATGTGATATAGGGTTTAAAAACTCCACATGGGAAACATAATTTTTCGTGATGAAATAGTGAAGTATTTCCTCTAAGACACAAATTGTATTAAAATATATATTATTACCACTTCTAGTATACCTTGTAGAGCAGGTGCTTGGCAATGTGCTTAGGCAAGAAAAAGCATGTATAATGAATTCTTAAAAAAAAAAAGCTGTCATTATTCATAGTCAGTATATATTTAAAATATAAGTATATAAATTAATGAAGAATAAATCAGTTTAGAAAATTACTTGATGTAATTCCATATTAAACCACATATAAGGGAAGGTTTAAATTCTTAAAATATGCCATTTAAAGGGAAGGTTTTATATATTTGACTTTGAGAAATTAGGCAGTTTATTTATCAAAATAGAAATTCAGATAGTATTAAAATATGATCCTGGAAGAAAATATATGAATATTACATCTTTGCATCATTGCAAAGAAAGCTCATATTAAGAATGTATAACATACTTCTACAAATCAAAAGAGAAAAAGTCCAGTAACAAACATGTGCATTAATTCAACACGCTGTTTAAAAAGGGGAATATATTAAGTAACCAATAGACATGTGGAATCTTACAGAAATCTATGTGACCTTAGGTAGGGAATTGAAAAAAGAATACATACCATCATAATTGCCACATGCGAAATTAAAATACTAACTGTTTACACATGTGGTAATGAATTACCATTTTGCTAGGAAATGTGAAGTGGTACAGCCCCTTTTGACAAAAATTTGGCAGACAAAATTTCAATATATTTTATATTTATTGTCATCTAAACAACAGAAGACATGCTTAGGATTGCTACTAGTGCACTTTTTTCCAATAGTCAAAAATTGGAATCATCCAGTGGTCTAGCTCTGTAGAATGTATATATTGTTACATATTTCTACAGTGTAGTGCACATAACAATGAAAAGAAAAAAACACAGCCTCACAAACATGAAATTTAGAAAAAGAAACCAGACACAAAAAATTACACACGTTTCCACTTATTATTGACTGGTGAAACAGGCAAAACCAAAATATAAATGTTTAGGGATGTTAAGAAAAGTGCTTGTAAATGTTAAGGTGCAATAAAAACAAATGATAAATATACAGTAAGTGACTTTAATAAAATTCAGGGAAAAGAAGATCATTTAATGTGGTAAGTCACATGAAAAGTTCTGAGAGTTTTTTAGTTTGTAAATAGTTACTGGTTCCACCAGTTTCTACCTTGTAATAACCCTCTAACATGTAGCATTTTATTTAATGTACATTTTTTCTTCTGGGTAACAAGACTCAGTAAACATTTTTACAATGGTTGTTATGCTTATCCAGAGATAAACTTTAGGAAAATGTTTATCTAGAAATAAACTTTAGGAAAATGTTTATCTAGAAATAAACTTTAGGAAAGGTATCCAATTTACTGAATAAAAATAAAAATAATCTAAAAAGTTTAGTGAGCTGGAAAATTATAGAAGAATTCTGCCTCACCTCCACTTAATCTGAAGAATGTTGCCTAGGAAATGCCTGGGAGTGGCATAAGTTCTCCAAACTAAATATATTAAGAGTGTTAGAATAAGTTGGAGAGATCTATTGTATGTCATAATGACTGTAGTTAATAACGATATATTGTGTACTTGAAAATTGTTGAGAGTATATATCAATTTCTTACCACAAGAAAATGATGAGTATGTGAGACAATGCATACATTCATTCGTTGATTTAGTCATTCCACAATGTATACATATGTTAAAACTTCATGATATGCATGATAAATATGTTAAAATTTTTTGTCAATTAAAAAAAGAGTGGAACATAGATTGCAGGAAGAAAAATGGCATCAAGAGGATTAAGAACAATAATAATATGTAGTGATCCAATAAAGTATCACCTAAAATCAGAAAGAATAACATACTTTTCTATTGTTTCATACTACACTCTATTTATTTGTAATATAAAACAACTTTTCTGCTGTTAAGAAGATCAGCTACTGTAAATTCATTCTGTAAATTGTTGAAAGTTCATTCTCTAAATTCATTTTCTTTCTGACGATAGTGTAATTTTTGAATACTTCATGTGAATTATAGTGTACAACGAGTTGTGCTAAATGGGACTATAAGAGGCTGTTTTACACATAGAATGCAGACACAAGTGAATTGTACTATGCCTCTTATTCTGAGAAAATCTTTCCAGAGAAAATTTTTAATTAAGCATAAAATATTAAATACATAGCAGGTTTGTTGATTTTTGTTCTTCAGCGTAAAGACACATGTAATTCTAGACAAAATTCTCAGTGTTTTAAAGATCCCCTAATCCAGGATATTAAAGATATCAGTATTAAATGATCAGTCACACCTAAATATAAAATAAAATTGCTGGTTAAATTTGAAAAACAGACATCATCATATGTACTAATAAAATGTTTTCATTTTTAACAAAGTAAATAATTGGATTGGCTCAATGTAAGTTCCTAATTTTATTAAATTGATAATTCATAATGACAGGGTTTGAGATTGTTAAAATGTGGTTTGCAAAAAATGAAATGCCAGAAATGTCATGGGCATTTATTTTTTTTTTCTTCTTTATTCTTTTAGTTTCTTTTTGCTTTTACTGAGAATGATGGTTTCCAAAGTTACATTTATCTGCTAAATCGAATAATTTCCACATTCAAAAACCTCTTTTTTTTTTTTTTTTTTTTTTTTTTTTTTTTGAGACAGAGCCTTGCTCTGTTGCCCAGGCTGGAGTGCAGTGGCACGATCTCTGCTCAATGCAACCTCCTCCTCCCTGGGTGCAAGTGATTCTCCTGCCTCAACCTCTCGAAGAGCTGGGTCTACAGGAGCCTGCCACCAAGCTCGGCTGACTTTTTTATTTTTTTGTATTTTTGGTAGAGATGGGGATTCACCATATTGGCCAGGCTGATCTCGAACTCCTGACCTTGCGATCTGCCCCTCTTGGCCTCCCAAAGTGCTGGGATTACAGCCACCGCGCCAGGCCCAAAATCTCTCTTTTTTTTAAACTGTATAATTTGGGATGTTTTACTTCTATTGGGATTACTGTCTTGTCAGCATATGTTTTCTATTTTACCAAATCTAAGTTTTCAAGTGACCTTATTTCATTTTATTTTTAGGCTTTTGACAGCCATATGTTTCAGAGTGTTCCTTAGAACTTAAATACAAGCATGGAGTAAAAATCTTGCCACAGAAACTTCACCCAATCAATATTAAGCAGGGGGATTTGCCAACTGTGTCACACATGCACTAACAGCATACAGGCTAGAGAAGAGGTTTTAATTCCCATTTCCCTTATCAGAGCACTTGGACTTGGAAGTCTTTGTGTGGCAGGGTGGTAATCCCAATGTTTTCCTAAGGGGAAGATCACTGAATTACGCACATTTCAAGAAGAAAAGGCACATCTGAAAGATAATCATTACTTCCCTGGGTTGACTACTCAGGAAATTTGAGCTGAGTGAAGCATTTAAATTGTAGTGCACCATTCATTGCTTTTGAAATGTCGCAGCCACGTGCTGTATCTCAATTCCTGTGTGATGCTGTATCAGGAGTCATTTCTCTAATTCAAATGACATTCCCAAATCCATCAACTCTGGGATATTCTCCTACTTTAAGGATTATAGAAGCACCACTAGGTAACCCATTGCCTGGGTGAAGGGAGGTTAGTCTCTGGGCTTCCGCTGACTGTGTCTGGGTTAATGGAGCCCTCCAGGGAGTACCATTTATCACAGTAGTATTTTCTCTTTCCCATTAGGTTTAATCCATAACCTTTTACAAGGGACTTCCTACCAAGTGAGAAATGGTTTACTTGCTCTAATGTCTTCCTGGTACACAGAGGTAAAGTCATTTTGAAATAGTGTCTGATTGACGCCAAAATTCTTTCCTGTGAGATCTGAATGATCCCTGCATGGGATTGAATGAACAATCTATGTAAAATTGAAGTTGGGTTTTAACAAATTGATGGGAGGAAAGAAACGTCAGAGTATTTTTACCTTTTCTAGAACTAATGGTTGGATAAAAATAAATTTGATCTACAAGCCAAGGACCTTTATCTTCCTCTCCCTCCTCTCTGAATTTTATCATCGGGTCTGGTTGCCATGGCTATCCTGTCATAAGAAATTGAGTGCAAGCCCTGTTATCAGCATGCATTGGTTGCTTCTTTCCTAGTGTGAGAAAGTTGCCACTATTCGCCATCCTTTTAAAGGTTATGTTGTGATTTTTCCTTGGGAAGAAATAGATTTTCTTCTACTGCAAATGCAGCTATACTATTTTATGAGTGCTGGAAGTAAACTTCTTATTTTCTAGGTGCAGTATGAATTTGCATGGGCAACAGAAATACATTATCCTTTCAAGAAATGAACTAAGTTGCTTTAGTTGTACGTGATATTGTCTGTTTCTCCAAATTGTGGCAGTCTGATTGATCTCATGATGCTACATGATGGATTCCTCACAAAGGATGGGGTCAGAATACTGAGACTGAGAATACAGGGACTGAGAAAACAGTCACGTGGATTTTACCTTTTAGATACTTCAGTTGTACTGACTTGCTTTCAGAGCAGCTAATTAAAATACAATTGGAGTAATCTAAATTTTTCTAGGAATTTGGACAAAGGCAAATTATTTGAAAATGAAATTTAGAATAGGTATTCATATTGTCTTCTGCTCATTAATTTTATTTAATTTGCAATATCTCCAAATGGAGAGACAGAAAGCATTTTATTAAGACAGATGCAGCTGTACTTTTCTAAGTTCTGAATTTTAATTGTGAATTGTGTATTTCTCTGTGGCCCTTTCTTTCTTTGTCGCCCAGGCTGGAGCGCAGTGGCGCCATCCCGGCTCACTGCAAGCTCTGCCTCCCGGGTTCACGCCATTCTCCCGCCTCAGGCTCCGACTAGCTGGGACTACAGGCGCCCGCCACCTCGCCCAGCTAATTTTTTGTGTTTTTAGTAGAGACGGGGTTTCACCGTGTTAGCTAGGATGGTCTCTATCTCCTGACCTCGTGATCCACCCGCCTCGGCCTCCCAAAGTGCTGGGATTACAGGCGTGAGCCACCGCGCCCGGCCCGGCCCTTTCTTAATTGTACCTGGAAAAGTTGTTATTTTCCTTCTTGTCTTGTCATATGTGACCTTGCCCTAAATTTCCATCCTACCAAATGATGAAAGATATTTTAAAAATCAATTATTTGAAATTGCTAACTTTCCTTTATAATTTCATTTGTATCATCTATTCACCTTTTTCTGAATGATATTTTATGCAAATGCTTATTTTAAAATAATTTTAGATTTACAGAAAATTGCAGAATACCGAGCGTTCCCATGTATATTACACTCAGTTGCCTCTATTATTAATATCTTATATTGCATGGGCACATTTATCAGAATTAAGGAAATAAATATTACATTTTCCACATTAATACATTTTTATAGGCTAGATGCCAGTTATTTGGATTTCATTTCATCTTTGCTAATGTCCTTTTTCTGTTTTACCATCCTAACCAGGATAGCACTTAACATTTAGCTATTACGTCCCCTTAGCCTCCTCTAGTCTATTCCTGTGTGGTCTATTTGCCTTTTCTCAGACTTTCCTTCTTCCTGGTAATCTTGAGAGATTTAAAGAATATTGATCTGGCATTTCTTTGAATCTTTCTCAATTTGGATTTGTCTGATGTTTGTTTCATGATTAGACTAGGGTTAACGCTTTACTGGAGGAAGACCATAGAAATAATGTTCCTTTTCATCTCATGAATTCTATTTTTAATTGGATAGGGGCTTATATAAGTAAGATTTTGATCTATAGCTCTTATTTTAATTTAGCACAAATACAAATATAAATTATTTGGAGAGTAAAATTTAATACAATTTTTTAAAATACCATGTAGTTTTTTAAGTGAAAACTACTGTTAATAAAAAAATGACAAAACAGTTTTATCCAGGATTTAAAAACCTTTTAAATGTAAGCACTAAAGATCTGAAAAAATCCCTACAAAATTAGAAGATAATTTAGATGTTATTAAACTTGAATTTATACATTATTCTAGGAAAACTTTATGTATGAGTGTATTTAAATCGTAATTTGGAAGGTTGATGAGAAAGTCTCTATAAAGTTCAGCCAAAATTTCTTCACATGGAAAATGAGTATCATATGCCTCTATTGTGGGGGTGGAGTGGTAAATGGGGAAATGTCATTCTTGACAATTCATTTTAATTTACAGGCAGTTTTCACTTTGTATGGTTTCAGAGAGACTACAGTCCCACTTTAATGCACAGAAATTTGCAAATTTAGTGCTCAGTATGCACAGATTGCAGTTAGCATGGTACTATGTAGAACAAAGAGTGCAGATATTTATACAAAACAATTATTTTATTTTATTTTTATATTTTAACTTTCAAGGAGTAGGTTTCAGGATGATGCTGACATACACTAATATAATATTATTTATAAAAGCTGTCTGTTGGCTAAAGTATAAACTGAATGCAGTTCTGGAGTAGATATAACATTTGGGGACTTATCAACATATATATGGCACAGTGCATGCAGAAGGAGCCTGAGAAATTCTACTATAAGCTTTATTAGGGATATTTCTAAGATGTTACATAATATTCAAATTCAATAAGTAAATTCTATATGAAGAGAAAGTATATATTATTAACACTATGTGCCAAATGACTACTAAAATTAAAAATTATATTGGAATAATTCTCTCCATTATATTTTAAATATTCATATATTCAGTAGATAAATTTTTTAAACTTTTTTTGTAGGACACTTTAGTCATTTTTATCATCATTTAACTCAAAAAAGTTAAAATTATAGCCAAACACTAGCACTATTCTGTAGAATGTAATTAATTATTGAAATAAGCACTATGAAAACATTGTCCCTTCTTTGATAGGCTGCAACTTACTCATTTGCATACAATGTTTTGGTAGCTTTGCTTGCTTAAGAGATAATGAAATTATTTTCACTTTATAAGGATCTTTAAAATGTTAGACTTAAGAAACATGACAGCAACTTCTAAATCAAAACATTATTAATGCAAAATGCTCTCAAATTAAGAGAAGAAATGCTTTTTTTTGGGAATTAATAAGATGCTTTTATATCCTGAAAGCAATATCCATGTAAATCTCTAATGATGTTATTAGAATATGCTTCTTTATAATACTCAGTATTCAAGATATATAATACTATTTATATAGCATTTAATGCATGACAGCCATTGATACAAATAATTTATGTTTTAGATAATTTAATACCACATTAACCCTAAAATGTAGTGCTGGCTGAGCTTGATGGGTCACACCTGTAATCCCAGCACTTCAGGAGACTGAGGTGGGTGGATCACCTGATGTAAGGAGTTCAAGACCAGCCTAGCCAATATGGTGAAACTCCATCTCTACTAAAAATATAAAAATTAGCCAAGCGTAGTGGTGGAGCCTGTGATCGCAGCTACTCAGGAGGCTGAGGCAGGAGAATCGCTTGAACCTGGGAGGCGGAGGTTGCCGTGAGCCGAGATTGCGCTACCTTACTCCAGTCTGAGTGACAGAGTAAGACTCCACCTCAAAAAGTAAACAAATAATTTTTTTTTAAATGTAGGTTCAATTGTGACTGTTTGGTAGATGAGTAAACTAAGGCGTGTGATGATTAGTAACTGATATAAACCTAAAAATTTGGTTCAAACTCCAAGACCTTTACACTTGACATTGCTAAAAATAATACCAGGTTTTACCTACTGGTAACATACAACAATTTGGACTCCAGGACTACATGGGTTATAATGGTGACTTTACCTGTGTATTTTGTAGACCTTGGTTCAATTAAATTTATATAGTAAGTCCTTATTTTCTTATATTTTAAAAGAATTGGTATCTACCATCCCTTGACTGTTTACATCAGGGACTTTCAACCTCAGCATTGTTGAAATTTGGGAACAGATAATTCTTTGTAGTGGAAACTATCCTGGGCATTTTAGGATGTTTAGCCTCTTCCCTGGCATCCACTTAGTAAATGACAGCAGCAGCTAATATCAACAACTGAGCCTCATATGAACAATTAGATGTCAACTCAAAATTTTGAAATTAAATGTATCTGAAAATATATATGTGAAATATGTATAATATATAATATATAATGTATACTGAATTATATATTGTGTTTCCTACATAAAACATTATTGTCTTAGTTTGGGCTGCTGTAACAAAATAACATAGAAAGGGTAGCTTAAACAACAAGCATTTGTTTCTAACAGTTCTGTAGGCTGATCAGGATGCCAACATGGTCAGATAAACCTCTTCCTGGTTTACAGACAGCCATATTCTCATTATATCCTCCTGGGGCAGACAGAGTAAGTTCTAAGGTCTCTCTTGTAAGGACACTAACCCCATTCATGAAGGTTCCACCTCCATAACCTAATTACCTCCCAAGGAACCCACCTCCAAGTAACATCAAATTGTGGATTAGGATTCAACATGTGAATTTCCAAGGCACACAAACATTCAGTCTATATCAATTATCTATCTATATAATTTTACTCAACTTTATTCATATAGTTATCAAATTTTTCATATATGCATATATTCATATGGTTTCACAGTGAAGTCAACTTTATTATATATATTTATACTTTATTCATATATGTCAAGTTTATATATATGAACTTTATTCGAACATACTGAATATCAATTGCTTTTATACTTTAAATTTACTTGAGATGACTACTATTTCCTCAAATTTAAGTCACACACACACACACACATGTACATATATCTGTTTATATATATTAAGATTAAGGAAAAAATATTGATACTATCATACAAGTATAAAACTAAGAAGATGTGTGTCTGGGAAATGTATTTTAGTAAGTTTATTGTGTTTATCTCATTGTATCCTATTTCAGCTTACCTGTTAGATAACCAATTAAGATAGTTCAGTTAAGTACTGAAATAGTGTTTAAAATCAAGGATTTTAATGTGAACTTCAGTATGCTTTCACTAATTCTGAGAGTAACAGAAAATTCATCTGCTTTCATGGAGTTTGTAAACTAGCAAGAAAACCTAGAATTATGACAGAGATAGTTTAGGGTGTTTGAGAAAAACATTCTTAAAAGCATTTTATGGTATACAGATTTATGTATTTCACAGTGTTTTGTGCAAAATAAAACTTTATGCAAATGTACTGAATATCAACTGCTTTTATACTTGTAATTTATTTGAGAAGACCACTATTTATTCAAAAGTAGGTCATTGTCTTTGGAGATGTACAAAACCACTGAGTTAAGTGTCCTGTCAGGAAAACATTAAAATCAATATATTATGAGAATATAAACTAGAACTAGGTCATAAAGTTGAAATTTTTTTTTTTTTTTTTTTTTTTTTTTTTTTTTTTTTTTTTTTTTTTTTTTGAGGACGGAGTCTCGCTCTGTCACCCCAAGCTGAGTGCAGGTGGCCAGATCTCAGCTCACTGCAAGGCTCCGCCTCCCGGGTTCACGCCATCTCCCTGCCTCAGACCTCCCAAGTAGGCTGGGACTACAGGGCGTCCTGCCACCTCGCCCGGCTACGTTTTTTGTATTTTTTTAGTAGAGACGGGTTTCACCGTGTTAGCCAGGATGTCTCGATCTCCTGACTCGCGATCCGCCCGGCCTCCGCCTCCCAAGTGCCTGGGATTACAGCTTGAGCCACCGCGCCCCGGCACCGGCCAAAGTTTAATTTTTTTAAAGCAATTGTGTCATAGTGAAAATTATAAAATTATATAAATATTATTCTACTTTTGTAAAACATGTCACTCTTTTGAAAGAAGTTCAAGAATTATAGAATATATTTTTTTATTCATAATACCCATATGAAAATATTTCTTTGACTGCCAAGAAACTTAGAGAGTTAATGTACTTTTCTCTATAAAGCAGGAATTAGTTTCCTAAGGGAGCTAATAAGTTGGGCTTTCCTATAATCATACATGCTTTCTAACTGCTAAAGAAAAGCACTAAAAACTAGAATATTGGAATAGCAAAATCCATTAGAAATCACTGTTAATTTGTAAAGTGGAGCATTAATTGTTTTATTATCATTTGGCTAATTTCATGCTATGAATCAACAATTGTGATATAATAAAATATTTATGTGTACCTGACCTATATTTTATAAGCTTTATAAGCATGCTTTCCAATGCCTGAAAATTCTGAACCCAAGGAAGTATATGCACATAATTTCTTCTTTTCTATTTATACATATTTTTTCATTAAATGTGAGTTAGTGCACTGATTAAAATGTAGAAAGCCACTCTAATAATGATTTATGGGTTGACTCAACTGTGTACAACTGAAATATTTTTTATATTTATTCTGATAATTAAAATGCAGAGAAGATATAAACCCAGTAATACAGAAATAAAAATGCCTGAAATTTTAAGTTTACCTTGTTACTAATTATTGCAATTATGGTTACTATTATAAATAATCAAAAATACTTTGCATATCCACCAGATGAACTATTTTCATTGACTGAGTTTGTTGTTGGGAACGTTTGAGAAATTCCATTAGCAGCAACGAACTTGATAGGTTAAAACCCACAATCAAAAAAAAAATTATCAAGTTCATAAAGATCTTTGCTGGATTTCCGGTCTTAAGTAGCCAATTTTAGCTATTTCAAACTATTTTCCGTAACTCACAAACACTGCGTATCAGTCGGATGAGTTTCTTGATCGACATTATGCATTTTATGGAGGTTTCTGGAGACTGCAGAGAACTGTTTGCCTTTTGATGGTGCCTGAACAGCAATACATAATGCATACCAGGCAATGAGGTCATGGCCTAGGAAGAGGTGGCATCTCTCACATCTCTAGGTTCCAATGGATAATCATATGTTTAGGTGGCTGGGCTTTCCTTTTTGGATTCTGTTATTCTATTCCCATTATGTTATTTTACATTCATCTTCAAACTATTTTTTGAGAGTTTTGGAGAGCAAAAAAATACAATAACATGAATTCCATGGGGCACAATTTTTACTTTACAGAGCAAAAGAAATAAATTTTTTTATTTGCTTTTTTATTTGCTGCATACAACTTAAGCAATGAATTAGAGATAGCAATGAATTAGAGAGAAGCAAACATAAAGTAGCTTCAGCAAATGTGCTGCTAAGAAATTATATCAAATTCTTAGGTAATAATTTCACCAATGAATGAAAATGTAATAATTTAAATTAAATGATTTAAAATATTAAATAACATATAATTGACATATTTAAAGCAATATTGAATTTTACTAAATATTACAAAAATATTTTACTATAGTTATATTGATTCCAAGTTGTAAGTAACTGTATTTTAGTTGCATCTACTTATAAGAGACTATGTCTTCAAGTGTAACTAATATAGGATAATACTTTGAGAATTATGTACACATCTCTGTATTAATAAAGGTAAAAATAATTTATCATTTAAACACAAAAGTAGGTCCGGCACTGTGGCTCACGCCTGTAATCCCAGCACTTTGGGAGGCCGAGGCAGGTGGATCACGATGTCAGGAGATCGAGACCATCCTGGCCAACATAGTGAAACCCCATCTCTACTAAAAATACAAAAAATAGCTGGGCCTGGTGGTGCATGCCTGTAGTCCTAGCAACTTGGGAGGCTGAGGCAGGAATCTCTTGAACCCGAGAGGTGGAGGTTGCATTGAGCCAACATCATGCCACTGCATTCCAGCCTGGCGCCAGAGCAAGACTCCGTCTCAAAAAACAAACAAACAAAAGTAAAGTGATTAATACACACAATCAAGACAAAAAATATCAAATATTCATCTTTCAAACTAGGGAAGTTCCAACTTTCTGACCATGCCCATTTGCTATGGGACTTAGGAATTTTAGCTTGGTGGATAGACTTTCTAGTCAACAGCAAACTGGTTAATTGGACTGCTAATCTCTAATACCCAAATTTCGTTTTATGCATATCTAACAATAGCAACTCTGAAATTTGTTAGAAAATATTCCTCTATGTCATTCACACGTAAAACTAAATGTAACAAAATTGATGATCAATGGACTTTTCTTTTTCTTTGTATAATTGTTCTGTACTTCATTAGAAGAATAATAAGCCCATATTGTCCCCACATATTTTGAGATGTCTGGGGTTTAAGCCCTTCCTCCACTCCAGGGAAAAAGAAAAAAGTCAATTTTTAAAAACTGCTAATCATTAGAGCATTGGGTATAATAACCTATCAAGTTGTACCCAAAAAGAATAGGAAGAAAATCATTTTTGCAAACAAAGTATAGAGAGAGAGGGATGAAGTTGATGTGGGACAGAACTCCAGTGGATTGTGGGAGTAGGGAGGAGGACAGAAACTTAACAGATGGTGATCCTCAAACACAGGAGCTCATTTTAGAGAATTTGCCAAAATGGAAGAGGTCTTTTGCCTAAGACAGGATGAGTGGACCTAGTTCATGGTGAAGCATGATATTTCCCCTACCCCTTTGTGGGACTTGCGACAGGATTGCCCCGTTTACTCAGCCTGCCACTCTCAACTCCTCGCAGGAGGGAGCATGTGAGCAAACAAGACAGGAACTGGAGTACACAAGCACTGAAACAGCCGGCTGCTAGGGCGCCAGCAGGAGTGAACTCCACTCACTCAGACCTACTGTACTTCACAGCATTTGAGCAGGAAATAGAGATATAAGTTCTCACTTTGGGCTGCGATCTCAGGCTTCAGCTTGAAGGTGGGGCTTTGCCCCTGTCTGCTTAGAATTTCTCTGCTCCAGCCCCTATCAATGGGCCATGGCAAGCAATACTGATCTTCATTATAATTGCATGGAGTCCTCGGCCACTCATGACATAATTATTACTTACCTGATAATCTCAAAGGACTCAAACCCAGATCCAAGCCAGTTAGTCCTCACAGTCCATTAACATGTGATAGGACTTTACTCATATTTTGCAGTAACTCAAGAAATGTTGGCATGTCCAAATATCACTTGGTGTTTCCACACTATCCTGGTTGAATGTCATCCCCAGGGCATTCCCTGAACCAAAGTCGTTACCTCTGGACATCTGGTGATGTGATTGTGGGAGAGCTATAGACAGAACAACCTTGATATCCTTGTGTTGTGGAGGGAGAAAGTTACATCACCATTATACAAAAAAGCACTAGAGGTTGTTTATTTATTTATTTATTTATTTTAGTTCCTGGCCTGTGATGAACTTCTTTGTTCATCAGTACAACAGGAACATTCAGTGGAGAAACATTTCCATGTAGGGGCCACCTCCCCACACAATAACTCTTCATGTTTTCTTCCATTCTTATTTCCTGTAAATTGATTTTAGCATTTAGTTTCTCTAACAATAATCTTGTAGATAGATAAACAGATAAGTAGATAGACAGATAGATGCAAAGAGATAGGCTCATACATATCCTTTTTCCTCAGGAAACGTACAGCTTCAATATAGTTACAGTGTCGCTAAACTGTTAAATTGAGGCCCTGTTTCACACATTTTTACTATATTAATCTGTTTCTCTAAGTATTTTTCTATTCATCCCAAATCAGAATATTAGATTACTAACAAATATTGAGTATAGCTCTGCATTTTAAATGTTTGCTTATCAATGTTTTCTATGATTTGGGCAAAAATAAAGCTAACAACTCAGATGACTTAAAAGATTAATTTGCAATCTTAAATGATAAGTACCTATTTAATTATCTTTTAAATAAAATTACCTACATTCTCTTGAATTAGCTAAATATATATGCTTTATAGTCTATATTGATTTTCAAAATAAACACAATTCAAAGTTTAAAATTACTCTTCTTTTAACATATGACATAACCAATAGTACAAAAATAATCCTTTTTTCCCGACATATAAATTCTACTTCTCTGTTTCTATAAGTACAGAAAAAAAGCTCAGCCTAATTAATAAAAAATTTACATAATTCTCAGTTAAGTGTGAATTATCATCTAAATTTTAATCATCACCACTAAGGCCAGATGTAGTGTTGATAATTAGTCATTAATTGACATTTATGTGTATTTGTAATTAACAAATTCTGAACAATTAGTTTTTAATCCAAACTTCCCTCAATTATAACATGTTTAAATTATACCAACATGCTATTTTCTCTCATTATATGGTAAGGACAGTTAGGCTAAATTTAATTCCTCATCTGGCCACTGGCTATGTAATTTGGTGTTTAATAATGTGTAGACTTAAAGAGAACAAATATATCTATATAAGCAGATATGAAATGATGTAATGAGGTACAAGATGTGGTATTAAGTAATGCTGCCAGCAAGTTTATAATAGAATCTATGTGTCATGTACCTGTCTATAATCCTATGTTTTTGTTAAAACAGGAAAAATACATACATATATATATATATATATATATTGTAGAGAGAGAGAGAGAGAGAAAGAGACAGAGAAAGAGACAGAGAGAGAGACAGAGAGAGAGAGAGAGGGTTGTTTATTTATTTTTCTTTTTAATAGAAAGAAAGACAAAGAGAGAAAGAGAGAATTTCAACTTCACAAGTAAACTTTTCGGCTCATCTAGGATCTCTTTTAGACCAAAATCTGGTGGACCTGGGCCCAGACTCTTGGGTTTAGGTCTCTGTCTTATGTGTTTGTGGATGCTTTGTTAGTTTCCTATTGTTACTCTAACAAATTACCACACACAGCCGGGCATGGTGGCTCATGCCTGTAATCCCAGCACTTTGGGAGACTGAGGCAGGCAGATCACAAGGTCAGGAATTCGAGACCAGCCTGACCAACATGGTGAAACCCTGTATCTACTAAAAATAAAAAAAAAAAAAAAAAATTAGCTGGGTGTGGTGGCACATGCCTGTAATCCTAGCTACTCAGGAGGCTGAGGCAGGAGAATCACTTGAACCCAGGAGGTGGAGGTTGCAGTAAGCCAAGACTACGTGACTGCACTCCAGCCTGGGTGACAGAGTGGAGACTCAGTCTCAAAAACAAACAAACAAAAAAATCTAATTATGACAGACTTATTGACTTAAAAGAATGCAAATTTGTTATCTGACAGTTATGGCAGTAAGAGGTTTAAAAACTAAATGTTGATAGGGCTGTGTTATTTCTAGAGCCTCTAAGGGAGAATGTACTTTCCTAACTTTTCCAGTCTCTAAAATCTACCCATCTTCCTTGGTTAGTAGCCCTTTCTTAGTGTCTCTTTTCTCTCTCTTTGTCTGAGTATATTTCTTTCTTCTTATAAACATTGTGATTACATTGAATCCATCCACATAATCAAAGATCATATCATTTCAAGATCCTTAATCACATCTGCAATTGTTTTTGTCATGAAAGATAACATATTCACATATTCTTAAGACTAGGGCATAGGTGACTTTGGGGGACCATTATTATTCCTATTGCAGAAGCCCGGGCTCCAGGCCACTTGGACATTCTCTTCTCAAGTAGATTCACCAGAGGGTAAGTAGTATGTTAAACTGGCTGAATTCATTAAAAGCCTCAGTTAATATTTTTCACAATAGCATCCACTGTTCAAAGGAAGCCATGTGGTCAAACCAATGGGGTGGGTAAATTTTCTTGGCCCAGAATAAGAGTGTGTCATATAACAACACATATATTGCTTTCCAAATATATTTTGCAGCATGTAATAACTTATTCTCATTGTATTAATATAAGAATATAAACTAGCATCATACCCTATAACATTTTAATTTTACTGAAGTTTCTGTCTTAAGAACATATTTGCTTCCTTTCAAATAACCTTTGTGAGTATATAGAATTATTGTCTTAGTCCACCTTGTGCTAGGCTGAGTAATTGGTAAGGAACAGAAATAAGATTGAGTAATTTATAAACAACAACAATTTATTTCTTGCAATTCTGGAGGCTGGGAAGCCCAAGAAACAGGGCCCTAGGGCCCAGCATCTGGTGAGGGCCTTCTTGCTGTTTCATTCCATGGTGGGTGGTGGGAGGTCAAGAAAGGAAGAGAGAGAGAGAGAGAGAGAGAGGAGACAGAGAGAAAGAGAGAGAGAGAATGGGTATATGTAAAGGTGGGGGGGCAAGTTTCCTCTTTTATAATGAATCCACTCCAAAGATAATAGCATCAGTCCATTCACTCCTCTCTCATGGCCTAAGTACCTCTCATTAGGGCCGACCTCCCAACATGGTTCCATTGGGGATCAGGTTTCTGGCACATGCTTTTGCAGGGGGATACATTCAAACCATAGCAATTACCTTCTATCTTCTCACATTCTTTTTAATAGGGATTTATTCTCATTTACAGATGATAAAAGTAAACAAAAAGAAGGAAATAGGTGATTCTGCAAAATACATAATACACTCAAAGTTTCCTCTTGTTGTCTATCCTTTATCAGTTCACTTTAAGTTGTAAGCAGACCAGTCCATTAGAGGCCACCAGGCTCTATGTTTCAACTCCTGATAAAGGCTCCATAAATGGGCCAAAAGCTGTAGCATCATTAACTTAATATATGGACTTTTAAACAGACATTCCATGCTGCACACTCAAAATTCTGCTTATAGAACACTATCTTATTAGGTAACATTTCCCAATACTGTTTTAATATTTACTGAGTCTAGCAACCATCACTCAAAGTGGCATGCTATTCTACAGATGTTAAAAGTAGATTATATTTTAAGATGAAACTTCGCAATTTTATGAAGAGTTACCCAGTAGATAGTCTCAGATAACTTGAGAAATTAATATTTCTTTGATACACTATGGCATTTTCCATTACGAGTTTTTGAATAGGATAACTGAAGATTTTTGAACATCATAAAGAAATAGAGCATTATAAACTCATTTTTAGAAAAGTCATCTTATTGTAAGTAACAGCTGTATATTAAAAACTATTTTTATTCAGGTTTATGTTCGAGTATAGATGTTCACAAAGTAATTTTGCATATGAGATGAGCTTAACTAGAACCACAATTGTTGCTAGTTTCAGCTGTTATGTTACCACTGGGGCCTTTCAAGGGAATATCACTTTCTGCCTTTTGATTGCATTTTTTTAAAATTCATGTCCTAAATTGTGTTGTGTTGCATTTAACATTTTTCTTTTGAACAAGTAAGCAGTATTAGCACTTAGAAAAAGAATAAAGTCCCCAGTCTGCAAATCTAATAAAATAAAGCAATCAGTTTGAACAATACTATTAAATGAATTAAGAAAAAAATAAAATAATGTGAAAAACCTTCTTTGGAATAAAAACTCTTAGCTATAAAACATGTCTCATTGTCATTAACAAGTCTTAATAAATAGAATATGATTGCAATCACACATGCTATAGTCCCTGATTAGAAGTCTTTATAAATGTATGTACTGATTATTTATTTATACATAACATTTCCATAATCATCTCAGGAAAGCACCCATCAGATTCTCCTATGCTTGCAAGCCATGTCTCTCTTAAGGTCATACTGGCAGAAACGCAGATTAGGTGCATCACTGTTTGATCTGTCATTTGCTCTGTCTTCTACAAATATAAATCCAAAATTAGCTATTTCAAAACTTAGTTTATATATTTTAGTCTGAAATGAATAAAGTGAATCCTCACTCTTTATTCTCCCACATTTTAATAGCTTTTTAAAATTATTTACACAGAGGAACACTAAAGATAAGATGATAGGTCTGATTTCTAATTCATTACGTTAAAGAGTAAGTATGCTATGGTGATTGATGGATCCTTTCAAAAGAAAAAATGATCAGTTTACATATTTGCTTAACTCTTCAAGATCAGGAGATATTAGTTTAAATTTAAATTAATAGTGGATTTAATGTTAGCTTATATTTTTTAGACAGATAAAAAATATATTTTTCAAACTGTTAAAAGAACAGGAACAAAACATTATTAAATGTCATAAGCCTGATGAATTTGTGCTTATCTTTTCCAAATAATCAAGTTCAGATCACTACTTATCCTTATCACTAAAATATTTTACTAATTACTGTTATGATTTTTATTTATTTTATATAACAATGGAGATTCAGGTGTACAAATGAAAGTATTTTCTTTTAATTCTTCTTAAAAATTTTTAGAATAGCTGGAATGAGCATGTATGTAGGATGGTAAAACTAGGTGCTGAAGGAGAGAAGGGTTTAAATTGAATAGAAAATCATACTTATAAATAAATGCTAACGCATTTAAATTATTACAAATTGTATAAATTATAAAGATTCACATGTAGTTCTCATTGCATTAAGTGTGATGAAAACATAATTGGTGTAAGATCTAAATTACCTTTCAAAATAAGTAATATGTTAAAAAGATAAATCCAATATAAATATAAAAGTAGCCTTCTGAAATATTCTTCCCACTCTGTGCATGGTCGTGTTCTGTGTGCATCAATTTCATGTGGAGAACAAATACGTTTTAAAGACTTCCGGATGTCTCCTAAGCACTGAAAAGAGATTGAAGTGCATTAAGATATCCTTTTGTTTAATTTTTTTTATATACTTTAAGCTCTAGTACATGTGGCATAACATGTGGGTTTGTTACATATGTATAGCTTGTGCCATGTGGATGCTCCCCATCAACTCGTCAGCACCCATCAAATCATCATTTATATCAGGTATAACTCCCAATGCAATCCTCCCCCCTCCCCCCTCCCATGATAGGCCCTGTTGGGATGTTCCCCCTTCCCGATCCAAAAGATAGGCCCCGTGTGTGAGTTCCCCTTCCCCGAGTCCAAGGATCTCCATGCTGTTCAGTTTCCCACCTATGAAGGAGAACATGTGTGTTGGTTTTCGTCTTGTGATAGTTTGCTAAAATGATGGTTCCAGCTGCATCCATTGTACTACAAGGACGCAAAACTCATCCTTTTAGGCTGCATAGATTCCATGGGTTGTATGTGCCACATTTTCTTAATCCAGTCTGTCACAGATGGACAATTGGTTGATTCCAAGTCCCCTTGCTATTGTGATATAGTGCCGCAATAAACATACTTCATGTGCTTTATAGGCAGCATGATTTATAATCCTTCTGGCGTATATACCCAGTAGGGGGATGGCTGGGTCATAGGTACATCTAGTTTCTAGATCCTGAGGAATCGCCATACTGGTTTTCCATAATGGCTTGAACTATTTACAATCCCACCAACAGTGTAAAAAGTGTTCCCTATTTCTCCACATCCTCTCCAACACTATATTAAGGGGAAAACAAAGAAGATGTTAGATTTTACTATCATTCTGTAAGAGGGTAATTAATCCTTGTCTTTTAAAGGATAAAAGCGAATGATAATAAATGAACTTAAAAAATGGTTTAACAGGCCAGGTGCGGTGGCTCATGCCTGTAATCCCAGCACTTTGGGAGGCTGAGGTGGGTGGATCACTTGAGACCAGGAGTTCAAGACCAGTGTGGTGAAACCCTGTCTCTACTAAATACAAAAATTACCTGGGTGTGGTGGTGCACACCTATAATCCTAGCTACTCAGGAGGATGAGAGGGGACAATCACTTGAACTTGGGAGGCAGAGGTTACAATGAGCCCAGATCGCACCACTGCACTCCAGTCTGGGTGACAGAGCAAGACTCGTTTCAACAACAAAACAAAACAAAACAAAACAGAAGGTTTAACTGAATTTTCCCTTCTCTGTTCATGTAAAGATAATAACTAGCTCTCCAGATAGTAAAATACTTATTATTTTCATGTGATATTTTGTTCTATCTAGAAGTTCTGTATCTAAAATTATAACATTTTAATATTGGTATTTAAAAGAAAATGCTAATTAGATTTTTTAAAAGTACTATCCATGTTTACAGGGCCTGTTTCTTACTTTGTCTTATTTTTTGTCATGTCTCTATTTTTATTTTTAGCATTAAACTATTAAAGTTCACTCTTAAAGCATGTCTTTTGGAAATACCCAAGGGGCATACCCCAAGCTAATGTAGGAAGGTACAGAAGGATCTTAAGAGAAGGAGATGGAATGGAAGGGACAAGGGAAACGGGGGAATTCTACGTGCATGAAACACAGCTTTTGGCTTCCCTTCCGCTCTCCTGCCGGCTCCATGATGTCGGATTTCTATGGGACAAAGGGCTCCTAAGATGTGGCAACTCTATGTAAGTGAAACTCTATGTAAGCTCTGCATCTCAGCAAGGGGGATTTGTGCATAATTTCTACCTTGGCTGCAGAAAATCATGGAGAACAGAATCAGAAAGGTGGGATCCTGGGAAGAGCTTGACGCTCAAAATTGTATACATAATAGCCTCATTTCCATAGAGGTTTTTTATTCTTGTGCGTACTGGGAATTTCTGACTCAAGAATGGCTAGGAGTGTGATAACCTCAGGGTCAGGCTGAACCTTAGGATCTGAAAGAGAAGCAGCAGATCAGAGAGAAGGAAGCAGAGGTGCCTGCCACACTTTATATCACATGGCCATACAAATAAAGACTAGATTTCTTTCCTGTTCTATGGCAATGTGTTCTTTAGCATTCTCCTAAAACCTGAGTTTAGTAAAAAATAAGCTGAACAAGAAACCGAAAATTTATCTACAGGAAAGAATAACACAGAGAGATTTCAGGCAGAGTAGGCAAAATTCAGACCTAGTGACACAGAACTACCAGAGGAAACTGACAAAATCTTTAAACAGGTGGAGCATTAAGAGTAAAGAAAAATATAGTTTATGAAAAATAATCGTATTATGTTCTAATTGTTTATGTCCCCTAATATTTACATATTGAAATTGTAATCCTCAAGATGATTGGGTAGTAGGAGTATTAGGTATTAGGAGGTAAGGGATTAAGAGGTGGGGCTTTTGGCAGGTGCTTAGGTCATGAGGGCCTACGCTCATAAATGGGATTAGTGCACTTATAAAAGGAACCCCAGGAAACCAGCTCTTCCCTTACACCATATGATGACAGGAGGCACCATCTCTGAACCAGGAAGTAGACCTTCACCAGTCTCTTGATCTCTGACGCTAGTCTCTTGATCTCTGACGTGTAGTCTCCAGAACTGTGAGAAATAAATGTCTGTTGTTTCATAACATCTATTGATTATCTTCTACTTTTGTGGCTCAGAGAGTCCTGGTGCGCCTTAGCTGGGCCCTCTGCTCAGAGAGTTGCAGGGCTGCAATACATGTCTCTATTGGGCATCACTTCTTTCTAGAGCACAGTGTTCTCTTCTAAAACTATGAAACTGTTGGCAGAATTCAGTTCCTTGCAGTTGCAGAACCGAGGTCCCTGCTTCCTTGCTGACTGCTCTTAGCTCCTGGAGGATGCCTGGAGTTCCCTGGCACGTGGCTCTCACAGGCCTTTTCACAAGATGAAACCTTACTTTTAAAGTTCAAGAAGAAAATCTAGTCCTTAAGAACTCTAAGACAGAATCTTCCATTATGTAAGTAATCATGAGAATGGCTCTCCCTGATGCAGAAATCAAAAACACAGAAGTTAACATTCTACATATTAAGGTTCTGATTAATCCTATTGTGTCCAGAGTTGGATCCTTCCAGTGGGTTCATGGTCTCGCTGACTTCAAGAATGAAGCCGTGGACCTTCCTGGGGAGTGTTACAGCTCTTAAACATGGTGTGTCCCAAGTTTGTTCCTTCAGATGTGTCCGGAGTTTCTTCTTTCAGGTGGGTTCGTGGCCTCACTGACTTCAAGAATGAAGCCGCGGACCTTCGTGACGAGTTTTATAGCTCTTAAAGGTGGTGCAGACACCAAGAGTGAGCAGCAGCAAGACTTATTGTGAAGAGTGAAAGAACAAAGCTTCCACAGCATGGAAGTGGATCCCAGCAGGTTGCTGCTGCTGTCTGGGGTGGTCAGCTTTTAGTCCCTTATTTGTCTCCGCCCATGTCCTGCTGATTGGTCCATCCTACAGAGTGCTGATTGGTCCAATTTACAGAGTGCTGATTAGCCCATTTTACAGAGTGCTGATTGGTGTGTTTACAATCCTTTAGCTAGACACAGAATGCTGACTGGAGCATTTTTACACAGTGCTGATTGGTGCATTTACAATCCTTTAGCTAGACAGAAAAGTTCTCCAAGTCTGACTGGACCCAGGAAGTCCAGCTGGCTTCATCTCTCACTATCATGACACGTATTGAGCTAATCAGCAAAATATTTACTTATACATGCTAGAAAGCACACTGACAACAAAGTTCACTGGTTGAAAATAAAGGGAGGAGTAGAGACACAGGCAATACAAACGAAAGGAATGAAGAGGAGACATTAGAAATCAAATGAAGGTGGCATCATTATGCAGCTATGATGAAACAAAAAGGATCGAGTCGCTACTCATTTGATGCAGGCAGTGTCACAAAGAGCAAGACTTTTGCCATATTTATCTACCACATCTGGAAATTATAGAGAGTATTTGAGTGCATGTGGGTTGTGACACTTGAGAGAGAGGATTAGGGAAAGGAATAGTTCATTAGGCCCTTCCAGTGTTTACCCATTGTTAATATGCACATGCTATCACATTTTACATCCCGTGTCAACCTCTGTGATGGCGTCTGGGGGTCTAGAGGCAACTGCCTAAATGAAAAACATCCAATTCTCTATGCCTTAATTAGAAATGTTCTGACTGAAACCAAGAAAATGATGCCCTGAATTGTAGACACATTTGTAGGTCTTTAAAAAATACATGTTGGCGGCCGGGCGCGGTGGCTCAAGCCTGTAATCCCAGCACTTTGGGAGGCCGAGACGGGCGGATCACGAGGTCAGGAGATTGAGACCATCCTGGCTAACACGGTGAAACCCCGTCTCTACTAAAAAAAAATACAAAAAAAACTAGCCGGGCGAGGTGGCAGGTACCTGTAGTCCCAGCTACTCGGGGAGGCTGAGGCAGGAGAATGGTGTAAACCTGGGAGGCGGAGCTTGCAGTGAGCTGAGATCCGGCCACTGCACTCCAGCCCAGGGGACAGAGCGAGACTCCGTCTCAAAAAAAAAAAAAAAAAAAAAAAAAAAAAAAAAATGTTATTTTGACTAGCAGCTGCATTCCTGCTCTCTGAGGGAAAACCTGACGTTATGGCCACCCAGTCAGGCATGGAGAAGGAGCAGATGCAGCAGGAGGACGCGGTGGCGGGAGGGCAGAACAACGAGGCTGCCCCTGCCTCTGGCGATGGCTGTGGGACCCGGAATCAAGATCTGGCCGCCTCTGTCTCACCGTCTCCGGCGACGCGTCTCCCTGGGGCAGCGCCGCCCTGAGGAGCGACACTGCCGTTTCCAACACCGCAGCCGCCACCGCCGCCGCCATTTTCGTGGCGGATGAGGGCCCGCAGCTGTCCTCCATGGTTGCCGTGCCGGGGAAGAGGCATTCTGACCTCCAGGGCTGCCGCAGGCCTCACCAAGTCCTTGGATGTGTGATGCCCCACGGGGACAGCCAGGCCGCCGTGGGGCCATCCCCAAGGGCCACTGGCCACGCCGACGAGCACCCGGCCCAGACCAAGAGACCCGGAAACAACCGTCATAGGAAGCAACCTGACCGCGACCAGACTGTCCCTGCTCAGAGGCCTCCAGGGCAGCGTCTGTTTCCTGGGCCTTTGCAGCCATCTTCTCCAGGGTCCCAGCCCAGCAGCCGTTGCCATTCCGGGGCTACTGTGTCGAGTCAGGCAACGCAGCCAGGCCCTGCACTCCTCAGCCATGCATCTGGGCCAAGCCCTGCTTGCCGAAGCCGCATCGCCATGCCAGGTCCTGCTCTCCGCAGACGTGCATCTGGTTTAGGCCCTGCCATCCGACGCTGCACCCCCCAGCTAGGTCCTGCTCTTCCCCGCCGCCCACTCAGCCAGGCCCAGCTCGCCTTGGCGGTGCACCCGCGCCGGGCTATGATCTCCGCAGCCGAGCCACCCCGCCAGTCCCTGCTTTCCGCAGAGGTGCATCCGGGCCAAGCCCTGCCCTCCAACGCCGCGGCAACCCCCCATGCCCTGCCCTTCGCGGCCGCACAGCAAGGTCAAGCCCTGCTCGTCACAGCACCAGCATGACGCCAGGCACTGTCCTCCGGAGCTGTTCCACCCACCGAAGATCAGCCCTTCTCAGCCGCGGCTCTCCTCCTGGTTCAGCTGATGAGAATACTCTTTCCCATGGCGCTGGCTTACGACAGCTGGTCTTTCAGAGCAGCTCAGGCTCTTCTGATCCTGAGGTCCCAAGACGTACTTCCCCGCCTGGTTGGCATGCAGTCCGTATGCGTGCCTCCTCACCGTCACCCCCTGGGAGGTTCTTCCTTCCCATCCCTCAGCAATAAGAGCTCCTCCTCCTCTGGTGCTTCCAACTCCTCCTCCCAACTAAGTTTTCTGGGCAGAGTTCCTCTTCCTCTTTCCCCAGGTTTTTGGGCCTGAGATCCATCTCCACTCTTAGCCCTGATAGCCTTAGGCGTGCCTTGATGCCAGAGCTTTATGTTCCGAGCCCTGCCCCTCCAGGAGAGCAGGCGGAAAGAAAGCACAGCACACCCCACTTCACCGCCTGAGCTGTGTCTCTCTGTGAGCATCATCTAAGATTCTCAGAAGGAATCAACATCTACCCACTTTGTGAATGGCCTGCCTGCCCTGTGGTTACCTGTGAGGTCTCCCAAAGTTCCAGCCATTAACCAAAACCCTGAGTAGTTTTGAAGCCTCCCCTCCCCATAACTCCATCACCTAGCATTTACCTGCTGTTGGCCTTTGATTCTGGGCTACCTTCTTTCTCAAGAGAGTTTGCCTTTGCCCTTGAGCTGAGATTTCTATTTTCCAAGTTGCCTCTCTATAGTGAAATACTTTAATTACTAAAATAAAAGTGTTGGTTTTGTTTAAAAAATATGCATTTTATTGAAATATAATGAATTAATATTTGGCATATGGAAAAAGCGTTGGTATGTTTGCTTATATAGTCATATGATCTACAATTATAAACAGGAGCTTAATCAACCTCAAGTGAACTTCAGTGACTCCAATTCCCCTACCTACCTCACTGGATGTATCTGGAGAGCCATCTATCCTATACTGATACTGGAAATTGCTACCTAAGATTTATTTCACTTTGGACCATTCTAGATACAGTAGATAAATGATAATAGATTGGTGATAGATGGATGGTATATAGTAGACAAAATGCTTCAAAAATTGAAAACGATATGCTACTATAAACTTTTACTGAACATGTGATAGGATATTATTTTCCTTATAGGTTCAAAAATCTTAACTATGTACTAATTGTTTAGATAAATCAATTTGCAAAAAATCATTTAGTGAACTGACCAATTAGGGAAAGAAAAAGTCACAGAAAGTCAATTCAGCACAAATCAGGTACCAATACAGTACAAGTTGTAAAGGCATGCTTCTAATCTTCCACATTATTTGAAGAATGCATTTGGGCAAATTACTTAAACTCTTTCTGCCTCACTTTACTTATCTCTACGGGTGGTAAAATAGGACCTCCACATAGGATTATATTTGATGACTAAAGCCTCGTTATTTTTAATTTACAAAATGATCATTACCAAAAATTTATTCACAAAATTACTCTCTCAACTACTTTTATTTTCGTTGTGGCATGGGACATTTTGCTACCTGTGATATTCTTTAAAATCATCACATAGCTTAATATAACTAATATTAGTATAGCTGAAATAATTTTGCCACTGCAGAACAAAATTTAGTTAATTCCAGAGTATAATTTTCAGTACTTTGGGAAATATGAC
>NW_016810977.1:0-24466 GCF_001698545.2 Rhinopithecus bieti | reverse complement strand
AAAAAAAAAAAAAAAAAAAAAAAAAAAAAAAAAAAAAAAAATGTTATTTTGACTAGCAGCTGCATTCCTGCTCTCTGAGGGAAAACCTGACGTTATGGCCACCCAGTCAGGCATGGAGAAGGAGCAGATGCAGCAGGAGGACGCGGTGGCGGGAGGGCAGAACAACGAGGCTGCCCCTGCCTCTGGCGATGGCTGTGGGACCCGGAATCAAGATCTGGCCGCCTCTGTCTCACCGTCTCCGGCGACGCGTCTCCCTGGGGCAGCGCCGCCCTGAGGAGCGACACTGCCGTTTCCAACACCGCAGCCGCCACCGCCGCCGCCATTTTCGTGGCGGATGAGGGCCCGCAGCTGTCCTCCATGGTTGCCGTGCCGGGGAAGAGGCATTCTGACCTCCAGGGCTGCCGCAGGCCTCACCAAGTCCTTGGATGTGTGATGCCCCACGGGGACAGCCAGGCCGCCGTGGGGCCATCCCCAAGGGCCACTGGCCACGCCGACGAGCACCCGGCCCAGACCAAGAGACCCGGAAACAACCGTCATAGGAAGCAACCTGACCGCGACCAGACTGTCCCTGCTCAGAGGCCTCCAGGGCAGCGTCTGTTTCCTGGGCCTTTGCAGCCATCTTCTCCAGGGTCCCAGCCCAGCAGCCGTTGCCATTCCGGGGCTACTGTGTCGAGTCAGGCAACGCAGCCAGGCCCTGCACTCCTCAGCCATGCATCTGGGCCAAGCCCTGCTTGCCGAAGCCGCATCGCCATGCCAGGTCCTGCTCTCCGCAGACGTGCATCTGGTTTAGGCCCTGCCATCCGACGCTGCACCCCCCAGCTAGGTCCTGCTCTTCCCCGCCGCCCACTCAGCCAGGCCGAGCTCGCCTTGGCGGTGCACCCTTGCCGGGCTATGATCTCCGCAGCCGAGCCACCCCGCCAGTCCCTGCTTTCCGCAGAGGTGCATCCGGGCCAAGCCCTGCCCTCCAACGCCGCGGCAACCCCCCATGCCCTGCCCTTCGCGGCCGCACAGCAAGGTCAAGCCCTGCTCGTCACAGCACCAGCATGACGCCAGGCACTGTCCTCCGGAGCTGTTCCACCCACCGAAGATCAGCCCTTCTCAGCCGCGGCTCTCCTCCTGGTTCAGCTGATGAGAATACTCTTTCCCATGGCGCTGGCTTACGACAGCTGGTCTTTCAGAGCAGCTCAGGCTCTTCTGATCCTGAGGTCCCAAGACGTACTTCCCCGCCTGGTTGGCATGCAGTCCGTATGCGTGCCTCCTCACCGTCACCCCTGGGAGGTTCTTCCTTCCCATCCCTCAGCAATAAGAGCTCCTCCTCCTCTGGTGCTTCCAACTCCTCCTCCCAACTAAGTTTTCTGGGCAGAGTTCCTCTTCCTCTTTCCCCAGGTTTTGGGCCTGAGATCCATCTCCACTCTTAGCCCTGATAGCCTTAGGCGTGCCTTGATGCCAGAGCTTTATGTTCCGAGCCCTGCCCCTCCAGGAGAGCAGGCGGAAAGAAAGCACAGCACACCCCACTTCACCGCCTGAGCTGTGTCTCTCTGTGAGCATCATCTAAGATTCTCAGAAGGAATCAACATCTACCCACTTTGTGAATGGCCTGCCTGCCCTGTGGTTACCTGTGAGGTCTCCCAAAGTTCCAGCCATTAACCAAAACCCTGAGTAGTTTTGAAGCCTCCCCTCCCCATAACTCCATCACCTAGCATTTACCTGCTGTTGGCCTTTGATTCTGGGCTACCTTCTTTCTCAAGAGAGTTTGCCTTTGCCCTTGAGCTGAGATTTCTATTTTCCAAGTTGCCTCTCTATAGTGAAATACTTTAATTACTAAAATAAAAGTGTTGGTTTTGTTTAAAAAATATGCATTTTATTGAAATATAATGAATTAATATTTGGCATATGGAAAAGCGTTGGTATGTTTGCTTATATAGTCATATGATCTACAATTATAAACAGGAGCTTAATCAACCTCAAGTGAACTTCAGTGACTCCAATTCCCCTACCTACCTCACTGGATGTATCTGGAGAGCCATCTATCCTATACTGATACTGGAAATTGCTACCTAAGATTTATTTCACTTTGGACCATTCTAGATACAGTAGATAAATGATAATAGATTGGTGATAGATGGATGGTATATAGTAGACAAAATGCTTCAAAATTGAAAACGATATGCTACTATAAACTTTTACTGAACATGTGATAGGATATTATTTTCCTTATAGGTTCAAAATCTTAACTATGTACTAATTGTTTAGATAAATCAATTTGCAAAAAATCATTTAGTGAACTGACCAATTAGGGAAAGAAAAGTCACAGAAAGTCAATTCAGCACAAATCAGGTACCAATACAGTACAAGTTGTAAAGGCATGCTTCTAATCTTCCACATTATTTGAAGAATGCATTTGGGCAAATTACTTAAACTCTTTCTGCCTCACTTTACTTATCTCTACGGGTGGTAAAATAGGACCTCCACATAGGATTATATTTGATGACTAAAGCCTCGTTATTTTAATTTACAAAATGATCATTACCAAAATTTATTCACAAAATTACTCTCTCAACTACTTTTATTTTCGTTGTGGCATGGGACATTTTGCTACCTGTGATATTCTTTAAAATCATCACATAGCTTAATATAACTAATATTAGTATAGCTGAAATAATTTTGCCACTGCAGAACAAAATTTAGTTAATTCCAGAGTATAATTTTCAGTACTTTGGGAAATATGACATTACGAAATGAGAGTTATATAGATATTTTTTGAAATTCAAGGAGAATACATGAAGCAAGTTTCTTTCTCCAATAGATTTTCACAATATTTAATGTTTTCTGTTTTCCTTATTTACCATCTTCTTAGCTTACCTGATATAAACACTACTTAGTATGTCATTTAAGCATCTGAAATATGCTCAGTATTTGGAAGCAGAAATCAACATACTTTTATATTATCATTTTAGTCAATAAAACAGGGACAATTTTGACTACTGAACAAATATAACACAGTTGCTAAGATGAAAGAGTTATTGGGAAATTGAAACCTCAAAAGGATATTCAAAACAATTTGAAACCTGTTGAAGTTATAATCTGTAAACTTTATAAGCATGTAACATATACAAAATTCTGGTGAATCAAAATTTTATTCAATTGGTTTTAGTGAACTGGTATTCACTAAATTGATTTTAGCTCAATACATGTCTGATTCACAGGATTTCACACACACACATACATACACCCATACCATCCACTTACAGCATTAGAAGAACTAAAATTTGAAGGTTTGGTATGAGTCACATTGCAAATATGTTATTATCCATGTTACTGATATTCTCATTGCTTAAGAGTGTAAAGGTCATTTAGTGCAGCATGGATATATTCTTTCCATCCTTTGTCAGGCAGAGACAAGGTTATCTTAGTCATGAAGGTGAGGATCAGAGAGATAAAGTCATGATATAGTTGGGAGACACACAACCATTGAGAAATTTCCAGAAATAAAGATTTTAGTTTTATAATTATTTCCAAATAATGAAACAAGGAAAATAAGCGCCTTCTTTTAGATGATTGGAGGTGGAGAATGCCACTTTTAATAGTCTTCCCAAAGACTATGGTGAACTACTGGGCACTATAAGAAACCAGATGAAAACACTGGCAGTTATTGTAGACATTTTTTAAAAGGTGATTTTCTAGACCATTACTGAAGCTGATTAATTCCAGGAACTGTACTAATGACAACTTGTGGCAAAGGTAAGTTTTGTGATTAATGCTGGTGATGGATTTAAACATGGAATTAGAAAACATTTGACTTCAATATTACACCTGATGGTGTAACTTGCTCTAACATTTTGACATGAATTGGAAAATAGATTTGTTGGACACAGGGCTGCACAAACCTTCATTTTATAGAAAGAGCAGTATCACCAAAGCACGATTAACAGAATATGCTGTGTAAGAATCAAATCCTGGACATTAAGCTAGATGAACTGACAGCATGAAACTTTTGGACTATTTTCCCAGCATAGATTAAGTTTGTTCTTTGTGTGGGAAAAGGACACACAAAATATTTGAAGACCAGCAAGAAGGAATGTAGCATAGACAAGAAGTGTTTACTAAGGAAACCATGTTTCCCTCTGTTACTCATCCCTTATTCTCTGATACGTGCTTTTCTAGTAAGTCTTAACCTATAATTTATTTTCAAACTTTACAAATTAATTATGATTTTGAAATAGTTTTATGCTTTCTATTCATTTCTTTACATTTTCCTTCTCTCTTATGTTTTATGGCTTACGTTGGTTTTTTAGCTCTTGTGTTTTAATTTAGTCTGCATTGATGAAATATTTTCTATAATTTCAAATTGTAATTGGGTCTGTATGATATTTTCTTCACATCTTTTTTCTCAATCTTTATTAAAATGTTGATTATTTTCTAATTATGCTTTTTTGGATTATAGATTTTTTGATTCTATTAATATATTTAGATGTTCTTCAAATACTTTCCAACATATGTGCTCATTTTCTGTTTTGGTGTCACATTTTATAATCCTTGCAATATTTCAAAATTTTATTATTATTATATTTGTTATGGTGATCTGTGATCAGTGACCCTGGATGTTGTAATCAAACCCAAGTTCAACTGCTCACCTGTCAAAAGCCAAACACAGGAGAGGAGCAATGATGGGAGGAAAGCAGGTTTATCTGGAGAGCCAGTGATCTAAGAAGATGGTGGACTATTGTCCTAAAGTACTGTCTTAAGTAAGAACATATTTCGGGGCCTTTTATGTTAAGGCTGGGCAAAGAGAAAGAGGTTGTTATCAAGAGGTGACTAACAACCACAGACATCTGGACACCAGTGAGGGTTTGAGTAGACTGGGAATGTCTTTAAACTTGGTCAGATCACAATGCTCATATATATATTCAATGAAACATAGTTGGTTGTTTTCATACTTTCTCTTTAATCCCAGAGTTAGTTTTAAAACCTACATGATTGCTGTTTTGCGTATTATCTCAGTGCTCTAAAATTTTCCTAGTCTACATGCAGGAATGGGTAAAGACCTCTTAAACAAAGCTAGAGTGAGAGTTATGTTAGTTTTTTGCTGTATTCTTGTTAGGATGTTACTATTGTAATGGTTTGGAGGCACCATAAATTGTACCTATATAAGACAGTGAAATCAATCAATACATATCTATTTTCCGCTCCCCATGGACAGCTCTCTCCCTCATCTCTCTATTTCTACTCAGGCCTCCCTAGTTCCTGAAATAGAAGAATATTGAAATTAGGACAATTAATAGCCCTATAATGGCCTCTAACTATTCAACTAGTATGAAGAGTCACATGTCCCTCACTTTAAATCAAAAGATAGAAATGAGTAAACTTATTGAGAAGGCATGTTGAAAGCCAAGATAGGACAGAAGCAGAGAGAGACTGAAAACTAGGTTTCTTATTCCTAACAGTTAGCCAGATAGAGAAAGCAAAAGAAAAGTTCTTGAAGGAAATTAAAAGTGTGGCATCAGTGAATGCATGAATGATAAGAAACTGAAACAGCCTTATGCTGATGTAGAGAAAGTTTGAGTGGTCTCAATGGAAGATCAAACCGGACACAACACTCTGTTTAGCCAAAACCTAATTCCAAGCAAGACGCTAACTCTCTTCAATTTAACGAAGGCTAAGAGAGGTGAGGAAGCTGTAGAAAAAAAGCTGGAAGGTAGCAGAGGTTCGTTCATGAGGCGTAAGGAGAGGGGCCACATCTTCATAACATAAACGTGCAACATGAAGCAGCAAGTGCTGCTGGAGAAGCTACAGCAAGTTATCCAAAGGATCTAGTTAACATCACTGATGCAGGTGGCCACACTAAAAGGACTTTTTTAATGTAGACAAAATTGCCTTGTATCAGAAGGAGATGCCATCTAGGACTTTCATAGCTAGAGAGAAGTCAATGCTTGTCTTAAAAGCTTCAAAGGACAGACTGATTCTTTTGATAGGAACTAACATAGCTATGATTTTATGTTGAAAACAATACTCACTGACCACTTTAAAATCCTAGGGAAAACATTGATGCTAATTCTACTCTGATATGCTATATAAATGGAAAAAAATAAAATCCTGGATGACAGCACATCTCTTTACAACATGGTTTACTGAGTATTTTAAACCCCTGCAGAGACCTACCTCTCAGGCAAAAGAAAAAAATATTCCTTTGAAAATTTTACTCCTTATTGACAATGTACCTAGTCACCCAAGAGCTCTGAGGGAGATGTACAAGGAGGTTAATGTTGCTTTCATGCCTACTAATGCAACATCCATTCTGCAGTCAATGGATGAAGAAGTTATTTCAACTTTCAAGTCTTATTATTTAAGAAATACATTTTGCAAAGCTATAGCTGACATAAATAGTGATGCTTCTGATGGATCTGGGACAAGGAGTTGATTCCAAACCTAATGAATGACTTTGAGGGGTTCAAGAATTCATTGGAGGAAGCAACCTCAGATGTTCCAGAAGATAACTAGAATTAAACATGAAATCTAAAGATGTGACTGAATTGGTACAACATGATGATAAAACTTGAATGGATGAACAGTTGTTTCTTATGTTTCTTACGGATAGAAAAGAAAATGATTTCTTGAGATGAAATCCAACCCTGGGGAAGATTCTGTGAATGTTGTTGAAAGGTGAATAAAGGATTTTGAATATTCCACAAACTTATTTGTAAAGTAGCCACCAGGATTTGAGGTGATAGACTCAAATTTTGAAAGAAGTTCTACTGTGGTTAAAATGCTGTCAAACAGCATTGCATGCTACAGAAAAATCATTCCTGATTTCACAGCCATCCCAATCTGCAACAACCACCAGACTGATCAGTTAGTAGCCATCAATATTGAGGCAAAACCCTCAGATGATCATTAGCATTTTGGCAATAAAGTATTTTAATTAAGGTATGTGAATAATTTGATACATAATGCAATTGCATACTTAATAGATTACAATGTGGCTTCAATATAACTTTGTATACACTACAAAATTTAAAAGATGATGTGATTCACTTTATTTTGACATTTTCTTTGTTGCAGTGGTCTACCATGAAACCCCCAGTATCTCTGAGTTATGCCTTTATATGTAAAGGTAGAAACCTGATCAAAAGAATGAAGAGATAAAACTGGATACTTTATAATGCAAATGGCTACAATCCACACTACATAGCAACAATTGATATAAAGATGAAACAGCAAGAGATTCAAGGAGAAATAAAACGAATTCAAAATGAAAGATTTTTTATATGTGCTGCTTTGATTACTTAGTATTTTATATGAGTTTCTCTGTTCTTTTCTAGAGTAGATTCTTTTTTTTTTTTTCTTTGCATGGGAGGGAAAGGTGCACTTGTACTAAAACTTGATTTGTTGCTTAAAACAATATACTTTCAGATGAAAATTTGTGTGTATTACAAAAATAACGACTATATTTGGAATATACTTGGAAGATTCACAGAAGTTTTCTAACAGCTTGACTGAAAAGAACAACAGAAGAAATGTAAAAGAATAATATCAATAAATTTTGTGGATAAAAATAGTAGGAGAAATTAATAACAAAATCAAAGTGCTACTTACTGCAAACATTTAAAATATATAAGCACCAATAAAGATGCTATATTAAATACCTTTGGTTCAAAGACAAAAATAGGTAAATTATAATTTTTTAAAGTGTAATGATAATGCAAGGTAATAAACTACAATCTAAGGAATTCAGCAAAATCAGAGGAATATTATGGTATGAGACACCTATATCAACATAATATTATATAACTGTAAACAGCAGTGTCAAAAAAACCCCAGCAAATCAAAACAAAGCAGAAGGACCAGATATAAGCAAAATTAAGTGATTTCAGAAGTATAAATTAAATTCAAATACTGTTTTGTATCTCGTAAATGATGAATTTAGTTTGTTCTCCTCAGCTCCTATACTATTAAGAATTGAACTATAATTTCCTAAAATCTCTTGAATTCCTGCGTTAAAACTCAAGTGATTATAACACATTATGTCTAAATGTTGTCTTGTAATTATTTTCCCTAATACTCCAGTAATATATTTACATGATTGATTTTTTAAAATATTATTTGTCACTAATTTTGATTGCAGATTTGGGGATAAATATTTTATTTCCTAGATGAAACTAATTTGGAATTTTCTTTTTTATCTTGCCTTTGAATAATCTAAATACATATCTTTTACTTATTCAGACAAGAATGGGGAGCTCCTTCCTTATGATGAAGCATATATGTAAGCATACATAAATGCTTCAATCAAGGACAAGACAAATAAGAAACAACAATTTAAAAAATACATTAAAATATGTAGTCTATGTGTATATACAACTATACACTTTGTACTTATCATAAAAATAATGACTAATGATGCCTTCTGGGTCCTCTGTTTATTTAGCATTATGATGACTATACTCATCAGTACAAATTGACTAGACGAGAGAAAACAACCAGAGGCAAAATAAATTCAAAAAGAGAGGTAAAATAATCTAGTTAGAGAGCATAACTATACATCCTGACCATGAAAAAATTCTATGAAAATAATGAAAGTGATGTTAGATAAATACTTCAGGTAAAATTAACACACAACCAATAAAACGTATATAGACAAAGCAAGAAGTGGCTATTAGTTTTAATAGAAACAAGACAAAAGCAAAAAATTAAAAATAAAATCAACTACTACTACACACCTATCAGATAGAGAGGCTAAAATCTAAAGCACTGACAGCACCAAAAGTAGCAAGTATGCAGAGCAACAAGGAATGATGGGAGGAATGCAAAATGACACAGCTATTTTGGAAGGCACTTGATAGGCTTTTACAAAACTAAACATTTTCTTTCCATATGACAACAAATGGTGCTCCTTGGCAGCTTTATTCACAATTACCAAAACTTAGAAGCAAGTAATATGTCCTTCAATAAGTGAATGAATAAACAGATGGTGGTATGTACAGAAAGTGAAATATTATTTCATGATAAAAAGAAATGATCTATCAAGCCATGAAAAGACATGGAGGAACCTTAAATGCATGTTTCTAAGTGAAAGAAACCAGTCTGAAAAGACTACTTGTTATGTGATTCCAACTATGTGACATTCTGGAAAAGGAAACATCATGGAGAGTAAAACAAACAGTGGTTTCCAGAATTTTGGCAGGAGAAAGGGATGCATAGATAAAGCACAGGGAATATTCAGAACAATGAAACTATTCTGAGGATTCTGTAATGGTGGGCAAATATCATTATTTATTTGTCAAAACTTATATTATGTATGACACAAAGAGTGAACTCTAATGTAAACTATAAATTTAACAATGACATATCAATATAAATTCATTTTTTATAACAAATAGACTAATGTAAGACAAAATAGGAGACACTGAAGGTCATGATAAGACATATGGGAAGTATCAATATTTCCTAGTCAATTTTTCTGTAAAATTAAATCTGCTCAAAAACAAAATCCATTAACTTAAAAAATGAGCAGATAAAATCTTAGTCATAAACTTAATGAGAAATATTCCTAATCTAGAAAACCATAAAAAATTTATGAAGGCACACTATTATATACTTGAAGACCTATCATATCCTTTCACAGAAAGAAAATATCATGAAGTTATCAGTTACCCAAAAGTTAATTTATAAATATAATGTATTATCACTAAAAATACCATCAAGTTTTGTTCTGAAACAAGTCGATTATTAATTATAGTTGGAATCGCAAACAGTCAAGAAGAGTAACAAATTTCCTAAAATGTAAGAGCAATTGTGAGTGTGCAAATCCACCATGTATGGAACAGTATTATGAAGTCTCTACATTTAAGACAGTCGTATTGGCCTACAAGAAAGCAGACCAATGGAACAGAATAGAAACTCCGTAAGTGAGCACTACTACATTTCAAACTTTAAACTATACGAAGACATTAACTCCAAAAAATGAAGAAAAACTAGGTTTTACACTAAGGAATATTTGAGATAACTTGCTAGTCATTTAGGAAAAAGAGCTATATCAATTTCTCACAGTATATCCCAGATAAATCAGATTATTAAATCTAAAAAGCAAATAATTTTATTTAATAAGTGAATAAGGAATAATATAATTTGAATGTCACTATTTTCAAGCCTTTTTGAAATAAAGATTGTAGGCAATAGTCATGAGTGGGGTAATCATCCATAAAAGAAGGACCAGTGAATAGTGGGTAGGTGTTGTTGAAATTTCACATGTCCAGGTATAAAGCATTTATTTTAGAAATGGAAACTGAATCAAATTAGGTCTTTAGTTCTAAATATCAGAAAATAATTGGTATAAAGTATAGACAATACTTGGCAAGAAGTATAGGTCCATGGAAGTGTGTTTTGCAGACTCCATAATGTAGTGTAATTTATAGCATGAGTGTACCAGTTTATCAGCATGGTTTGTTATAATAAAGTGGGCTCTGAATTTAAATAAGAAAAAAATGAATTAGATTCCTATTACAATTCCTGGGTCTTAATTACTTAGAATGACTAAAATGTATAATCAATAGTTTATATTATTATAAATCACACAGCTCAATAGGAAAACAGAATATCTTGTCAAATAAAAAACACTAATTGATTTTGCAATTTTAAACAATGATTGGATCATTAAAACAATCTATCCTTATTATCTTTCTGTATATTTAAATAGGTTCAGTACTAATTATTTTAGTATCTAAATTGTTAACATTATCAAACCATTTGTCATATTATGCAAAAGGTTCAGCTAATGCTAAGACTAACAAGACCTCTCTATACTTGTTGAAATTTTGTGGTGGACAGTGAGCACCTATCCCTATAAAACATCAATTCTTTGAGTAAACTCCATTCTTACAGGTATAAGATGCTTGAAGTAAAACATCCACGAATGTATACAATTTTCCTGTGATAGTTGTAACAGAGGCTGTCAGCAGCACACTCATATCCTGTAGTCTTTGTCACACTTGCCCTTAACGTTCTCGTCACCCTTGTCCAATTTCCAACAGTCGACCTCTGCATACTTTGAGCACTTTCTCTGTCAAAAATGTCTTTTTGCCCTTCATGCATAGTATACCTGTGTCTTAGTCAGCCGAATCTCATAGACTAGGTGACTCAATTATGAACTATTTTGTCATACTGCTAGAGATTGCAAAGTTCAAACAGGACTTGATTTCTGGTGCGGGCTCTCTTTCTGTCTTGCAGACAGCCACCTTCTTGCTATGTCCTCACATGGTGGAGAGAAAGAACAAGCTCTTTCTCTCTTCCTATTTTTTATAAGACCAATAATACTATTGCATTAGGGCTCCACCTTTATAATCTCATTTAACTTTAATTATTTCTGAAAAACTCTACCTCCAGATAGTCACATGAGAGATTAAAGTTTCAACATATGAATTTAGAGAGACACAGTTCAGTCCATACCAGACTGAAATGGTGAGGAACTAATGATTATTATTCCCAGACTTTTCTCCAGTAGCCCTCAAACAATGAGTGAAAACTCTTAATGAGTAAATCCTCCAGTAGGCTTATTCTTAGGCAGGTGCTTTTACACTGGCTTTCAGAATTCTTTGGTGGGATTAAGCTCCAAGTACTCATAATTTATTGACAATGTGCAGTCTACTGTGTAGCCGCTGGTTTCTCCCTTACTCTACCCTATTCTGTACCAGTGATTCTTGGGATTACCTTTTTAAAAAGCTACTTGTAATAAAAACTTTGTCTGTGGGTATCTTTAGGGGAATCTCAACTAAGACAACTGGTATTGTCCTAGGAAGCAGATCTTCAGAATGGAATTGTGACATTTACTATCATGCCGGCCAGATGGAATCAGGGACGCATTGCTGCTTTTAGATAGGGTGGTGACACTCCTTGACATGCCATATATAGCATTACAACTCCGAAGACTATTACATATAGGGAACTGAGATGTACAGCATACAACTGAAAGCATTTGCAGTCCTGTGTAGTATCCATAGTGCTTGAGGTGCAAAAAAGTAATTTTAAGTATTGCAGAGTTTTCAATTGTTGCTAAGGACCACAAATACTGTAAAGGAAGGAAATAATAGGCTTATGTTAGGTAACCACAAACTCATGGCTTTGTGTGAAAGCTAGAACACCACTATGACAAAGGCGCTCATCTCCTGGACCCAGGAACAAAACTGCACTGATAAGAATTCCAGCCACTGATTTTGTGAGTATGAGTCATAGAAAACAGGTTAAATGTGAATCACGAGGTTATGTTTTATGCTAGAATGGGGTCCCTGAGAGGTAAGCGAGGAAACCCCGGGAGCTGATATGCTGGTGTTTGGGTGGATGCACTTTAGGTCCCCCAATTGCCAACTTTCCCTTGGTCTTACCACTCTTAACATTCTCATAACTCATGAGCATTTTCCAACTGTCCACATCTGGGCTAGAAGAAATAACTCTGTCTTCTCCGTTTTGGAATGGCAGACTGAAAATCACATGAAGCTTTCAGATGAAGTGTCTGTCTCACAAGATGATATTCTATATCATCAAAATCTGTTTGAATTTCACCTCCATAATTAATTATGGAAGGATGAACCAGCTGAACCAATTGGAGAAAGAGTGTTCCTGCCCCACCAAAATAACTTCAAGGCTTGGCAAATGTGGACCAGGAATCAGAGAAAATGTGAAACATGGATCTTGATAGTAAAGAACAAAACTCTTCTAGAACATATCCCTAAAGTAAAATAATATAAAAATATTGATGTGGGAGCATGCTCCCATAACTCAGATAACTTAGGATATAAAGTCTGAACAGGACACCTGGAGATAGTCCTAAAACACTTCTAAGATGGCTCCTTAAAGTTTGTGTCTTTCTCCCTACTTCTCTCTCTTTCTCTTTGTCTTTCTCTTTCCCTTCTTCTCTCCTTCACCCTCTTCTTCTCCCTCTCTCTCTGTATGTGTGTGTATATATAAATACATATATGTGTATGCATATAATAAATATTGTATATGTAATATCTATACTTAACACTTAAACGTAGTGGAAATATCAGAATTGTTTCATAAGAGTATTGATAGAAGGGTCAAAAGCATAAAGAGGTTTTCTTAGGGATGTTGGCTACAGGGCCATCTTGTTAATATCAGATGAACCAAAGCTCCATCATGAACCACTGCTCTCTAGTAAGTAGGGGTATATAGAGTCTACATGATGTAAAAAGTTCTCCATGATGTAAAAAGCAGCTCCAGGCATGCTTGCCATAGTAGAGACAGAGTACCTAAACAAAGGCTATTAAAAGACTCTACAACTGGTGTTGCTCATCATAAACTGTAAATTTTCAGCCCAGGAAGTCCTAAAGTAGAGTGGGAACCATAGTACTGTATAGCATGATGAAATAGTAGTGGCTTTGGCTTCAAGTCTGAGCAAGTCTGGAGTATTCGTTTATTACATAGATGCCCGCTGAGGCACAGTTTATTTATCTCATTCTGTAGCCTTGTGAGAGGATCCTTAAGGACAGCTGATGTCAGAGGGAATAATTACAGTTCTATTCTATGGAGACATCAACTTGATATGATGGTGTGCAACCACAATGGACACACTAACCCAATCTAGGTGGCCCTAAAATACTCCTATTATACATGGCTTTGACCAGTATTTCTGGCCATCAAGTTTGTGAGGAAGGAGAAGTGGCCTGAGGTAGGGATATTCCCAGAATTCTAGGCCATACTGAGTGGCTTAGCTTTTTAAAAGTAATTATCTATTTATTATCAGAGTCCTGGAAGGAGCAAATAGACAATTAGAAACAAAGAGGCCTAAGAAAGAAGCATTTGAATGCATTAGTGGAAAGGAACATGATGGGTGAAAGTCTCCATGCTCGCCAGATTATAGCATCCACTGTAGAAGAGGCATTATACCAGATTACAAATGGCAGAAAATATTTTGTAGTCTCTCCCATCAAGTCTTTTTTGCCATCATTTAAATCTGGGATGGCCATGTTACTTGCTTTGAGATACAGAATAAGGCAGAAATGACAAATTGTAAGTTCTAAGGTTTGGCTTCAAGAGGATATGTAGCTTCTGCTCTTGCCCTGTTGGAACATTTATACCCTGAGGTAGGCTGCTGGTGAAGTCACATGAAAAGTTGTATGAAAAGGGTATCTCAGCCAAAAGCCAGCAATCAACCAGACATCAAAGAAAGGTCATTCTGTGTCATCTAGTGTTAGTTTAACTGACAACTCACTGTGGCCAAAGGATTACGGTCAAATATGAAGGAGGGGAGAAGAAGGAAAGGAGGAAAGGAAGTAAGAAAGAAAAAGAGGGAAGGGAGGAAGGGGATGATAGATATCCTGCTATATGCAAAAGAATAGCCAAAGAGTAAAAGTTACTGCATAGAATCAAAGTTTGACTCTGAAACACCAACACCGTCACTGGGTAAATAATCCCTGGACATCGTCTCTTCAGTTTTTTAAGCAACAGACTTGCATACCTGAAACAGGGTGCTGATCTGGACAAGAACAATGGGTTTTTCTACTTACTATGAGGGAGGGATTTTTGCTCTATTTGTTGTAGCAAATGTAATCTCATTAGTAATATCATTAGTATAAATATATCTGAGATATTAGAATATTTCTAATATCTTAGAATATTTCTATTATTAATACTCTTTTAGTGTTTTAGTGAATTTTACTAACAATAAAATAAATATAACAATAAAATAAATATTAAAATTTTGGGAAGGGATCCCAGAGTCTGGCATTTATTTTAAATTGAATGTTTTTAACTGACTTTTACCAATAATGTTGCAATTTACTTCTTGTAGCAACAGTGCGCATGCTCCAAAATGTGACTAAGCATACGTATTTCGACATAAGGTCTATTTTTCTTGTGTCTCCATGCCCACATGTGAACAGCTTATTTTTAACTTTAAAAAATAAAGACCAAAAGAAGTGGTAATTAAATAGATTGGCAGAATATAATACTTTGCCTCATTTTTAAATTTGTTCTGCATTTCCTCAATGCATAGTGAAACAGATGCTATATTTTATCTTTGGGGCAGAGTTTGTCCAAAGTGCATATAAAACTGTCGTATATGTGATTTCCATTGAAATACAGTCACTGCTCTGCTTATAAAATCTGGTGTATTGATATGAGATTAATAGTACAAAGAGACAAACTTGTTTTTAAACAAAAATAACATAATTATAGTGTGTACTCCAATTGCACTTACCTTCCTTTGCTTGTATTTTTTTCTTTTTCTCTAATTTTGTTCCCTTATATGTCAGCATACATTTTTCTAGGTTTCTCAGTGTAAGTTTCTCCCTATTTTTTCAATTAATATTTTCCAGAAGAGGTTAAAATAGCTCTTATTTCAACTGGAAAAGAACCAGTTTTGTTTTGGGAATATTTTAAATCATTTAGACAGACTTTTATTATTTGATTTCTATTTTGAAAATTATCATACCTAAATAAAAACTACAACAATAGTACAATAAAAATGGATTAAACTTTGCTTAGATTTATAGATTTCTAACATTTCCTTACTTATTCCTACTTATCAATAAATATATACATATTGTTAGGATTATTAATATTTATGTTGAAATATCGAAAATTAAGTGTTGGATAACCTGATCCTTCACCCTTAAACACTTCAGTATGAATATCCTAGGAACTAGGAGAACATTCTCTTATGAAACTACAAGGCAATTATCAAATTCACATAATTTACATGGATGCAATACTTCTAATTCTCATCAAATTCATGTTTAACTTTTATTAATTTCCTTTAAAACCTCCTTCATAGCAATTTTATTCAACTCTAATTCCAACACAAAATGTATTTTGCCTTTAATGTTAATGTTCCTTTAGCATACTTCATTCTGGAACTGTTTTTCAGCCTTTCCCATTGATATTTCTGAAGTGTAAAGACCAAGAGTTTTATAGAAGGTCCCACAAGTTGTGTTTACTTGCATATTTTATCCTAACTAGATCCAGGTAATGCATTTTTGGCAGGAATATAATATATTTGAAGCTGTATCCTCTTCAGTGTAAAATGATACATCAGGGAACACCTGGCCTCAGTGCACGCCATCATTGATGCTGGTAACCTTGCTGCGGAAGTGACCATCAGATTTTTCCATACACAGGTTCCTTCCTTCCCTTAGAATTTAATAAGTCATTTACGGGGAGCAATTTTGATCCTGTTTCCAACAAACATTCACCTAATGTTTGAACATCCATTGATACATATCAAAATCATTTTTTATTACAGCAAGTTTAACTATCATTTATTCCACATGTTAGTTGACATTATAATGTAAAGAATAATTTTACTTTCTCCTACCTTTACGTATTTCTTTGTTTGACAGTTTTAACCATTTTTATTAGAGCTTAAAATTGGAGAGTAGGATCCAGAAGGTTTTGTTTTCACTTTGCAACAGCATAAATTTACTATACTTTTCAAAGAGCAAATGCATATTAGAAACAAAGTAAATTTTGTGGTTTGCAGAGTGCTAAAGTGATCCCCAGTGACTTACTCCTGTGTAACTCCTTTCCTTTGATTATGAGCATGATCTGTGGACATGAGAGAATATGATTTCTATGATTATTTGTTGTATGGCAAATAGGATTTTTGCAAGTGCAAAACAATTCTCATATTTGTGAAAACCATTGATACTACTTGGAGAAGTATATAGATTCTCTGTATACCTTTTGTTTCTAAAAAAGAGTCAGATAATATCCAATATTACTATGTCTTTAAATTATGCTCCAGGACCAATGCTTTCACAAAAGAACAGGTTTGCTGACAAGCAATCTCTAGAAAAGCCCTTTACCCTCAGTAATGTCACAGTATAGTTAGAAATCCTAAAAAATCCCATACCTGTTAAGCTAATACAGCTTGTTCTTTGAGATGGTATCTAAACTATATCAAATTTAAGTCGATCTTTTA
Source organism: Rhinopithecus bieti (assembly GCF_001698545.2). Taxonomy (NCBI): domain Eukaryota; kingdom Metazoa; phylum Chordata; class Mammalia; order Primates; family Cercopithecidae; genus Rhinopithecus; species Rhinopithecus bieti. The sequence goes on along the minus strand of NW_016810977.1, from coordinate 7,536 downwards.
ACATAATAATTCTCTACTATCCTGGATAATTAGGTTGGTCAAATAATTTTGCATTTACATGAAGCCTAATTTTATCATACTGCAACTCACATTATATATTTTCTACATAGAAAACTAATATATGACGTTATAGAAAATATAGACAAAGTATATTTCCTAAGTCGATTTTCAAAAAATGGATGTAAGCTTACTTTATTATATGAAAACATAGAATCTTTTCAAATCTTTTATGTATGCTTCTTATGTTAGTTACTTTTGTGGCAGCATAGTCATTGAAGATTGGCTGATGTCCAGTCTTTAGGCAGGATAGTTGTTGTCAATGATGGATTATACATATTTTTATCATTAGCTCAGTAAATTAATTTTAAAGATCCTGCAGAATGTTTGAATGACTGCCATCTGGTCCTGTTGATTTTCTTGCAATATAATTTATTGATATAATTCACCATTTCTAACTTAAAAGGCTGTCTAGGATAAAGCCTTACCTCCCACTAAATAACAAGAGTAACTAAAAAGATAAATGCTGCGTGTATTACCATGAATGTCAGTTCAGAAGAGGTATGTGTCTGTATTGCAATCTCCTTAGTTTCCAATATTAACAAAGTGATTTACAAATATGAATTTCAGGTCGGGCGCGGTGGCTCGCGCCTGTAATCCTAGCACTTTGGGAGGCCGAGATGGGCGGATCACCTGAGTTCAGGAGTTTGAGACCAGCCTGGCCAACATGGCGAAACCCCGTCTCTACCAAAAATACAAAAGTTAGCCGGGCGTGGTGGCGGGAGCCTGTAGTCCCAGCTACTCAGGAGGCTGAGGCAGGAGAATCGCTTGAGCCATTGCACTCCAGCCTGGGCGATAGAGCGAAACTCCATCAAAAAAAAAAAAAAAAAAAAAAAAAAAAAAAAAAAAAAGGAAAGAAAGAAAGAAAGAAAGAAAAAAAGAAAAGAAAAAGAAAAAAGAGAGAGAGATGAGTTTCAGCCTAATATTGGCAATGAGAAGGCTTTCTTCTGATTAGCTTCACTTCAATGAGGGCTTTTGTTAATATGCACTTTCAACATTATACATGAAATGTTTGGCAAGAGGCAGATGACCCGTCTCTCTGTAATCATTTCCTGATGCATTCATATCTCAGGCCACAGTCTCCCTGCTTTCCACTTACTTCCTACCATCTCTAGGTCCTACATCACCATTCTGTTAATATTTACTTCTATTACAGTTGTTTTGCCCCCAAAACATGCATGCTAGATTTTCTACAAATTATTTATGTCTTATGTAGCCAAACATTTCTCAATTAATGACAGAACTAAATGTTCAAAATAATTAAGATCAGGGAAAAGGAAATATTTTGATTACAGAGGAATAATAATTATAACATGGCTTGATCATAAAAATATTTTTGTATTAAATAATTGAAATGAGTGAATAATGATTAACTATTAGTTGTTGTGAACTTTAAGCTGAGAATACTGATAAAGACAGTGAGTTTATGTGTTTATGTATATGACTATAAATACATTTTAATAAAGCTAAATCCTCATATGGTATAGTATAAATATATGTCAAACATGAAAATTTAAAAATAGCTCTACATACTTCTGGTTTAGAAATAGAGTTGTAAATACTAGAGAAATACAGTTGTAAATACCAAATTTAAAAGCAAACAAGAGTTTAATTTTTTAATCTATTTTTCTGTTTTAAGAAAATTATTGATGTCCATGCTGTTGTAAAAAATAATACAGATGTACTATGTATCTTTTATTAGATCTACTCTAATGACTGCATCTTGTAAAACTGTAGAACTATATTTTGATCTGGATTTTGACATAAATACAGACAAGATACAGATCATTTCCATCACTACAGCATCCTTTATGTTACTCTTTTACATCTACAAACACTTGCCTTCCACTTTCACCCCCTCTTTAACTCCTAGCAACTACTAGTCTGTTCTTTATTTCTGTAGTTTCATTTTGATAATTATATATAAATTGTATCATAAAATATATAATCTTTTGGGTTTGGCTTTTATTACTATAATTCTCCAAAATTCATCAAGATTCTTACATTTATGAAGAGTGGCTTTTCTCCCTTGTTGAGAGATATTCTCTGATATTGATATACCATGGTTTTGTGGGTTTTTGATGTTTTTTGTTTTTTTTCTATTTATCCATTGAAAAACATCTGAGTTGTTTCCAGATAAAGCTGCTGTAATCGTTTATGAGAAAGTTTTGTGTGAATATATGTTTTCATTTCCCTTGGATAAATGTCAATTATTGTTGGCAAATGGTAAACCAACTGTGGTTCATATGGTAGTGATATGTTCAGATTTTTGAGAAATTGCCAAATTGTTTTTCAGGGTGGCTGACCCATTTTGCATTTCATTCATCAATGTGTGAGTGATTGCACTTCTCTGCGCGTTCATCAGCGTGTGGTGTTGCCACATTTTTTGGTTTGGTTTGATTTTGTTTCCAAATTTTGCATTTCTGATACGTCTGTAGTAATAGTTCATTGTGGTTTTAATTTGCCTTCCCTTGGTGGCTAATGATAAGGAGTATCTTTTCATGTGCTCATTTGCTATCCATACACCTTCTTTATTAAAATGATTCTTTACATCCTTTGCCCATTTTTTCATTTGATTTCTCATTTTCCTCCTGTTGCCTTTTGAGACTTCTCTGTAAAATCTAGACAAGAGTCTTTTGATAGCTATGTAATTTGAAATTGTTTTTTTTTTTCCAGCCTGCAGCTTGTCCTTTATCCTTCTTCAAAGGGTCATTCACAGTGAAAGTATATTTCAATGTTCTTAATGAAGTCTGACTTGTCAAAGTTTTCTTTGATTTTTGTGTCTTTTGTAAGAATTCTCTTTTTTTTCCTCCAACTTTTATTTTAAGTTCAGGGGTACATGTGCAGGACGTGAGCTTCTGCACAGCAAAATAATTCTTTACCCAGCTCTAGACCTCAAATATCTTTCTTATAAAACTTTTTGACATTTTACATTTGTCTGTAATCATTTTTAAAATAAAAGTATAAATTTAAGGCGTACAGTGTGATGTTTTGGTATACATGTACATTGAGTAATGGTTACTACAGAAAACTAACATATTCATCACCTCACATAGTAACCTTTTAGCAGGTGTGTGTGGTGAGAACACTTAAGACCTACTCTCTTAGCACAGTTCAAATAGTCAACACAGTATTAATAACTATAGTCACTATTCTGTATATTAGATCTCTATAAAGTTTTCACACCACATAACTGAAACATATCTTTTGACCAACATCTCTATTTCCCCCACTCTGTCTGTAATCCATTTGGAGTTAATCTTTTTATAAAGTTTGAGGCATGTCCAATTGCTGTAACGAATGTTAGAACATTTGTTGCAAAAGTCATATTTCCTCTATGATTTGCTTTTGCACTTTTGTCAAAACGCAATTGGGCATATTTGTATGGGTCTATTTCTGAGTTCTTTATTCTCTTTTGTTGATCTGTGTATTGATCCTGCCATCAATATCACACAAACTTGATTACTGTAGGTAAATAGTGAGTCTAAATATGAATATACCGAGTCCTCTTATTATGTTCATAATTTTCAATATTATTTTAATTCTTCTGGTCTTTTGCTTTTTCTATACAAATTTTAGAATAAAGTTCATTATATCTATAAACATATTAATGATATTCTGACATGAATTAGGTTATACCTGTATATAATTATGGAGAATTAACATCTTTGATGTGCTGTGTCTTCCAATTCATGAACATAGTATATCTCTCTCTTTACTTAAATCTTCTTTGATCTTTTGATAACCATTGAGCATCTTTTAATATACAAGTCTTCTAGATATTTCACTTACAACAAAACATTTCTTTGTGTGTGTGAACAACTGAAGATGGTATACAATTTTTAATTTTAGTGTTTATGTGATTATTGTTGGCATATAGAAAAACAAATTATTTTGGGATGTTTATTTTGTATCCTGCTTGTATCTTATGTCCTTGATGACATAATTTGTTCTAGGAGGTTTTTGTGTATTAGTTGAGAGTTTCCATGGAGACAATTATGTCATCAGCAAATAGGGACATTTTTATATCTTCAATTGCAGTATGTATGCCATTTATTTATTTTATATTTATTTATTTATTTTCCATATTGAAGTTTTTAGAGCTTCTAGAATTGAATTGATTGAGAATATTGAGAGATGACCCATTGTTTTGTTTTCAATCTCAGGGAAAATGCATTCAGTGTTTCTCCCATTAAGTCTTTCTCCACTGAATATAAAGCTACCTGGAGGATGTTTTTATATATTATTTATCAATTTGAAAAGGCCTTCTTTATTTCTATTTTCTAGAAGTTTTATCATGAACGATGTTAATATTGTCAATTACTTTTCTACACTTAGTGCTATGATTGTGTAATATTTCTTTGTAACTCTGTTAATATAATGAATTAAATTATCCTTTAAAAATTATCGACATAGCTTTGCTCCCATAGAAATGAATCCCCCTTCGTCATGTTGTACAATTTCTAATATATTTCTGAATTTTTTTCTGATCCTGTTTTGTTGAAGATATCTGTATCTATTTTCATGTGGAGTATTGATCTATAGTTTTCTTTTTGTGCTGTCATTGCCTGGTTTTAATATCAGGATAACACTAAACTCATAAATGGATCAGAAGTGTTTTTGCTTTATGTAATAAATTGTGTAGAATTGGTTTTTTAAAAAAAAAATCTTTGTAGAATTATTCAGTGAAACAATATGCATTTGGGCATTTCTCTCTCTTTTTTTAATAAAGTATCGATTTGTTTAAAATGAGTGGCTTATAAACAAGACACACAGTGATCATTTTTATGTAGTCTACTCTGCCCATTTCTGTCTTTTAATTTGTATGTCTAGATCATTTATATTTAATATATTCACGGATATTTTAAGACATCAATCTGCAATTTTTTCTTTTTGTTTGGTTTTATGCCTCTCTATTTTCTTGAGTGTATTTAGGTTTTTTTTTTTTTTTTTTTTTTTTTTTTTTTTTTTTTTTTTTTTTTTTTTTTTTTTTTTTTTTTGCCTTCCTGTGGGTTTCTTCAACTATTTTTTGCATTTATTTTTGTTTATCTAGAATATTACTATGTGTATTATTTTGTATAACACAGGGCTATAATTTAGGTTTCCATAGTCAAACATACTTTAAAAAGATCAAGAAGAGAATGACAGTCTCTTGCCTTTACCCGTATTACAGTATTCTTCCTTCCTCCCCTTAACATTAGTTTTCAATTGCTGCCATAAAAAATTACCACAAATTCAATGGCAAAGAACAACACAAATGTGTATTTCACAATATTGGAGGAGAAAAAGCCAAAGTAGTTTACAAAATCTGTGTTTCTTCTAAAGGATCTGTTGGAGAAAATCTGTGTGCTTGACCTTTCCAGATGCCCAGAAACTGCCCATGTTCCTTGGCACTTGAGCCCTTTCCAGAATTGGTATTGCTCCCACATCTGCTTTCATTATACTTCCATTCTTGATTCTGACTTTCCTGCCTCTCTCACATACAGATATTTATGATTATATTGGATACAGCCAGATAATCCAGTATGAAATTCCTCAGTCAATATTCTTAATGTAATTACATCTGCAAAGTACCTTTTATCATATAAGGTAAGATATTCACAGGTTCTAAGGATTAGAATGTGGACATCTTCGAAGGTCATCATCATTCACATCACACTGATGTGCCAGGATTTTTTCTGTTGTCTTTGGATTTCAAAGGTTTGACTATGGTGTGTCTTGGCACAGATTGTTTTGAAACTATCCTTTTTGGAGTTTATTCCCTTCCTTGAATTTTGAAATTCTGAGGTGTTATATTAGTCAGGGTTCTCTAAAGGGATAGAACTAATAGGATAGATGTATATATGAAGGGGAGTTTATTAGAATTGACTCACATGACCACAAGGTGAAGTTCCATAATAGGCCGTCTTCAAGCTGAGGAGCAAGGAAGCCAGCCCAAGTCCCAAAACCTCAAAAGTAGGGAAGCTGACAGTGCAGGCTTCAGTCTGTGGCCGAAGGCCCGAGAACCCCTGGCAAATCACTAGTGTACCTCCAGGAGTTCAAAAGTTGAAGAACTTGGAATCTGATGTTCGAGGGCAGGAGGATCCATCATGGGAGAAAGATGAAGGCTGGAAGACTCAGTAAGTTTTATTTCACTTTTTAAGGCGTGCTTTATTCAGGTCATGCTGGTAGCTGATTAGATAGTGCTGACCCACATTGAGGGTGAGTCAGCCTCTCCCACTCCACTGACTCGAATGTTAACCTCCTTTGGCAACACCCTTACAGACACACCCAGGAACAATACTTTGCAACTTTTAATCAATCAAGTTGAGACACAATATTAACCATCACAGGTGTCAATCTGAATTTGTTGAATGTGTTGTTTTATATCTTTTGCAAAATTTGGAAATTTTTCAGTCATTTAAAACAATCTTTATTCATATCCATCCTTTGTTTTTTCTTTCTATTCTTAAAGCACTTCATTTATACAAATACTTATTATTTTGTTACAGTCTCACATATCTCTGAGTTTCTATCATTTTTATCTAGCATGTTTCTTCTCTACTATTCAGGTGGGATAATTTCTACGCAAATGTTCCTTGACTTATGATGGAGTTACATTCTGATAAACCCATTATAAGTTGAAAATAACATAATTTAACATAATGCTTTCAATCTATAGTAGATTTATTGTAACCTCATTGTAAGTCAAGGGGTGTAATGAATGTGTATCACTTTCATGCCATGGTAAAGTAAAAAAAAATTTGTAAGTCAAATCATTGTAAATCAGGGACAATCTGTAGTTCTATCTCCAAGGTCACTTATTATTTTTTATGTTCAGTATTTCATGCTATTGAGACTTTCCACTAACTGTTTTTTATTATTAGCATTTGTCATACTATTCAGTCCTCAAAATTTGATTTTTATCCTTCTTCATGTTTTACTTTTTCCAGAATCCTTATTTATGTAATATAATTCAGTTTTCATTTATTTCAAATGTGTGATTCTTTGTTGAAGCATATTTATGATGTCTGCTATCAAGTCTTAGCCAAATACTTCTAATGTCTTTATTATCTTATTGTGGGCATCCACTTACTGTCTTTTCTCATTCAGTTTGAGAAAACTGGTTCTTGGTGATGAGTGATTTCAGATTAAAATCTGGGTGTTTTGAATATTGTTATGAAACTTTTGGTCTTTTTTGTTATTGTTGTTTTTGTTGTCTTATCTGTTTTTATTAATACACTTTAAGTTCTAGGGTACATGTGCACAATGTGCAGGTCTCTTACATACGTATGCATGTGCCGTGTTGGTGTGCTGCACCCATTAACTCGTCATTTACATTAGGTATATCTCCTAATGCTATCCCTCCCCACAACCCCGACCCCATGAAAGGCCTGGGTGAGTGATGTTCCCCTTCCTGTGTCCAAGTGCTCTTATTGTTCAATTCCCACCTATGAGTGAGGACATGCAGTGTTTGGTTTTCTGTTCTTGTGATAGTTT
>NW_016810976.1:0-1918 GCF_001698545.2 Rhinopithecus bieti | reverse complement strand
TTCAACAAATGGGACTCATGAGTAAAAGTTTTCAGAGAAGATGGTTAAGAGACCAGATAAAGATTTTTGAGAAATAAATAAATAAAGAAGAATAGAGAGAAGGCAAAGGTGAAGGAAGGAGGGAGGAAGAAGGAGAGAGAGCAAGAGAGGGAAGAAAGAAAAGAAATGAAAAGTTAAGAAAAGCATTCAGTGACTGTTTCTCTACAATTTTAGGGATGTTGATAGTCCAGCTATACAGGATGATACAGATTTGGGTTCACATTCCAGCTTTTCCATTTGCTGCTTCTGTTACCTTGGAAAAATTACTCAATCTTTCCAATCCTTGGTTTCCATCTGAAGATTGGACGTAGCTATAATATTGTACTATATTTTTGTTGAGACTAAAAGTAATGGCAGCCAGGCATGGTGGCTAACACCTGTAATCCCAGCAATTTGCGAGATTTAGATGGGTGCATCACTTAAGTCCAGGATTTCGACACCAGCCTGGCCAATATGGTGAAACTACGTCTATACTAAAAATAAAAAACTTTTTGGACTACAAAATCCAGCTACTTGGGAGGCTGAGGCAGGAGAATCACTTGAAGCTGGGAGGCAAAGGTTGTGTCACTGCACTATAGCCTGAGTGACTGAGCAAGAATCTGTCTCAAAAAAAAAAAAAAAAAAAGAAAAGAAATAAATAAAAGTAATGGCATATGGCATATGTACAAGGCTTAATCCAGTACATCTAAGACATGTCAGTTCCTTTTACTTTATTTCCTCATTTAAAACATTGACAAGAACTTAACTTATAGCAATTACTTTAAAAATGTTGTGCAAATAATGAGATAAGTGAATGAATAAAAAAGGTGAATGCATATATGCAGGAATCCAAAAGTATAATCTTGGCTGACTATTTGGCTCATTTAAAGGGGTGAGAAGAGGATGGAAAACCCCAATGTCTAGACATCTTTCTTTTTCAGGCCTATGCAAAGGACAGGGAGAGCGTGGACTAACACATCTCAGCTATAATTGAGCTTAGCCAGATGTACCAGCTGTCTTCTCTCATCTCCCCCTGGGGCTACAGCTTTTATTGAGTGATTGGAGTTTGACTGAGTTCATTTCTTTCGAGTCATGGATAAGAAAGCCAGGGTTCCGAGAGGTGATGGAAGGACTTTATGGTAAGTTGCAGTGGGTCCCAAAAACACTCCCCTTCAAGTGTGGAGCGTTTCCTCTCATACCAGTGGATGAAGGCAAATAGTGTCTTTTTCTAAAAGTGTTGGTATCTATAGAATTATATTTAGAAGAAACCATGTAAGTTATCTAGAATTCCAGGCAAATATTTAGTCTTGATTTCCTGTTAGAACCACCTGAGTAACATTCTAGAAAATACTTATACTTAAGTCATAGCTTCCCTCTTAACTCCAATAATTGAATTAAAATTTCTGAGGGTGTGGCTTATGTGTATTTTAATAGATTACTAAGTGATTTTTTAAACTTTTTACATAAAGTTTTTTAGCCACACACAAAAGTGGACTGAATAGTAGAATATCTCTTTACTTAGCTTCAACAGTTGTTGACATTTTACCAGTCTTGTTCATCTGTCATGACAACACTTAAAAGAAGTGCTAGAGTATTTTAAACCAAATCTAAGCAATGATATAAATGAACACATGAGTGTTTCAGTATGTGTCACTTACTAATTAAGTCTCTTTTATTTATTTTTTTCTCTTCAGCTTTTATGTTCAAGGGGTGCTTGTGCAAGTTTGTTGCATGAGTAAATTGCACATCGTGGGGGTTTGGTATACAGATAATTTTGGTACCCAGTTAATGAGCATAATACCTAATAGTTAGTTTTTCAGTCCTTACCCTCCATACACCCTCCACCATTAAGGGGGCCCTGGTGTTTGCTTTTCCTTTGTTTGTGTCCATATGTACTCAC
>NW_016810975.1:0-1724 GCF_001698545.2 Rhinopithecus bieti | reverse complement strand
ACCCCCACCACGACCCACAGTGCCATGATCCCCATCGCCACCCCCAACCCCATCCTCAACACCAAGACCGCCACCCCGCACCGCCACTCCCACCCACATTAAGGCAGGATCTGCTTCTGCCCTTTCTGTCAACCCAGAGAAGCGCCAGGTGGCCCGGATGTGATGCCACTGAATTGTGCATTGGAGGTCAGAGAGAAGCCAGGTTCTTGGGCTTAGGGGCAGCTTGAGGTTGGTGGAAGGAAGCAGGCCCAGGCTCTGTGAGGGGTCAAGGCGAGAGGCTGAGAAAGGCCTGAGGACACCCCACCCCAGATAGAGAGCCCCAAATAATCCAGCACCGCTCCTGCTGCCAGCCCTGGAATACCCAGGAGCAGACTTCTCAGGCAGGGCAGCCCCCAGCCCCCCGCAGCTTAAGCCCCAGGGTATTCTGGAGACAGAAGCTGATGTGACCAGGGAAGGGCTGGTTAGGAGAGGGCAGCGTCCAGGCTCTGCCAGGCATTAACATCAGGAATGTAATGGAGGGTTGAGGGTCCCTCTCCTCTATTCCCATCCCCTACCACATCCCCATTCCCATCTTCATTCCCAACCCCATCATCACCCCCATTCCCCAACAGCACCCTCATCCTCCCCAGCCCCCACCATCCTCATCCCTACCCCATCCCCACCCTCATCTCCCCAACCCTTACCCCCCTATAGCCCCATCCTGGCAGAATCCGGGTCTGCCCCTGCTGTCAACCCAGGGAAGCCCTGGGCCAGATGTAATGCCACTGATTTGCGCATTGGAGTTTAGAGGGAAGCGAGCTTCTTGGTCTGACCAGCAGCTTTGGATTGGCAGAGGGAAGCGGGCCCAAACTCTGTGAGGAAGCAAGGTGAGAGCTGAGGGAGGGCTCAGGATGCCCCCATCCCAGATAGAGGGCCCCAAATAATCCAACTTCGCCCCTGCTGCCAGCCCTGGACCACCTGGGGGCAGACTTCTCAGTCAGGGCCACCCCCAGCACCCTGCCAACCCCGTCACTTAAGCTGCAGGGGACTCTGGAGTCAGAGCAGGGCTGCTTAAGAGAGGGCAGGGCCCAAGCTCTGCCAGGCATCAAAGTCAGGACCCTAAGTTAGGGCTGAAGGCCCCCTACTCCCATTCCCATCCCCCACTCCATCCCCTTTTCCATCTGCACTCCTAACCCCATTCCCTACCAGAACTCCCATCCTCCCCAGCCCCCACTACCCTCACCCCACCCTCATCTATCCCACCTTCACCCCCCTATCCCTACATCCTGGTAGAATCCGGTTTCGTCCCTGCTTTTAACCCAGGGAATCCCCAGGTACCCGGATGTGACACCACTGACTTGCACGTTGGGGGTCAAAGAGAAGTGAAGTTCTGGCTCTAAGTGGCGGCTTGAGATTGGCGGAGGGAAGCGGGCCCAGGCTCTGTGAGGAGGCAAGGTGAGACTCTAAGGGAGGACTCAGGAGGCCCCCACCCCAGATAGAGGGCCCCAAATAATCCAGCACTACTCTTGCTGCCAGCCCCAAACTATCTGGGGGCGGACTTCTCAGTCTGGGTCACCCCCTGCAACCTGCCAAACCCTGTGGCTTAAACCGCAGGGGAATCTGGAGTCAGAGTTTCGTGTGACCAAGGCAGGGCTGGTTAGGAGAGGGCAGTGCCCAAGCTCTGCCAGGCATCAACGTCAGGACCCTAAGTGAGGGCGGAGGGCCCCAACCCCATTCCCATCCCC
>NW_016810974.1:126704-133332 GCF_001698545.2 Rhinopithecus bieti | reverse complement strand
GAACTTAAAGTATATAAAAAAAAAATAATCACAAGTATTCCTTTACACCAACAATAGACAAGCAGGGAGTCAAATATTGAGTGACCTATTATTTACAATTGTTACAAAGAGAATAAAATACCTAGGGATACAGCTAACAAGGGATGTGAAGGAACTCTTCAAGGAGAACTATAAACCACTGCTCAAGGAAATTAGAGAGGACAGGAACAAATGGAAAAACATTCCATCCTCCTGAATAGAAAGAACCAATGTCACTTTGGGCCATACTGCTCAAAGTAATTTATTGATTCAATGCTATTCCCATCAAACTACCATTGAGATTCTTCACAGAATTAGAAAAAATTACTTTAAATTTCATATGGGATCAAGGAAGACCCCATACAGCCAAGACAATCCTAAGCAAAAAGAACAAAGCTGGACGCATCATGCTACCTGACTTCAAACCATACTACAAGGCTGCAGTAACCGAAACAGCAAGGGACTGGCACCAAAACAGACATATAAACCAATGGATCAGAACAGAGAACTCAGAAATAACACCACGCATCTACAACCATCTGATCATCAACAAACCTGAGAAAAACAAGCAATGAGGAAAGGATCTCCTATTCAATAAATGGTGCTGGGAAAACTGGCTAGCCATTTGCAGAAAACTGAATCTGGGCCCCGTCCTCACACCTTATACAAAAATTAACTCAAGATGGATTAAAGACTTAAATGTAAAACCCCAAAGCATAAAAACCATAGAAGAAAACTGAGGCAATACCATTCAGAACATAGGCATGTGCAACGACTTCATGACTAAAACACCAAAAGCAATTGCAAGAAAAGCAAAAGTTAACAAATCAGATCTAATTAAACTAAAGAGCTTCTGCACAGCAAAAGAAACTATCATCAGAGCGAACAGGTAACCTACAGAATGGGAGAAAATTTTTGCCATCTACCTATCTGACAAAGGTCTAATATCCAGAATTTAGAAGGAACTTAAAGAAGTGTACAAGAAAAAAACAACCCCATCAGAAAGTGGGCAAAAGATATGAACAGACACTTCTCAAAAGGAGACATTTACACGGCTATCAAACATATGAAAAAACACCCAATATCACTGATCATTAGAAAAATGCACATCAGAACCACAATGAGATACCATCTCATGCCAAGCAGAAAGGTGATTATTAAAAAGTTAAGAAACAATGATGCTGGAGAGGCTGCTGAGAAATAGGAATGCCTTTACACCGTTGGTGGGAATGTGAATTAGTTCGACCATTGTGGAAGACAGTATGGTGATTCCTCATGGGTCTAGAACCAGAAATACTATTTGACCCAGAGACCCCTTTACTGAGTATATACCCAAAGGATTATAAATCATCCCACTATAAAGACAAATGCACTCATATGTTTATTGCAGTGCTATTTACGATAGCAAAGTCATGGAACCAACCCAAATGCCCATCAATGATAGACTGGTTAAATAAAATGTGGTACATATACACCATGGACTACTACACAGCCATAAGAAGGAATGAGATCATGTCCTTTGCAGGGAAATGGATGAAGCTGGTGTTGTGGGAAGTCAGGGAACCTGAATGGAGGGACCGGCTGAAGCCATGGCAGAAGAACATAAATTGTGAAGATTTCATGGACATTTGTTAGTTCCCCAAATTAATACTTTTGTAATTTATTATGACTGTCTTTACTGCAATCTCTGAACATAAATTGTGAAAATTTCATGGACACTTATCACTTCTCCAATCAATACCCTGTGATTTCCTATGCTTGTCTTTACTTTAATCTCTTAATCTCATCATCTTCATAAGCTGAGGAGGATGTATGTCACCTCAGGACCCTGTGATGATTGCGTTAACTGCACAAATTGTTTGTAGAGCATGTGTGTTTGAACAATATGAAATCTGGGCACCTGACGACTAGTGAGTAGTCTGTGTATGGTCCGGGTTAACTATGGGTCACATGGAGTCTAAACATCATGCTTATCTCTGCTATATTAAACTCCTGTTAAAACAGGGAGGTGTTCAAGTGCCTATGGAAAATATGGTCACTCTATTCAGGGCAGTGGAACAATACTGTCCTTGGTTTCCTGAAAAAGGAACCTTAGATGTAGATCCATGGGATCATGTTGGTGCAACATTCAGGGAACTGATCTCCACAGGGAATTATGTTCCCGTCACTGTTTGGGGTGATTGGGCCTTGGTATGTGCCATCCTGATGACATATCAATCCTGTGACCCCCTACAGTTACCACAATTTTCTGAATCTGATGACCCTCCACCTCTTCCTCAACCTTCCTCTCCCACATGGCCTTCATAATCTGATCAGCCTCTCCCTTCAGCTACTCCTTCCCTACCTGACAATGTTGAGGATTCAATGTCTAACTCTGGTGACTTTGGATTACGGTCACCCCTGATAGATCTTATTTCTTTTCACGAAGAGTCGGTACTTGCAGCTCCTGTGGCCCTGCTTCACACAGCCCAGTACCACATATATGCTAATTCTTCTCTCTTCAAACCTCTGGAGTCACCTAATAGCTCCAGGACCAAACTACAATTTACCTATAATTCTTCAGGCCCTCCCCCATCCACTTCAGCCCCTCACCCCCTGTCGTTTCGGTTCCTCAACCAGTCACTTTGCCATCCACTCAGCCTGCTCTGTACCCTTCTTCACACATGGATGCCAGTAATCACCAGTATACTTCTGCTCCTTCTGCTCCCCCAATACCCCTTTCTCATGCTCTCATTCCGGTCCGACTCCCTCACCCTCAGTTTCCCTTATCTACACATGCTTTTCCTGTCACTTCTATGCCAACTCTGTCTCAGATGCCTACTCTTTACACTTCAGGGCAATACTTATTATGCCAAAACAAAGAAACAAGTGGATTAGATGCATGGACTTATCCAGTCACATTAGACCCACCTAACTTCCAAGGGGGTACAAATGCGTCATTATGTACCTCTTAATCTTACCTTTTTAAGAGAATTTAAGGATGCTTGTACTCAGTATGGTCCTATTTCTCCTTATGTTAAAATGGCATTACAAACTTTTTGTACAGAGGTCACTTTACTTCCTTTAGACTGGGACCTTTTGGCAAAAGCTGTTCTGACCCCATCTCAGCATTTACAATTTCATACTTGGTGGTCAGAAGAGGCTCATTTGCAGGCTCAACTAAATCAGACCAATGGCATTCTAGTTACTCAGGCTCAGCTCACAGGCTCCGATAGTTTCTCTGATGCTTATGCCCAATTAAACTTTGATTCTCTTACCACGGAACAAGTAACAAAGGTGTGTATGAGAGCTTGGGATAAATTACGTGTTCCAGGCCAAGCTCCTGTTTCTTTTACCATGGTAAAACAAGGTCACTCTGAATTACACCCTGATTTTTTAGCTAAATTACAAGATGCTGTTGAAAAATCTGTCTCTGATGAGCATGCTCAAGGTATTCTCCTTCATATGTTAGCTTTTGAAAATGCGAACTATGAGTGTAAAATGGCCATGCATTCCATCCGATGACAAAATTTACCTGATCACGAGGTGTTGCCTGCATATATTAAAGCTTGTGAAGGCATTGGATCAGACACCACAAAGCTATTCTGTGGGCACAGGCATGAAGGACACCAACCAAACTAGTCCCACTAATTATTTTCTTGGAGCCTGCTATAATTGCAGCCAACTTGGTCATACTCAAAAAAATTGCACTGTTAAAAACTTAAAAGCAGCCAAGCTGGCTCAACAAACAAGGCCAAATACTGCTGCTACTGTTTTCCCACGTTGTCTCAAAGGTAAACATTGGGCAAGTAATTGCCACTCTAAGTATGATATAGATGGAAACCCCCTTCCACAACACCAGGGAAACGGGGAATGGGGCCAGTCCCAGGCCCTGACATCAAATGGGATGCTTCAGACTCAGATCAACGCTGCATTTCCACTTCAGGTGGTCCCAACGCAACCCCAAGGACAAACGAACTTACCTACAGCCAACCCAAATGGGTCCCAGCCTCTCCTTCTGTCTCAGTACAATGCTTGTCCACCTCCACAGTAGGGGGCAGGACAGTTGATCTCTGTAGTACTATTCCTCTGAATTTACTACCTAACTCTTTGCCTTTAGTTGTCCCCATGGGGATCACTGGCCCTTTACCTCAAGGTTTGGTGGGTCTGGTGTTAGGTAGGATATCCACTTCTGCTAAAGGTATCATCATTCATACTGGTCTCATTAATTCTGATTCCATTGATGAGATTAAATTAATCATGTCTGCCAAGGTTCCTGTTTCCATTCTGGCCAGTGATTCAATTGCTCAATTGCTTTTACTACCTAATATCATTTTAAACAAAGGAGATAAGATACATGGCCCTGGGATGGGCTCCCATGGTGAAAAGGCTGCTTATTGGATTAATGTAATTTCTAAACAACAGCCCACCTGCACCATACACATTCAAGGAAGAAAGTTTGAGGGCCTAGTAGATACTGATGCTGATGTTTCTGTTATTTCCTCTAGTTTATGGCCTTCCTCCTGGCTTAAACATCCTGCTAACATGGGACTAGTAGGTGTTGGAAAAGCTGAGGAAATTTATGAGAGCACATTTATCTTGCCTTGCATTGGCCCTGATGGTCAAAAGGATACAATTCAACCTTATATCATGCCAATTCCCATTAATCTTTGCAGTAGAGATTTACTGGCACAATGGGGGTGCTGAAATTAATATTCCACATAACTCTTATAGTGCTCCCAGTCAGCATATGATGGAAAACATCAGGTTTATTCCTGGGCTCGGTCTCGATCCAAAACATGAAGGGATTACTAAATCCCTCTCAGTTACTGTAAAAGAAAATAGGGCTGGTTTAAGTTATCCTTTTTAGTGGTGGCCGCTGCCACGCCTCCTCATCCTATCCCTTTACAATGGAAATCTGACACACCCACTTGGATTCAGCAGTGGCAGCTTTCTAAAGAAAAACTGGAGGCTTTAACACAATTGGTTTCTGAACAGTTACAACTTAGAAATGTGGAACCTTCTCTTTACCCCTGGAATTCTCCTGTGTTTCTAGTAAAAAAGAAATCAGGCCAATGGCAGATGGTAACTGATTTAAGGGCCATTAATGCTGTAACAAACCTATGGGGGTCGTCCAACTTGGCATGTGTGCCCCTGCTTTAATACCTAAAAAATGGCCTAGATCTAGATCTGTTTATCTAGCCTCTCTAATTAGACAGGCACGGTGTACAATACTTAAAATTTCTGGATTTCATCCGAATTTAATTATAGTTCCTTTAAATCGGCTTGAAGTTCAAGCCGCCTTTCAACATTCCGTACTGTGGCAAATTCACATGGCTGATTTCATTGGCTTTATTGACAATCATTATCCAAAGAACAAATTGTTTGATTTTATAAAAGTGACGTCTTTGGTGGTCCCTCAGTTAACCAAAGATCAGCCCATTCCTGAGGTCGTTACAGTGTTCACTGATGGCTCCAGTAATGGTGATGCTGGTTATATAGGTCCTACAGACAAGCTTATTTCTACCCCTTATACCTCTGCTCAAAAGGCAGAGTTAATTGCTGTAATTACTGCCTTACAGGATTTCCCCAAACCTTTAAATATTGTCTCTAATTCTACTTAACGTGGGAAAGGGGATATGCTTGTATTTCACCAGGAGATCATCAAAAGAAAACCACAGGGAAAAGACATCTGTGTCAGAGACTGCCCTCAGACATGGTGAGATCTGTGCCAACTCCTTAGAAACTGGCACACCAAATCACAATGGGTCTGATTCAATTCTCCCTGATGGCAATGGAGACCCATCTAACTAATCCCACTTCTCCTGATTACCTTTCTTTTTCTCCTTACAAACCTAAAAATCTCACCATTTCTATTAGCCTGAAAATAACATCCCTCTGTTCTTCTCTTCCTCCTTCAGCACTCAATCTCGCTTACAATAGGTTTTAGTTAACGATTCTCCTCCTTATACTTTCTGTCTCACCAGTGTCCTCTCACACTGATTTACCTGCTATATATAATTATTCTTATTTGGCTTATGTGCCTTTTCTTCCACTTATTCCACCTTTCACCTGGATGGATGCTCCTGTGGAAATCTACACTAACAATAGTGTGTGGATGCCTGGAGCTACAGATGACCATTGCAATGCTCAACCAGGAGAAGAAGGCACTGCATATAATGTTACTATAGGTTATAAATACCCCCCTCTGTGCCTCAGACATGCACCTGATTGTATCCATCTAGAAACTCAAGTCTGGGCTGCTTATCTTCCAGAGAGATCAGCTACAGAAGAATGAGGACATTTGGTCTCTGGCCTCTCCCTTTCTCCTTTAAAACAAATGAAAGGGGGAGCAATGGGAGATACCTCATACTTTCAATATAAACCTGTCAGAAAACCAGGCCCTAAAAATTTTGAGGACCCATCTAAAACTTTAATTTGGGAAGATTGTGTTCACTCACATGCAGTAATATTAAAAAATGACTCATATGGTTTAGTAACAGACTGGGCATCAAAGGGTTATTTTAAAAACAATTGCTCCTCTGGCAGAAGGGAATGCCTGGAGGCTACTTATTTTATTTATTGGGAGAACGAGAATCATCATTCTACTTTGCATAGGAGGTTCAGCTCA
>NW_016810974.1:116788-125844 GCF_001698545.2 Rhinopithecus bieti | reverse complement strand
TGAGGAGGATGTATGTCACCTCAGGACCCTGTGATGACTGCATTAATTGCACAAATTGTTTGTAGAGCATGTGTGTTTGAACAATATGAAATCTGGGCACCTTGGAAAAAGAACAGGATGACAGCAATGTTCAAGGAACAAGGGAGATAACTTTAAACTCTGACTTCCTGTGAGCCGGGCAGAGCAGAGACATATTTCTCTTCTTTCAAAAGCAAATTAGAGAAATATCACTGAATTATTTTTCTCAGCAAGGAACATGCCTGAGAAAGAGAATGCGTCCCTGAGGGGAGGCCTCTAAAATGGCCGCTTTGGGGACAGCTGTGTTTTATGGTCATAGACAAAGGGATGAAATAAGCCCCAGCCTCCCATAGCACTCCCAGGCTTATTAGGATGAGGAAATTCCTGCCTAATACATTTTGGTCAGACCAGTCATCTGCTCTCAAACCCTGTCTCCTGATAAGATGCTATCAATGACAACGCGTGCCCAAAACTTCATTAGCAATTTTAATTTCGCCCCATCCTGTGGGCCTGTGATCTCGCCCTGCCTCCATTTGCTTTGTGATATTTTATTACCTTGTGAAGCATGTGATCTTTGTGAACCACAACCTATTCGTACACTCCCTCCCCTTTTGAAAATTGCTAACAAAAACTTGCTGGTTTTATGGCTCAGGGAACATCATGGAACCTGCTGACATGTGATGTCTCCCCTGGACACCCAGTTTTAAAATTTCTCTCTTCTACTCTTTCCCTTTATTTCTCAGACCAGCCGACACTTAGGGAAAATAGAAAAGGACCCACGTTAAATATCGGGGATGGGTTTTCCCTGATAGCTGGAAACCATCATCCTCAGCAAACTAACACAGGAACAGAAAACCAAACACTGCATGTTCTCACTCATAAGTGTGAGTTGAACGATGAGAACACATTGACACAGGGAGGGGAACAACACATACTAGGGCCTGTTGGGGTGTGCAGGGTGAGTGGACAGAACTTAGAGGATAGGTCAATAGGTGCAACAAACCACCATGGCACACGTATATCTATGTAACAAATCTGCATGCTCTGCACATGTATCCTGGAAATTAAAGTAAAATAATATATATATATCGTATAATGGAAGGTACATGTGGGATTTGCATGACACAGTGAACTAATATTTTCCAAATTACAAATGCATGATGCAACAAAATCATGCATGGATAAAAGATTCATGAATGAATGCATAAATGATTTATGCAAGATTCATTTAAAGGACAAGATTGATCAACAGATCTTAACAAAACAGAATATGACAGGTTCATTGATATGGTTTCTGGTTCCATGATGCAACTAACCTTTAAGAAATTATGCTTATTGGATTTTGGTGCAGTCTCAAAGAAGAATATCCACATATCTGTCTGTGTGGGGCCAGATTTTCTTCATTTTCTTCAAACAAAACAGGATATCATAGCACATTGAATGCAAAAGCAGCTACAAGAATCTGGTTATTTTCTATTAAGCCCAACAACCGAGTTTTGAAAATTTAAAGATAATATCATTTATTTTACTATCTCATTTTTTTGAAAAATATAGATATTCTCCACAAAAATGTTTATATGTTAACATATCATTGACCTATTATTGTTAATTGTTAATTAATTTTCAAAAAATTCTCAGTTTTAATTTGCAATTTGATAAACATCAATAGATATAAACCACAAAAACAAAGGCTCTTTGCGGTCCTCAATCATTTTAAGAGGTTAAAGTGGTCCTGAGACCAAAATAATGACAGCAGTTCCTCTACACTAACCATGTCACCTCTGCTTCTTAAGTACTAGTGGCCTACAAGCCTTTAAAGCCCTTCAGAGACAGGCCAAAAGTTTCCTTTCAAGTCTCATCTCCTATCACTTCTCTCTGTGTACCCTACTTGTCAGCTACATCTGCATCAGTTAACTTGCTAATCCTTCAACCTGCCAAGCCCATCCTCACCTCCATACATAGCCTATTTTTTCCTATAAACATCACATTGTCTCTGGAGTGTTCCTTCCTGCTTGGTGAATTTAGTTGATCTCTTCTTCCCTTTCTGCAATGCACTCCATGAGGTTGAGTTCAGAATGGACATTAGCTCCATTTTTTAAGTAAATAAACTGAGGTCCAGAGAAAGAAAGGGACTCAACTAATTCCCACAGCAAGTGAACAGCAGAGCTAGTGTCTAAATTCCCAGCATTATTTTTGTACTTCCACTGCAGAGACTCAGAAAGTATTGGAGACACTGTAAGAAGGGGCACTTAATTGAACTATAAAAAAGTTCTGGATTTGAACATTCTTGCAAGAAGTAACTCTTGACTTTGCCCTGGTATAAGAGCAGCCAATCAATCCTTGCACATATTGACAGTAGATGATAAGCAACTCATGGGAAATATCCTTGTCCTTTTTTTTTGCTTCTGCAAATGGTAGAGTCTATCCCACTCCAGTCAGTCATTATCCTTAAACAGAATAGCTGAGGGGCCTTCAGGCACTCCGGAGGCCACCTGCAGAGTACTGTCCTCATTTGAAGAAGGCTACTTGAGCTGATGTTTTTGTGACACAACTGCCCGCTGTCCCCACTACCTTCAGTTGCCTCCCTAGGCTGGGACAAAAACTCCAGGCAAGGTCCTAAGCAACATTCAGACATTGGTGAAAAAATGTAACTGCCTGTTTCAGAGCACTTTGCCTTTCCTGTAATTTGTCAAATGGTGGATATTTGGATTTTTCTTTTCAGAGAAAACTGCTTTTAAAAGCTTTTGGAAAATGCTAAAAGGCAGTTTCTATGAGGCCTCCAAATGAAGCTAACTCTAAGGGATACTGCTTGTGCCACAGCATCTGGCTGGTTAGAAAAGGCTGCTCTCAGGGACAGAGGCCTAAGGGATATTGATGAAAATTTAATAGATGTCTGGAAGTCTTGAAAACACTGCTCCACAGGAAAGCTTTTAGAATAGAGATGATCAGTTCAGTGTAGCCCACGTTATTGGGGCACACCTGAGTCAAATCCTGTAATAAGGGCTTGGAACACAGAGTTGAATAAAACTTGGCTCCTTCCCCTAATAAATTCATGGCCTCTTCAGAAAAACAAGCAGAAATACACATAGATGCAACACAATGTTACCAATGCTAGAATAAGTATGACTAGGGAAGGAGTGATCACAATGAAATGGAGAAGGTTTTCTTAGGGCCATGATATGTGAGCAAGGCCTTAATGTGAACAGGCGCTCATCTGTTCACAGGTCATTACAGGTTTTGGGAACCAAATATGAAAAGGATGGCAGTAGAAAAGATGAAAATATTGGTCATTTTCTGGCTATCATCCCCACCCCCAGATCCATTCCCTACCCTTCTCTTCCCTGCTTTGTTTCCCAGCAGGCTGACCTTGTAGACTGTATCAACTGGCTGCCCTTGTCTGCTGGCTTCTAGCTGGGTTTGGCTAATGGGAGGCACTGGCATATCAGAGTGGGAGGAGAGGACAGTCCTGGTATTTCTTTCCTACTCCTTCTCTGCTTTGGGCCTCATTTCTGGCACTTATTGGAATCTTCCCTGGCTACAGCTTTTAATAGAGACTTCTTCACAGTTTCAGCTCTCACTGACATCTGGTAATACTATCCCATGCCTTTACCCCTCCAAACCAAGGGTGTAATGACTTCTTGTTATTATTAGACTTTGAGTGCTTCACCATCTCCTGTTGGTGCCTTTAATCCTGCCCAAACTTCTGAAAATGGTCAATTTTATTTCCCACAAGGACCTTAACAAACATAAATTATAACAGCCACAGGTCCAACTTTCACAGAATGTAAAGTATGTGGCTGTGGATGAGGTAATAAGGTACAGGAAGGAGATGAGACAAGGGCTGCCTAGCAAAACATCTTATATGGCCCTTCTTCATATGAAAAACCTTGTATAAGTATGTCATCAGTAGCTTCTACAAATCAATTTTGTTGGAAGAGGAGAATTCCTGAAGGTATCTGTCTTCTGTATAGATGATGTCCAAGTTAATAGCTACCATTTTTTGAACATTTACTATGTGTTAGATACCTTATTTTCATTATTTCATTGAATTCTCATAACAATCCTCGAAGATGAGCACTTATTCATGTCATCTGTACAGGTGAAAAAATGAAGGCTCAGAGAAGAAAAGTAATTTTCCCACTTGATCACTAATGAATAAAAAAGAAAGGATTTGAATCCATGTCTGTCTGAGTCAAGAACTTGTGGGTTTCACTATGCCCAGTTAGGTGGCGAATCTGTATACATGACTTTTAGGTATCTTTCAGCCCTAGGATTCCTTACATCTGTGGGATAAGAAGCCATCTCCAACTAAGTCCACCGGCCTATCCATTAACAAAGGGTGATGGTAGCAGACTTGTGGCCAGAGGGATTCTTCAGCAGTGCATGCAGGGATATAAATGAGACTTCTTGGCTGGGGACAATGCTGTCCTTTCGTGCAAATATACCTCCTACTGGCCATGTCCTCTCAATGGGTGGAGACAGAACAATATGGCTGATTAATTTTGATAGAATTCCATCTTTAGAAGGGCCATCCCATCAGCTCCTCAGGTAGAAATCTGGCACTCCAGTAGGACTGAATGCCACCCATAGTACCAACCCATGCATGCTGAGCACTGGCACAGCTAGGGTGACTTAGCCACTGATAGCCACTGAGTCTAGACACTAATCATAGTTTGATATCAAGCCTAAGGAAAATAAAGAGTCACCAACTTTGAACACCTATTCCAGACAAGGCACTGAAGCATGTGTTATCACTGTCATATCATACTTGAGGAAACTAAGGCTTAGAGAAGGTAAAGACTTGCCAGGGTATAACAAAGCTATCAAGTGTCAGAACAGACACTGGAATCCAGGCTCTCCCTGACTACCAAAGTGCATATTACCTGCTACCATACTATTTGGGTAGCATAATATAGTAGTTAAAAGCTCAGAATTGGGAGCTTGGGTTTTAATCTGGCTCCACCACTTCTCAGCTATATGACTCGGACAAGTTACTTAACTTCTCTGTGCTTCAATTTCTTCATCTTTAAAATAAGAATAGGGGCTGTCATGAGGTTTAAATGCATTCATATTTGAAAAGCACTGAGAACAATGCGTGACGCAGAGTAAGTGCCATATGTTTGTTAAATAGATGAAAGACCTTTTCTACTCCTTCAACATCGAATTCTTCCTTTTGCAGACCCGGAAAGGAAAAGAAAGGAACTAGCTCAGGAGAAATGCTCTCCCAAAAGGAAATAAGCTTTTCTCCTGATGCTGGAAAAGGATAAGGCCATTGATTAACCTTTAGAAAAGGACAACCTGTAAAGCTTGGAAAGGTTGACAGGGAAAGTACATGATGTCTGTATCCTGGGTTGAATTCCTGTGCCCACACTCCCTTGCTCCCTCACTGCAACTGGATACTGGCTGTTGCTTGGACAGCTCTCTCTGACCTCCCTACCATCACCAGATCTGGAGACTGCTGCTGAGATAATAATAAGAAATGAGATTGTCATCTGAAAGACTGGGACCTTCACCATAGATTATGGAAGCTGGAAATAGCACTGTCTGGCTCAAAAACAAAAGCTACGTCTTGGTTTCAGAAGGTAGCAAGGGAAAAGAGGGGGTTCATGGACCCATATCTCTGACCTGGAACCAGGGAAGATATATATTATGTATAAATATGTATACGTGTATAGATGCCTTACAGTTTGCTGGAAGTCTGGGGCAGGGAGACAAGTGGACAATGTGGTCTCCACTTCCTGACAAAGACACTTGTGTGAGTGCGGCAAAACTGATGATCACGTGGAAAACCCTAGTTGCACAGATGTGCCCTGTGCAATCACTATGGCCTAGGTATTGGCTATTGCTCTTTACCAAGCCAGAAAGCATGAACCTTTGAATATAAGTTTTGCAGCTCTGTTTTCTCCAAGACCCTGCCACCAGGCTAGTGCTTCCAACTGACTGAGTGAACACACACTCAAACATCCAACAGTTATGCTACGTTGTGAAAGTGTGCTGGTTAATTTTATGTTTCAATTGAACTGTGCTATAGAGTGCCCACATTAAACATTAGTTCTGGGTGTGTCTGTGAGGGTGTTTCCAGAAGAGATTGGCATTTGAATCAGTGGAATCAGAAGATTCCTACCCCAATGTGGGTAGGTATCATGCAATCTGTTGAGGGCCTGAATAAAACAAAAAGGCAGCAGAAAGAGGAATTTTCCTCTTTCTCTTCCTGCCAGATTTCTTGAGTGGGGACATGAATCTTCTCCTGTCTGTGGCACTCCTGGTTCTCAGGCCCTTGGACTCAGACTGAATTACACCACCAGCTTTCTTGGATCTCCAGCTTACAGATGATAGATCATGAAACTTCTTGACCTCCATAATTGAGTTAGACAATTCCTTAAAATAAATTCTTTCATGTATAAATCTATCTATCTATCTATCTATCTATCTATCTATCTATCTATCATCTATCTATCTATCTATCATCTATAAATTCTGTTGGGGCGCCATGAACTGTGTGTGTGTATATATATGTATGTGTGCATGTGTATATATATGTGTGTATGTATATACATATGCATATATAATGCATGGTGGTTACATGGAGACACACACACACACATATATATGCATATATATATACATACGTACACAAACAGAATTACGCCTCCTTTTATTTCACTTCACATTATTGTGCTTAGCAGATATTGTGTTCTTTTACAAATTGAAGGTTTGTGGCAGCCCTGCACTGAACGAGTCTATCAGCACGATTTTTCCAACAGTATGTGCTCACTTCGTGTCTCTGTCAAATTTTGGTAATTCTTGCAATATTTCAATTTTTTCATTATTATTATACCTGTTATGGTGATGTGTAATCAGGGATCTTTGGTGTTACTATTATAATTCTTCTGGGGTGCCACAAACCACATTTACGTGACAGTGAGCTAAATGAGTAAATGCTGTGCTGTTCTGACTAATCTACTGACCAGCAGTTCCCTCTTTCCCTTTCCTTGTGACTCCCTATGCCCTGAGATACAACAATATTGAAATTAGTCAATTAATAACACTACAATGGCCTGTAAATGTCCAAATGAAAGGAATAATCACACACATCTCTTAATTTAAATCAAAAGCTAGAAATAATTAAGTTCAGTGTGGAAGACATATCAAAACCTGAAAAAGGCTGAACACTAGGCCTCTTGCACCAAACAGCTAAGTTATGAATGCAGTGAAAAGTTCTTAAGGGAAATTTAAAATGCTACTCCAGCGAACACACAAATGATAAGAAAGCAAAACAGCTTTATAGCTGATATGAAAAAACTTTTGGTGGTCTGGAGAGAGGATCAAACCAGCCATAACATTCACTTAAGCTAAAGCTTAATCCAGAGTGAGGCCCTCTCTTCAGTTCTATGAATGCTGAGAGAGGTGAGAAAGATACAGAAGACAAGTTTGAAGCTAACAGAGGTTGGATCGTAATGTTTAAGGAAAGAAACCATCTCCATGACATAAAAGTGAAAGGTGAAGCAGCAAGTGCTGATTTAGAAGCTGCACAAGTTATTCGGAAGATCTAACTAAGATAATTGATAAAGGGGCAACAGTAAACTACACATTTTCAATGAAGATGAAATAGCCTCATATTGGAAGAGATGTCATGTAGCTATGTAGTTAGAGAGGAGAAGTCAATGTTAACTTCGAAGAACAAGCTGACTCTCTTGTTACAGGCTAATGCAGCTGGTGATTTTAAGTTGAAGCCAGTGCTCACTGGCCATTCTGCAAATACTAGGGCCCTTAAGAATTATGTTAAATCTACTCTGCCTATTGTCTATAAATTGAACAGCAAAGTCTATATGAAAACACATCTGTTTACAGCATGGTTTACCAAATGTTTTAAACCTATTGTTGAGACTTACTGCTCAGAAGAAAAGATTCCTCTCAAAATATTTCTGCCCATTGACTATGCACCTTGTCACCTAAGAGCTCTGATGGAGATGTACAAAAAGATTAATGTTGTTATTATGCCTGCTAACATAACATTCATTCTGCAGCCCCCAAATCAAGAAGTAATTTTGATTTTCAAGTCTTATTGTTTAAGAAATACATTTTGTAAGGCTGACATAAATATTAATTTCTCTGATGGATCTGGGAAAATAACTTTCTGGAAAGGATTCGGTATTCTAGATGCCATTAACAGCATTCTTGATCCATGGGAGTAGGTCAAAATACCAACATTAACAGGAGTTTGGAAAAAGTTGATTCTGACCCTCATGGGTGACTTTGAAGGGTTCAAGACTTCAGTGGAACAAGTAATTGAAGATGTGGTAGAAATAGCAAGAAAACTAGAATTAGAAATGAAGCCTGAAGATGTGACTGAATTGCTGTAATGTCATAATAAAACTTTAACAGATGAGAAGTTACCTTTTATGGATGAGCAAAGAAAGTGGTTTCTTGAGATGGAATCTGCTTCTGGTGAAGATGCCATGAACGTTGTTGAAATGACAACAAAGAATTTAGAACATTATGTAAACTTCGTTGATAAAGTGGTGGTAAGGTTTAATATGATTACCTCCAAATTAGAAAGAAGTTCTACTGTGGGTAAAACGCTATCAAACAGCATTACATGCTACAGATAATTTTTTCTGAAAGGAAGAGTCAATTGATGTGGCAAACTTCTTCATAGTTGTTTTATTTTAAGAAATTGACACAGCCACCCCAGCCTTCAGTAACTATTAGCCTGAGCAGTCAGCAGCCATCAACCTTCACATAAGACCTTCCACCATTAAAAAGTTATGACTTGCTGAAGGCTCAGATGACTGTTAGCATTTTTTAGTTACAGAGTATTTTTAAATTATGGGATGTACATTGTTTTTCTAAACATCAGGTTATTGCACTCTTAGTAGACTATAGTATAGTGTAAACATTACTTTTATATGTACTGGGAAACCAAAAAATTCATGTGACTTGAGTTATTGCAATATTTGCTTTATTGTGGTGGTCTGGAACCAAACCTGCAATATCTGTAAAAGATTAAATATATATATATATAAATATATATAAAG
>NW_016810974.1:88305-116491 GCF_001698545.2 Rhinopithecus bieti | reverse complement strand
TGTGTGTGTGTGTGTGTGTGTGTGTGTGTGTGTCCTCTTCTCTGGTTCTCTGGAAAACTGGCTAACACAGAAAAGTGAAAGCACTATTTTTGGTGTTAGACACAACTGAGGTCAAATACCAACACCATAAATTAATATCTATGTAATCTGAAGTAAATTATTTAACTTTCCAAAGCCTCAGTTTCCTCATATCTAAAATTGGATAACACTACCTCTCCCAAGGCCTTTATGAGCATTAAGTAAGAAATTAGCAGAGGTCCTTTCCCTCCTCTATTGACTATTCCTTTTCCTCAGCTGCCAATCAGCATCTTTAAGATTTTTGGGGGATTTGAAAATGTAAGTTAGTATATTTCTAATTTGAATTAAAATCCAAAGCCCCTCCTTCCCACTAACTAAGCCTCCATAACTCCTTCCTGAGTCACATGGGCTTTGATCTATAGAATGACCTTCTAGACCTTAGACGGATCTGAGGCACACTCATTAATGCCCCAGTTAGTCCTATGATTATTTCACCTGCTTTGCTCTTCTGAGCATCTTCCAATGAATATACTTGGGATGGTCACATCTAGGGGTGCCTCTCACATTTCTATTGAAGATATATATTTATTACAATTATCTGGCAGATGCCCATAAAGTGTCTTGAGCAGGGAGTGCCTTTTCCAAATAATACAAAGGCTCCATATAGGCTAGAGGTGGCCCTGTACCTTCCTGATTCCCAGCTTACTTTAGGCACTGGGCACGCTCTTTATAGAGATTGAGATCCAGAAAGAGTATTACTTGTCCAAAGTCACATAGTGAATAAATGGAGAAGGCTAAGATAGCCATGGAGGGCTGTGAGACTCCTTAGCCTATGCAAAGATGGCATATTTTCATTACTGAAAACTTTTCTAATACCCAAAGCCCCCAAAACCCAGGATTGAGTTGGTATTTGGGAATGCAACTTTTCACTGGGTGTGCTATGCTGCTGGAGGTGAAGTAAAGAGGGTGTCTTAGTCTGTTTAACGTTGCTCTAACAGAATACCTGAAACTGAGTAATTTACTGTGAACGGCAATTTATTGGCACACAGTTCTGTAGGCTGGGAGCCTTTAATGCTCATAAAGGCCTTGGGAGAGGTAGTGTTATCCAATTTTAGATATGAGGAAACTGAGGCTTTGGAAAGTTAAATAATTTACTTCAGATTACATAGATATTAATTTATGGTGTTGGTATTTGACCTCAGTTGTGTCTAACACCAAAAATAGTGCTTTCACTTTTCTGTGTTAGCCAGTTTTCCAGAGAACCAGAGAAGAGGACACACACACACACACACACACACACACACACACATATATATATATATAAAGGAACTGACATCTTGTGAGGACCTTCTTGCTGTGTTATCCCATGGTGAAGGTGAAAGGGCAAGAGAAGTTGACAGAGAGTAAGGAATCAAACTTACAACCTCAAGCCCTTTTATAATCAGCATTAACCCATTCATGAGGGTGGAGTCCTCATGAACTAAATACTTCTCATTAGGCCTCACTTCCCAACATTGCTGCACTAGAGATTAAATTTCTAACACATGCTTTTTTGTTTTGGTTTGGTTTGGTTTGGTTTGGTTTGTGAGACAGAGTCTTGCTCTGTCACCCAAGCTAGAGTGCAGTGGTGCAATCGTGGCTCACTGCAACCTCCACCTCCCAGGTTCAAGCAATTCTCATACCTAGTCCTCTCAAGTAGCTGGGACTACAGTTGTGTGCCACCATGCCCAGCTAATTTTTCATATTTTTGTTACAGATGGGGTTTTGCCATGTTGGCCAGACTGGTCTCAAACTCCTGGCCTCAAGTGATCTGCCCACCTTGGCCTCCCAAAGTGCTGGGATTACAGGCATGAGCCACTGCACCTGGCCTAACACATGCTTTTTGGGGAACACATTCAAACCATAGCAGGCTAAGTCCCCTCCCCGCTATGTCACAGTAGGAGTAGCCTACCTGCTTAGCTGTCTATGCTTTATTCCCAGAGCTCAAATCCATTTAAAGGATCTTTAGACCCATTTCTTAAGGCATTTTGTGATTTCTTCTTCACTTAAGGAAAAATAACATGGTTTCTTGCTGAATATAAATACACCTTGGACAGCCAAGAGTCTAAGGTTAATATCCAATTAAGTGTGAAATCAGCCAGTAGGAGGGTAGTGCTTCTCTCTCCTACAGGACCTACCCACCCCCTCACTGAGTACCTTTGAAGGAACTTCCATAGCACAATTGTAACAACAGCAGGAGTACAAAATGTAGGAGGAAAAAAGGGTAGGTGAGTGTGGGAGAGATAGCCGCTCCCCAGAATAGCAAATGAGTGCTCAGGAGGGTGAAGGCTCCCAAGTCACACTACCAGGACCTGAACTATCGTAAAAAGAAGGAACACTTCTCAGACCTCAAAATATAAGCATCCTCCAGGCCTCACTGTTGGCAAATGCACAGAGCAAAGTAGCTGGGCCTGGGTTTTGGCATTAAACTCCCACATGAAAAGAAGAACAACGATGGAGGGAACTGGTCCAGGTATAGGAACAGGTTAGATAGGGTGGTGGGGGCAGGATGGCTAGTAACAGGGCCAAGGGACATGACCTTTTCCAGTCAGGTTATATCATATTGAGGAATTTAAGAATCAAGTTGTGGATAACATTTGGAAGAATCTTTGGTAGAGTTCAATCCACCAGCCCTGAGTGGATAAAGAGAAGATTCCATTCCTGGATAGTAGATAAGGCAGTTGCTATCACTACCACAGTGGCTGCTGTTGCTGCCACTTACTACTACTACTACTACTACTACTAGAGGTGGCCCTGTACCTTCCTGATTCCCAGCTTACTTTAGGCACTGGGCACGCTCTTTATAGAGATTGAGATCCAGAAAGAGTATTACTTGTCCAAAGTCACATAGTGAATAAATGGAGAAGGCTAAGATAGCCATGGAGGCCTGTGGGACTCCTTAGCCTATGCAAAGGTGGCATATTTTCATTACTGAAAACTTTTCTAATACCCAAAGCCCCCAAAACCCAGGACTGAGTTGGTATTTGGGAATGCAACTTTTCACTGGGTGTGCTATGCTGCTGGAGGTGAAGTAAAGAGGGTGTCTTAGTAGTAGTAGGGGTACTAGTAGTAGTAGTAGTAGTAGTAGTAGTAGTAGTACTGCCACTACTGCCACTACTGGTTAGTATTGAGTACTTATTAAAGGCCAGTCATGGTTATTTGGGTGAAGTAAAATACAGACAATAACAAGATTGAATCAGAAAACAAACAAACAACAACAACAAAAAACTCCCAACAAAGAAAATCTCAGGACCTGATGGCTTCACTGCCAAATTCTACCAAATTTATAAAGAAGAGCTAACACCAATTTTCCTGAAACTATCCTAAAAAAAAAAAAAAATAGAAAAGAAGAAACTTCTTTCTAGCTCATTTTATAAGGTCAGCATTACACTGATAACAAAATCAGACAAAGATATAACAAAAGCATTAAACTAAGGGCCAATATCCCTGATGAACATTGACATAAAAATCCTAAATGAAATACTAGCAAACTGAATCCTACATCACATCAAAAATATAATACACCATGAACAAGTGGGATTTATCCCAGGAATACAAGGGTGATTCAACACACACAAATCAATAAATGTGATACATCACATCAACAGAATGAAGGACAAAATCCATATGATCATTTCAAGAGATGCAGTAAAAGTATCTGATAAAATTCAACATCTCTTCATGATACAAACTCTCAACAAACTAGGCATAGAAGGAACATACCTCAACATAATAAAACATATGACAAACCTTCAGCTAACATCATACTGAATGGGGAAAGGCTGAAAGCCTTCTTCCAAGAACTGAAATTAAACAACGATGCTTTCACCAGTCCTATTCAACATAGTACTGGAAGTCATAGCAATGGCAATCAGGCAAGAGGAAGAAATAAATGGCATCCAAACTGGAAAAGAGGAAGTCTAATTGTCCTAATTTGCAGATGACACAATCTTATATTTAGAAAAACTAAAAGACTCCATCAAAGTAAAAAATCTCTTAGAACTGATAGATTCAATAAAGTTACAGGATACAAAATCAACATACAAAAGTCAGCGGTATTTCTACACACCAATAAAGAAAGAACTGAGGCTAGGCGCAGTGGCTCACGCCTGTAATCCCAGCACCTTGGGAGGCCGAGGAAGGCAGATGGCTTCAGCCTAGGAGTTTGAGACCAGCCTGGGCAACATGGCAAAACCCTGTCTCTACAAAAAATACAAAAAGTTAGCCAGCTGTGGTGGCAAGTGCCTGTAGTCCCAGCTACTTGGTAGGCTGAGGCAGGAAGATTGCTTGAGCCCAGGGAGGTTGAGGCTGCAATGAGCCATGATCACAGCACTGTACTCCAGTCTGGGTGATAGAGTGGGACCCTGTGGAAAGGAAGAAAGCAAGAAAGAGAGAGAGGAAGAAAGGAGGGAAGGAGGAAGGGAAGGAAGGAAGGAAGGAAGGAAGGAAGGAAGGAAGGAAGGAAAGAAGGAAGGAAGGAAGCAGAGAGCAAGAGAGAGAGAGAGAAAGGAAGAAAAAGAAGAGAAAGAGAAAGAAAGAAGAAAAGAAAGAAGAAAAGGGAATAGCTGAAAGAAAATCAAGAAGGCACTATTCACAATAATAAAGATATGAAATCACTTAACTGTCCACCAATGAATGAATGGATAAAACGCAGTATATGTACACAATTGAATACTATTTGGCCATAACAAATTGAAATCCTTTCATTTGCAGCAACGTGGATGGAACTTCAAGTCATTATGTTAAGCCAGACACAGTAAGACAAATATCTCATGCACTCACTCATATGTGGGAGCTAAAAAAAAGTCGATCTCATGGAGGTAGAAAGTAGAAGGATAGTTACCAAAGGCTGGGAAACATGGTGAGGGAGGGGAAGATGAAGAGTTTGGTTAATGGGTACTAATACGTGCTAGATAGAAGGAATAAGTTCTAATGTTTGATAGTAGAGTAGGGTGAGTAGTTAACGATGTATTTTCAAATAACTAAAAGTGAGGACTTGAAGTGTTCTCAACACATCAAAATGATAAATGCTCAAGGTGATGGATATCTCAAATACCCTGAATTCATCATTATACATTTTATGCATGTAACAAAATATCACATGTACCTCAAAATATGTAAAAAAAATTATATATCAATACACAAAGAATAACCAACACTTACGTTTGAATTTTATACCAATATTAAAAACTATTAGGAAGATCCCATATATCATGGGAAGCCCCCAAGTGAAAATACTGCTCTAAAGAGGGCATTCCTGGGGCCACCTTGCTTGCACTGACAGTCTCCTTTTCTTCCAGCCTCTGAGAAAAAGTCTGTCACCTTCACTTTGCATTCCATTAGCCTTATAAAACCCAGCTAGTCTATAAATTTAAAATAATCCTTCAGTAGGCTCAGCAGTGCTGATTTGTGCTGCCAGAATGCCAGGACCCCAAGGGCAAGCTTGGAGGATTAAAGGTATGAGGAACTATGAAATCAACCTGGCTTCAATCTGTTCTATAGGAGAATTTCCCCAGGTTGGTGGATTAAGACTTTCCCAGGTGATTAGGTAAGGAAATGGTCTGGATTTGAATCCTGTATTTCTTATTTCCTGACTACAAGTACTTGGACAAATGATGTAACATCCCATGTCTTCTCACCTACAAAATGGGACTAATACCAGTACCTACCTCATAGGAATGTTACTAAAATGGAATAAATTCAGTGAACCCATGAAAAGCACTTAGAAATACATCTATCCTGTAGCAGACACCATGTGTTAGCTGTAATGGCCAAGAGATACATCAATGGGAAGCACACTTCTCATGTTGGACCTTTGGGGAAACTGTTTCTCCCCCTTTCCCCCAGTATCTAGATAGAAGGAGACTAATTAAGTGACTGGTCACCAGCATCAAGGTACTATCTAGGAATACCATCGGCTGCTACACATCCCCCCCCTTGCACTCCTGCTACTACTTCCTTTGATGTGCTGCCAAATTGTCTCTGTGTGTATTTGAGAGATGGGAGAGGTTGAACAACCCTGGGGTTTCTAACCGCCCATGCAGGTGACATGTAAATGATCATTTTATTCTTCCCTAAAATTAAGGTTTCACAACCATGTGTCTTCAGACTGAAACGCAGGGCTTCTGTTGGCAGCTACTTCATGCCTGTTGTAAGCAGCTATCATGGCCCCTAAGAAGATTCTATGTCCTACTCCCCATGACTGTGATTACATGGCAAAAAGAATATCGAAGATGTGATTAGTGTTACCATTGACCTTAACATAGGGAGACTATCCTGGATTATTGGGGTGAACCCAATGAAATTACCCCAATGAAGGGGCGAGGCCTTAACAGCAGAAGCAGAAGAGGGGAAGTCAGAAAGATGCAAGAGAAGAGAAAGCAAAAGGACTGAAATGT
Organism: Rhinopithecus bieti; assembly: GCF_001698545.2. Taxonomy (NCBI): domain Eukaryota; kingdom Metazoa; phylum Chordata; class Mammalia; order Primates; family Cercopithecidae; genus Rhinopithecus; species Rhinopithecus bieti. Next base: position 110,036 of record NW_016810974.1, on the reverse strand, counting down.
TGCTGGCTTGAAGATAGAGATGTCTAAGAAATGGGGACTTCAGTCACAGAACAACCAGTGAGCTTGGAAGAAAAACCCAAGCCCCAGATAACAACCACAGGCCTGGCTGATACCTTGGCTTTAGCTCAGTGAAACCGTAAGCAGAAAATCCAGCCACGCTATCCCAAACTTCTGACCTGCAGAAACTGAGATAAACACATGGTGTTTTTCAAAGCTACTAAAATTGCGGTAATTTTTTTCAGCAGCAATAGAACACTAATACAATGCCTCTGGCCTCAACTTGTACATTCATCAAATTGGGGCAAAAATACCTTGTGCTCCCTACCTTAGGGAGATATTATGAGGACAAAATAAGGGACATTAAGGATGCTCTGCAAAGTTTCAAGTCATACACTGTTATATGCTCCAAAAGGAAAAAATAATCTGTTTTGAAGTAATTGAATCGAAGCAATTAAGAGCTAAGTGTTTGGAGTGCTGTGTCTCCTCCCCTAGAGAAGCAGGGCAGCATAGGAGAAATCTGACAACCGAGGGCACAGTCTTATTTCTCAGCTATGTGATCTTGGGCAAGTTATGTCACCTTTCTGAACCTCATTAAAATGTGGATAATCATCTTTGCTCTGACTAGATGATATGTCTGTTACGGTTCAAATGAAGCAATCAGCATGAACATGTGATGAAAACAAAGCACCCAGATGGGAAGCCTATCAGTCCTCCCCATTGTGTGCCCTGCCACTGGAAGCAGGTATCTTGATATTGGTGATCACCCAAAAAAGTAGTGTTGAAAAATCCTTGTGCTAGTAGTACTCTGAGCACCTGTTTTCTGCCCCTGGCTCTGGTGTGTGGCCTTAAGCAAGACCCTTACCCCCGTCAGTATGTTTCTCCATCTCTAATTGATTAGGTTATAGTCAGTGGTCTTTAACTAATGGACATCAGAATCACCTGAAGATGAGTGGCAGATGCAGGGAGTGGTAGTATTCCCTGTTTTGTAAGTCCCTTTTGCCCCATCAAAAGACCCAAGTCAGAGGAATTTATGAATTATTCAAAGTACAGCTTATTTAGAATATACAAATTGATTTGTCAGCATGTGGTATGAAGCAGCAGCTTGTTCAAAGCAGTTTGGATGCCTCGTTATACTTTAATTAAAATACTGGGCAATTTCAAGCTGGCTACCTAGATCATGCCCCTTCTAGTTCCCTGTGGTTTCCACTCATGTTGGTTTGCCATGACTGCGAACTTTCCTCCTGAATTACCCCTTCTTATGTAAACTGAAGATGTGAAACTATGGCCAGAAAAAGGTCAGTGGAGTTGCCCATGTTTTCATTACAATGTAGGCTGTGGTATAATTAACATCACAAAATAACAGAATATCAAAGCTGAAAAGATCCTTTGAGAGTACCTGGTTTAAAGGCAGAGAATTTGAGGCTTAGAGAGGGAGAGGGATTTGCTCAACATTAAGGGGAGGCAATGATAGCGCTGATTCTGGACCCTGAGGTCTCCTGAAAGGAGCTCTTCCCATGTCCTCATGTTGTCTTTCCACTGCTTCCACTGCTCAGAGATTTGAAAGCCAAGTACTTTTCAGTCTTCTTATTCCCCAGGCTGGTTTCACTATTCTTTGAGGTGGAGAACCTTTGTCATCAAAGCACATGTCAAAAGAATGCAAAAAAGCAGGTAGCTATGGACTCAATCTTTGTACCCACTCCCAACATACCAGACCATTCTTATCCACCACTTTTGGTCTTTGTCTCACCAAAAGGACTCCTTCCTCAAGCTGCTTTGCTGTCTCAAATACCTCATAGCAGTGCTTCTCATACTTTAATGTGCACAGGAATCTCTTGGGCATCTTGTGAAAGTACAGATTCTGATTCCAGATGCTGGAGTGGGTCCCGAGAATCTGCATTTCCAGTAGGCTCCCAGGTAATGCTTATGTCAAGGCTGATGATGAACCACATTTTGAGTAGCAAGACTTAAAGATGTTTATCATTCCTATTTCTAATAATCTTCTCCATTTACCTTTGGGATTTCTTTTCTTTACTACTGGGGGCTGTGAATTGTATTAAAAATGGAAATGGGAAGGCCTCTGTAGTTTCCAGTTAACCTAGCTGTATAATCTTGGACAAATTATTTCTCAGCTCCCTAAGCCTCAAGTTTCCTTATCTGTAAAATGGGCCTGTCACCTGTCACATAATGATGTTGCAAAGGCTGAGGGAACTGAGAGGTCCTTGTTCAAAGTAAACTATAAATGGAGACTCCTAGGTGCAAAAGAACTCTTTACCTAAGTTTCCTTAGATTTGTAGAAGTCAACACAAGCAGTAGGTAGTGAGTGGTTCCATGTACCATCATGCCTCAAAGATATGCTCAAATATTGTTTCCATGACAAAACTGCAGATGGAGGCCACTTATATTAGACAGTCTACATACTTTATTGAAAGTCACATGAATGAGCCCCAGGATCTCCATTTGTTTTATTATTTTTGATATAGCCATGATGTCTTTCACACAGACACTCTTTCTAGTCCTGCTACTTAATGCCCTTGGCATCAATGCTTCATTTCCCCCAGGAAGAATGAAGGCTTTTCTTTATTGAAAACTTATCTTTAAGATATCTGATTTCTTTGGAAATTTTTTATGGATTTGCTGACACTTTTTCTGGCTTGTAATGTGTCAAGGCCACTTATGCTGCAAGCTACCTTAAAAGGTGGTGATAATGATCTACGTTCTCTCAAAAAGCAATTTTTTCCTAGTCACAGAACATATTTCTTCTTTTACTACTTTATTTTGTTCTAGTTATTTACAGAATCAAAGAACTTCTTGAAAAGACCCAATACTTTCCCATGATAACCAATTTACTTTAGAAAGTTACTCCCGGCATGACACTATAATGAAATTAGATGCTAAGTTTGTCCCTCAGTGACGTGAATACCCCACCTTTTAAAAAACAAAAACTTCAAAACATTAAAATTCCGTGAGTCTTGTTTGTAAGCCATCTCTTGATTTTGCTACGACCAAGGAAAAATTTGTAGAGACTTTGACCCCAATACATCAGGTACTGCCGAGCACCGCGGAGGACGCTCTTTCTCTGCGCGGGCGCTGCAACTTGTGGATCGTCACCCCAGTCTCTATAGGCTCGAACAACTGAAAACATCCGCCCATGGCTACAACCTTGGCGAAGTATGGGAGGACATCTGTGGAGGACCTTTTTTTACTTTTTGAAAATGGCAAGGCAAGGACTTAACAATTACCAACTAAAACACAAATCCTTCACTTCACAAAATAAAATTAGATGATCATCTTAAAAACATTACCAAATGTGTAAGCTCAATATGAAGAGAAAGCCTAACTCAGCAATATCTTCCAGCCCAGTTTGCATTTCCATATAAACTGAACCTGCATCCCCTCCCTCCTTCAAATGTTTGCCTTTCAATATTTCGTAGGCAGGCAAGAGTCAAGAGTCATGCCAAGTCTAGCAATGTGGCCTCTGTTCAAACACCTACCACAGTGTGGCAAAGGGAAAACAGCATGGGCTAAGAGTGGCCTGGATTCAAATCACAGTTCGTTTATTTACTTTCTATGTACCCTTGAGCTGGTTGCTTTAGCCCCCAGGACATAATTTCTTTCTCTGTAAAATGAGAATAATACTTGCATGTATATGAAACACTGAGCACTTAATAAATATGTGCTTAATAAATGTTAGGTTCTTTGTTATCCCTGCCAGTTCATCAGTTTCAGTTCATCCATTGCCAGGTTCTCTAACCTGCTGGCCAAGGTATGTTGATAATTTCCTATAGTTGCCACTCTTCTATGATCACCCTCTTCTCATAGCCTCTGCAAAATGACTACCCATTCATCAAGCCTAGGCCAAACCAGTCTCATTCCATGATAGCATGCCTCGCCACAGGAGCTTTTTGCACTTTAAGTCAGAGTGCCAAAGAGAGGCGCTGAGATTCATTCTTTGGGATTCTTAAGGTATAGACCAGAGCAAGGGCGGAGCTACTCAGCCACTGCTCCCTGGCCTCTGGGCAGACTGGTGGTCCTCAGCTCTCCACGATAGGCCTTTGATCTGTGTCCCAGGCAACACACAGCAATCTCATGACATTTCTGGGACATATTTTCTACTGGGATCACAGCAACTTTCTAGGGCTCTCAATAATCTTCCAATGTTTGCATTGGTGATTGTGGCATTTTCCCTCAAGAAAACCAGAGTCAAACCATGTCTCTTTAAAGGGACTGTGGCTCAATTAGCCACGCTTTCATGGCCAAAAGCTGCACACCTGTCTGCTTTATTCAGGATAGAGCAGGGAGGCCACAGCCCTGAAACCAGGGCTCAAAAATAAAACCACTTCCTAGGTGAGGTCAGTAAGGCCTCACAGAGACTACTGTTGGGGGCAAGCAGCAGGATAAATGATGGTCACTTGACTCTTTTACTCCTGGTTTCTTAGCAACCTGGCCTTTGAGACTGGGTACAGTGGAGAGGGTTCAATGGGGCCACCTGGATATGCCTTGATTTAGAATGGCATCAAGTTTCCACTCAATTACTTTCAAAAAGGCTCTCAGTGTACTTGGCCTTATATGTTCCTAACTCACCAATAAACCATGTTTGGAATTCAGTCTTGAAAATGACTACTGCCTTTCAGTAGCACTGTTCCAAATGCATCTCTGAGTGAGGTTTGCGCATGAGTGTGCATGCACTCACTCTCTATCTCTTTATCTAGGTTTCTCTGTCAGTACTATACTCAGTGCACTAATAGGGCCTTGGTAGAAGAGTGCAAGTAGGAAAGCTCTTTCCCTCACACTGGGCAACATTATAATTATACAGACTCTACAGACAAGCTACGGCCCAGGCATCTGCACAGAAACAAGTACCGATGCTCTTTCCAGCAACTTCCCTTCAACAAACAGGAATCAGAAATGTCCATTCCTCAGATTTCTGCCCCATTACACCAATTTTTAGGTCCTTTCCAATAATAGATATAGCAAATGAAAGGGACCTGGCAGGGGATTATGTCTTAACATTTTTCACTTGGTGGCAAATACTCAAGAAACAGGGTAAAAGCCAACCCCCAGAAATGATGGCCACTAAAGCCGCAAACCACAAGGTCCCTTACTAGATAAGTGTGATATAATGGAGAAAAAAAACTTGCATAGGAGCCCGGGACCTGAGATCTTGTCCTGGTGTGATCATTACCTTGCTCTGCCTCAGTTCCCCCAACTGGAAACTGGGCAGTTAGACTAAATGATTTTGAAAAGCCGCTCCAATCAAGGGCTTATATGGATTGCAAAAAGGGTATTTTACTCAAGTGCTGTGGTTCTTAACTTTTTTGGGTCACGAGCCCATTTGAAATTTAGCAGAACATTGTGGATTATCTCCCCAGAAAGGGCATGTTGTCATGGAATTGTGCATACCATCTCCGGGGCATCATGGAGTTTCTGAGTCCATGGACACAGGGTTAAGAATTGCTTTTTTCAGGAGATAAAATAGTTTATGTGCAGAAGGCAAACATGAAGCAACAGTGACAGCTGCCTGGCCTCAATCCACGTTAACAATTTTTCTAGCATTTGACCCCAAAATAGAACTCCTGCAGAACCAAACACAGTCTCCCTTTTTTTTAAAGAAATGTGTTCAGCTTTTGTTTGTTTCTTGATTGCTTGGAAAGGAAGCTGTCAAAAAAAAAAAAAAAAAAAAAAGGAGAAAGAATAATCCAAATAGACCTAGGCTTTGACATGCAAAACATGCTTTGCAGATTTGTCCTAAGTGGCTGCGTGTAAGAGCAGGAAGGCCACCTTCCTAAGTCCACATGGAGGGGCTGTGCGGGCATCACTCATCCCACTCATGGCCCCGCAGGAGCAGGCAGGCTCTTGGCAACATACTGAAGCACCAGAGCGCCAACATGGCACCAGTGTCCATATCCTCAGTAGGAGACATGTTGAGATTCTCCAATGTTCAGCAAACATTTCTATTTCCCTCCAACCAAGGTAAGCAATGGCCCCAACTCAAGTGGCCTTCAGTTCAAGGTAAGACCCCTGAGATCAGTCTTTACCCCCAAAACTCTCAGAGTTCAATGGCCCTCTGAGGAAGCAGGAAGTTCAGGGTAGAGTTGAAAACTGAGCTCCCCTCTTCGACTCAGGTAAGTGGATATCTTGGTTTTGGCAGAGTCTGGCTTGAGGGAGTCTAGCTCTTCACAGTGTTACAGGAACTCAAAACAGACCTTCTGAGGGGATGAAGACTGAATACAAAGGAGATATAAACAACTGTCTAGGACACATGCTCCTTATTTTATGGTCTCCCAGAGAGAGCCTGAAAGTGCAAGGCTAGGAAGGAGCTGCTCTTCAACACAAAATGACTCCACACACAAAGGTTTGAAGAAGAAAGACTGTTTCAGAACCTGCAAAGGGTCCTCTGAGGCCAAGGCTTTTAAAACCTGAAAGAGAAAGAAGAGAGTAGGGAATTAGCCAGGACTGGTCAAATACTTACCAGCCACTGATCAGTGGGGCTTCTCTTGGTAGGTAGGTAAGCCTATAATTGGTAGCTCATCTTCTGAGCAACAGGGGATTGCTGGGCAAAGGCTCTTACAAGTCAGATCTCATGAAACAGGCCTAAGATGGTGCTATGACCAGGGTTGGACACTTTGTGCCTTTGACCTAAACTCAAATTCCCCAAAATCTACATGGAGAAATAGAAGCCTGATACTAGGACCTCTGAGATTACTTCCCACATCATGCCCACTGCCTTTATGGTCGTATAATAACTACAAACTTCCTTTTAACAGGGACTTCACCTCCACAGGGGCTGATAAGGAGAAGCTTATCTACCCATGGACCTCTGAGGACTGGCAGTGACAGGGAAAAAAAGAAGGTTAGGGAGCACATGAAAAGCCAAGCTTCAGATACTTGGATCTCATTTATGTGTGTATCAGGTCACATCATGCCAGCAATCTGATAGTCAAACAATCAGAACTCCTACGGTAGAGAAAGGAATTTCCCTGATATCTGAGTCTCCTGTGACCTTTGCAAGTCACTTATCCCCTCTGAACTTCAGTTCCTTTATTTGTTGAGTTAGAACACATGTTATCCTCCCTTCTCCTGGCATGTGATATGCATCAAATGAAATAACGAATGTGAAAGTGCTTTGCATTGGACAAACATAAAGGACTAAGAATGAAGGTTCAGGTGGGTAAGACTGAAATAATGATTTGGTCTGTAGGAATGAATCCATCTATAGATACTAAGGTAGCCTCTTGGTATCTGTTATAATATCAAAAAGGAGGTTCCTGGTTTCCTTAAAGGCCTGAGAGGTGTCAAAGTTAGAAGGTTCCAACCTTCTCATTTTAGAAACTGGGAAACTGAGGCTCAGAGAAGGAAATGTACTTTCCCAAAATGTCACAGCCTAGGATTCTTAATAAATTTGATTCAAAGGTAATCTGTGAAAGCATGTCATAGTTTGGCTAGGAAAAAAAGAAACGAAAGAGGAAGGTTACTTAAAATCACACAAAACCTTGGAATTGAAAGTCACTAAATTTAAGGGTCATGCAGTGATAGGGTATTGAACTGAGGCATAGAAGTGAGTTCCCACCCTTCTGATCTACATGTTATTCCAGTCCTCAAAATATCAGATCCCGTAATGAAGGCTTATGTGGAACAAGGTTCTGTAATCAGGGATAGGGACTACATACCTGTAGCCTCAACTTTCATCTCCAGGAAGTCTGCCTTGAGAACTGTGGATAAAGAAAGACATTTCACTAAGATTCTAGAAATAAGGACTGGAAAGGTAAATTAGGGGAATGGGGGACCCTTCCAGGCCAGTGCTAAAGAGGCCATTTGAAAAATGGAGAAGTGATTCAGCCCAGATGTTTCAAAACATCTAGCTCCATGCTTATAGTTGGGGCTCCTTCTCTGGCAGGCTTAAAGAGCCCAGCATCCCAGACGTGAAGACATCTTTCAGGCACCAGAACAATTCTCTGAGTACCAGACTATGTGAAGCTTGGAGAACCCAGGGAAGCTGGCTGCAGACCACAAACTACATACTGTGATGATCTCTAACAGGGATAAGAGTGAGGACACAGACAAGTACCATGTGAAAGATGAATCCTCCTTTGCCTAGAAGACCAAACCAACCTTGTCCAGCCTCTTGATGTGCTTGGATTAGTTCTAAATTACCCTTGTCTGGGGACAGCTGGGGGACGAGAAAATCTTGGCAAATGAAACCCACTATAGTGTGGCCAGAGCACTGCGTATAACAGTTGGTCCCCAGGGCTATGTCCTCAACCCTCTGTTTATCTCTTCTCTCCAGTCTGTTTACACTTACTCCCTGGAGGATCTTATTCCCATCCATGGTTTCAATTGCCACCAAATACTAGGGACCTCCCCGCAACAGGCTACTATTCACATTGTAGCGTATGTGAATAGCCCCCCCACCAAGACTTATATAGTGGCTGTACTCACAGTTCTACCCCAAAATCTATGTATACGTACATCCAGCTCCAACTGCTAGCCTAAGTTGCAGTTACCCACTGAACATCTCTACCTAAGACTCTAAGTGTCTTTTTAAAATTTGTACAAATTTAACAACTATGTCTTCAAAATCACTGTGTCCAAAATTGAGCACGGCATCTTTCCCATAAAACCTGATTCTCCATGATTAATTATTGTATCATCTACTTAAGTGCCCAAGTTAGATTTTTCTCTTTCTCAGTTCATCAATGTTCCATGTTTGAAAACGTAGCAAGGTCTTATTGAGTCTTTCTCAAATCTGTCCCTTCTATTCCATTCCCACTGGGAATGCCATAGGCCAGGGCTTACCCAACTCTTGTCAGGACAATTAGTCTCCTTAACTGGTCTCCAGTCTTTACTCTCCCATCTATCTTTCCCACTACCAAAGTGATCTTTCTACAACTTGGTCAGCTCAGAATGTGACTGTCATGCTTGAAGTTCTTCCCCCCTTTCTATGACTCATCCACATATGGACTGCAGTATAAAGACCAAGCACCTTAGTATGTTATACAATGCCTTCACAATCTGGCTCCAATTCATCTTTCTGGTCTCACCCCCAGCTAAGCTTCCCTCTTTTCACTGCCACATTCTAGCCAAAGTGGAATGCTAATAACTTCTGAAACCATAAGCTGTTGGGCCTCTTTGAAATGTCCTCCCCTCCTTTATGTTCTTGATGAGCCATTACTCATTTTCTTCTTAGTTATTATGTTAAAATTGTGTAAGGGAAATGAATAAGGGGTTGATGTCATTCAAATGCTAGGCTGTAGTCAGGTATACAAATGGGGACCAAAAAGGGGCAAGACAAAGTTTAAAAAGATCATCATTTTCATTAGAGATGAGATAAAAACTTAGCAACAATGACCACAGATGGGACTGACTGTGTGACTGGTCTGAGGATCTTGAGCAGAGGCCAGCCTGTGGAAGCACTGATGCAAGTGGTGGTTACAAGGTGGAGGCCTAGATGGAAGGGATGCTTTCCCTATGTGGATGCTGAGTGGGAGGAGCCTGTAGGTACCCAGGATGTTAGCTCACGACATACTGGAGAGCAGGTGTACCTACTTTGGTCTTACCTACATTCCTGCCAAAATGGAATCTAGGAATAAAGAACAGGATTAAATTTGGTTCTAGAAGACCAGACACGGGGTGGGTAGAGTGATACTCTAGCCTGAAGTGCCTGCTTTGGTCATAGCCCTTGTAGGGTGTGGTTGATCTAAGGCTTCCTTGAGCACTGGCTGACAAAGCCCAGCCCATTGGTAGTGGCTACCCATCTTTTCACACTCTCAATACCAGTTTGGCTATAGCTTCCCTCTTGTAAGTCTACCTGCCTTAAAAATTCTATTGGACTTTCTTCCTGCTTCTTACATATTTCCTTCTCAATACCTTGGTTTCCTGTCCAAGCTTGCAGATCAATAACTCCCCCCACAACATTGTTTCTGTCTAGTTCTATTCTTTTTTCAAGCCCCAGCTCATATATCACCTCCTCTAAAAAGCTTTCCTATAGACATATTCAGTTCATTCCAGTTTACATCGTTCTATTTCCTTGTTATTTACTTCTCAAGTGGCTTATTCTAGGGAGGCATAGGCCAACTTATTGAGAATATTTGAGACTCTCTTCTTCTCCCTTCTTCTTTTCTTTTCTTTTTTTTCTTTTCTCAAGGGAGATATTTGGTTAAGCTTACTTTAAAAATTTCTGAGGTGAAAACTTTTATCTTCATGCTATCGGTAACAGAAATCTGGTGCCTTGATCTGACTTTCATCTGCTATGGTAGAATGAATGGTAAATTATTGTCTAAGGAGAACTTGGCCCAGTCTGAGGTTCCAGGTGGCTCACTGACAAGCAGAGCTAGAATGAACTGCTGTGCAGAATCATGTCCTAGTGAGTCAGTCCCCATAGTTTTGACTAGAGGATGGCAAATCCACCCCAACTCCACTGCTGGGAAAGGTATATTGTTCTGCTTTTAACTGACCACCTAGAAGAGTTCTGCTTCTGTCACCTGTTAGGAAGAACAATTTCAAACTCTCTGATAACCAATAAAAGTGTCCCTGAAGGCTAACCAAATATTTCTCCAGATGTTCTAGTCCAAAGGGTCCTAAATTTCAGGCCTTGGACAGTCTGCACCAGCACTTGAGAAGTTTTAATAACAAACTAATGGAAAAGAAGAAAGGGAGGGAGGGAAAAAACAAAATAAAACAAAAAGTCATATTCCCAGGCCTCACTACTAGAGATTCTGTTTTAATGGGTCTAGAATGAAATCCAGGAATATGTGACTTTTTTCTCCACGTTTCCAGGTGACTTAGATGTGCAGCCACTTTGAGAACCATTGCCTAAGTCCAGTGTTTGCCCTTGAAATGGGGGCCCAAAGGCTGTTTATGTTAGAGTATAATATTCTACATATCCCTGTCAGCTGCCCTTTGAGTATATAATGGAATCTAAATAAGTAAACTAACAAAAAATAGAGCCACATTGGGTGTAAAGTCTTTGAGATACTGCTTGGTGTGTATTCGCATGCACATGCACACACAAGTGTGCACATACATATGTGCTTGTGAGAGAAAAGAGAAAGAGGAGCACAGAGAGAGATGAAGAAATGGAGAGGCAAAGAGACAAGAGATACAAAGAGACACAGGAAGAGAAAAACAGAGACATAGAGTGACATGAACAGAGAAACGGACAGATAAAGACAACTATGGGGACACAGGCAGAGAAACACAAAGAGACAGAAAGAGATTGAGAATGACACAGACACTGGCTGGGTGCAGTGGCTCACGCCTGTAATCCCAGCACTTTAGGAGGCTGAGGTGGATGGATCACCTGAGGTCAGGAGTTTGAGACCAGCCTGGCCAACATAGCAAAACCCTGTCTCTACTGAAAATACAAAACTTAGCTGGGCATGATGGCGCGTACCTGTAGTCCCAGCTACTAGGGAGGCTGAGGTGGGAGGATCACTTGAACCCGGGAGGCAGAGGTTGCAGTGAGCCAAGATCGTGCCACTGCACTCCAGCCTGGGCAACAGAGTAAGACTCCATCTCAAAAGAAAGAAAAGAAAAGGAAAGAAAAGAAAAAAAAGAAAGAGGGAAAGTGGGAAAGAAGGAAAGAAGGAAGAAAAGGAAGGAAGGAAGGAAGGAAGGAAGGAAGGAAGGAAGGAAGGAGGGAACAAAGAAAGAAAGAAAGAAAGAAAGAAAGAAAGAAAGAAAGAAAGAAAGAAGGAAAGAAAGAAAGAAAGAGGGACAGAGACACCAAGTGAGAAAAAGAATATGAGAGAGACAAATAGACAACACAGGTGAACAGGTGAGAGACAGATAGGGATGGAGAGACAGAGTTGGGGGAGAGAAAGTGACAGACAGAGACAGATCTGTAGAGAAACAAAAAAAGAGAGAATGCTAGAGTGAGCACAATTGCATGCTAAGGATGCAGTTATTAAAAGGCGATTTGGTTTCTCTTTTGCCACCTCTATCTCTTACCTTCCTGTTTTCCGGGAAGCTGTTTCAAAAAACCTGGTCCTGGAAGCCACCCTGCAAACAGAAGCCAACCAAGTCCCATAAGTTGCTTTGGTAAACATGTGAGAACCAGTGGCCAACAGAAAGGACAGGAGACTCTGAACCAGATGAGACACCAATGCCAGCCCCTGACTTTGCTGGCAAAGGCCCTACGCATCCGAATGTGAAATGGTCCAGAGCCCACAGGCACCCCTAAGGCCATAGCTGACACTCTTTATCCCCACTGCTTCAGAATGCTCTGAGTATGTTGCTGAGTCAGGCTCTTCTTGGGGGAAATAAATGAAACCAGTCTTGATTTCAAAGTATAATTGTTGGCTTTTTGTAAATATACTGAGCTAATTAGTCAAAGCTGTGGAGGCTTTGTTCTTCTTTTCCTCCAATTTTACAATTATGGAAAACAAGAAACACAAGAAAAAGGAAGACCAAGAGGCAGTATACTGAGAGCAGTCCCAGTCAATAAAGAGAGGACAGGCAAGCGCGTTGTGGCCAAGCAAAGCTGGTCCCTGAGCACTGCTGTGGTCCTACCCTAGCTGCTCCTTCCCTGGTTCCTTGGCTTGCAGCCCAGCCTCAGGAAGGCCTGTTGGACATCAGCTCAGCTCCCACCCTGTAAGAGGCTCTCTGGGGAACCCAAGTCATTTTGAAAAAAATTTTAAATCATACCCTTTGCTTAAAATAAAAGCCTCAAGCATAAGTACAATGAACAAATCTGTTCATTAAATTACTTTTAAAACCAGTAGACATAACAAGAAAAATTTTTTTAAATGTCCTGAGCCAAGGAAGCTAAAATCAGAAGGTAATAATATCACCATACAGAGATAAACGAAGTTAAGAAAAATAGGTCTCCTAGCAGGTACTAAGAATCAAAGGTTTCAACTTTAGAGAAATCCCTCAGCTTTGAGCATTGAATGGAATACTCCCAACAGGGCTGGCTTATGATATTTCCCTAGACTATAAAGTGAAGGATGCCCCAGGGTTGTGCACTGTATACCCTTAATATGGTGATCCTGAAAGCATTCCTAGTGGCCTAGGACAGGCCTTCAGTCAAGTTTGAGGTATAACCCTACTTACACAGATGATGTGATTTCCCCTGCATTGCCAGCCACAATATCTGGCTTTGGTTCTGGCTTTTGGGGAGTAGCTGCCCGGCAGGGAGGATCTGGGGGCCTCACTGGGGGGCGGATGATGGTTGGCTTTTCTCCTGGAGGCCGCACTTTGCTGAAACTGTCAGCATCCCCTAGAAGAGAAAATGATACCAGGAACTTGGATGGTTAGCCAAACAGAACACTACTCATGAACAGGCACCCAATATGAGAGTTACCTGGGCCAACTTCCTTGGCCTCCATTTCTTCTTGGTGACTAACAACTCTGGCTATTTTTTTTTTTTTTTTTTTTTAATTTTCTGGCAACTATCCCTTCAGACTATATTTGAACCCCAGCTCTGGAGTTTCAGATATCTTGGGTGTGTCATATCGATTACCTAAGTCTCAGTTTCCCCAGCTATATAATAAAGATCCACAATATATTATCTTACAGAGATAGTGGGAGGATTAAATCGGGTACTAATATATTTAGTGCAGGGCCAGGTACACAGTAGGTGCTTACTAAATGTCTTATGATGATGAATTTGAATTGTTTAAATTTATCATCACTGAAATCCAGGTCTTTTCACTTAGGCCTTGACTATTATAGTTGTCTTCTAACTCACCTTCCTGCCTCTGTGTCTTTAGTTTCCTTGTCAGTACAAAATAAATATAAATACATTTTAAATAAGATGGTTATAGTAGGACTATAGTGAAACAGGTAAACTCACACATTGCAGGTGGTAATGTGAACTGGGTTTATTTTATCTAGAGGGCATCAAGGATTCTGGAACAATATGGATGAAATACAAAATCATACATATGAGACAGTTCATACTTGTTGATCCAGTAATTCTGCTTTTGGGAACAGGCCCAAATGGACTAATCCAAGAGGGGAACAAAAACAACAACAAAAAAAACCTAAAGAAAAAGCAATTGGCACAAAAGCATGCATCTTATCAGAAAAAAAATCAGACCTAACCACAAAGGCTAAACAAACAATTCAATTCATACAAGCATTTAACCAATACATATTATGTGTGAACTGCCAAAATTTAGACCAGGTCAAAACAAAACAGGCATACAAAATAATATCAAGTGAAAAAGTCCACAAAAAGTGCTATTATATATAATAGCCCATTATAGTCCAAGCTTACACTCTCACAAAAAAAAAAAAAAAAAAAAAAAAAGGCACACAAATGACCCCTGCCCTCTAGGAGCTCAAAACTGAGTTGGGGATATAAGTCATATTCACGGGAAATAAGTGTGAATACTATAAATCAGCATCCACATTAGAGGGCCAATCTTGGGTGCCAAAATATGTGAAACAAGGGAGGGCTAACTGGGGTAGGATTGTCAGAAGGCTTCATGGACAGAATGAGAATTGAGCTAGACCTTGAGGTTAGTTTTCCGCTTCCTAGGTGGCATGGTAGGGACAGGTTGTGGGTTGAAAACATAGCTCTGAACTCTTTTATGCCATCTACATTTTAGGCTTGAGGCTTCTCAAAGGGCCTTGAATACAGAAGAGTAGATACCCCATCTTCCACGCCTGCCATTTCCTGAGAGGTTGTTACCTAGTAATACTACCACTTCTTAAGCCTCTATTATTTTACCAGATTCTTTGTATAGCTAATCTAATTTAATCCATGCAAAATCCTTGCCTTCAATGGTGGTATTGTCCCCACTTACAGTTGAGAAAACTGGCTCAAAGAAGTAAAGCTGACCTAACTAAGATCAAGTAGCTAGTAATAGTCTCCTATGAAAGCAAAACAACTGCTATCATTTATTGAGTACTCTTGATATGCTAGGCATGTAGAGAACTCACTTTGTTGTTATAGTAATCCTATGGGCACAAATATTATCCTCATCATACAAATGAGAAAACTAAGGTTCAGAGAGGTTGTAACCTGCCTAAGGTCCCACAGCTAGGAAGAGGCAGAGCCAGGATTCAAACTCACATCTGGAAGATTCAGGAGCCTGAGCTTTTAACCACTAAGTCTCTTGAGCCTATAGTCTTTCCACCAAGCTGTACTTCCTTTTAATTTCTTTTCAACCTTAGTCCAAAACCTGGCTTTTACTACAAAATTGATCTCCCTCTCAAGCCCAACCTGTTCCCTCTTTCTCTAATCTCTGTCAAATGAGCATAACCAAAGAATCTTAACATTTGCAGATTTATTGGGACCTGGTGGTCATCAGTATTCAACCTTAGCAACTTTTTTTCACCTTTCCTTATACTCATCTATACCCAACCTGAAGGTACAGAGTAGGAGGAGGTTGTTTCCTCTTGTAGATTCCCCATCTCCTAGAATTCTCTTTTTTTCTATGACACTCCTCCATGCTCACCTTAAAGCCTTCCTTAGCCATTATTTATCCTTATAAAACAATTTGGAGTTAGGCTCCAAGAAAAGTAGAGAATAAAAACCAAACAGTAGATTATTAAAGCATAAGTCCAAACAAGAAAATGCGGATAATGGCCAGCAACACCCATTACTGCAAGAGCAAGTCTGTTCCTAATACTTTTAGAGTAGATGCAAATGCCACTCATAGCATTAGTCACCTCAGTGGAGAATTGATGGCTCTGTGACTGAGCAAGTCCTTACAAGCCCAAAAGCATGCTACCAGATGCAATCTTTCCTTTCCAGCCAAGACAGAGGAAAGGAGCTAAGAAGGGCCCCTCAACCCATGTCATAAAGTCCTAGTCCATGGTGTGCTCTTCATTGTCATCTCAATACCTCAAGTAGAATGAAGGTCTCCTTGCTCCATGCTCCTACTAGAATTTCTTCTCACCCCTATTAGAACATTGATCACATTGGGCTGGGGCTGATTGCTTGCATGCCAGTGTCACCACGAACCTTTGGAAGGCAGAGACAATGACTTTTCATCTTTGTCTCTCCCTTTGCATAGGATTATGCCTGATTAAATAAACAAAAACATGTAAAGTAGATGGGATATAGCCCTCCTCCCTCTTCATTACCCAAAGGGAAGTCCTAAATCCCTTTGTGGTAGCTACATGTCTGCCCTTTGCAAAGTCAGGACACTTAAGAGGCAATAAACTCAGATGAAGGCAGAAAAAAATATGCTTGTATAATTTTGCACCCCCCAAAAGTAAGTGGTCCTTAGAAAAATAGAAAGGAGAAGGTAGCCAATGCAACTGAAGAAATATCGTATGAAGAAAAAGAGTCCCAATCTTGAACCCAAGAAGCTGAGGTCAAGCCCCATCTCTGCACCTTACAACCTAGGTAACTCTGAGCAAGTTGTTTTGTGTCTGTGAGCCTCTGTTTCTCCAACTATAAAAAGGGGAGGGTAAATCCTACCTCATAAGGCTTATCACAATGATTAGATGCAACTGAAGAGTGAAAGTATCAAGCTCATGTCTGGAACAGAAAAGGATCCTTGATAAAATTCCATCAGCAAACACTATTGATTCTTATTTTAAAGTTGACTATCATGGAAAAAAGCAGTTTAACATGCACCATGCTTTTGTTACTTTTAATTGCTGAGAAAAAATGTGAAGAATGTTAAGGCCACTCAAATGTTAAGTCAATGCAAGGGGTAAAGATGGGGGCAGGACTGTGGCACAGTTGGCTCACTAACACAATGGAGCCTGTGTACTGATCCTCAGGATGGCAGGCAAAGTCCTAAACAACAGAGCTGAAACGGGGTGACAACTGCAAGGTGCAGACTGGGCTGGCTGAGGTAACAGCTGCCTCCCTCGAATACTGCCATTCAGGCTACTGGCCAGTACCAGGAGCAAACAACTATCAGTTATAGCACAGGGTCAGAGCTGTGTGCAGCTTTTGCTTAACTGGTAACTCTTCAGATGCCGGGGAATCTACTAGGAGAAGCAGCCAGAATCAGGAGGGGAGCAAGGAGGAAGTAAGAAGTAAATAGATAGTGTAGGTAAGGTTCAAAGAGGCAACTATATCAGAGGTTTGGGGGGTTCTCCACCGAGGCAAAAACCACCTCAGTTCTGCTTTCTGTAGCCAAAGCTGGAAGCACGGGTTTTTGAAAAAAGTTGCATCATGCCAGGCTGTTGCTAACTGATTGAAAGCAGAAAATGAAGCCAGGCAAAGCTGAGGCCCAGATTTAGATAGTTAGGCTGATACTGAACAAGTCAGATCAGTACTTATATTAACTGAGACCATTAGATCAGAGTAGCTGCCGCCAGCAGCCCAGGGTAGGACTGGAGGAAGGAGAAGAGGGGAATGCCACTGGGATTGAACTTTGCAGGAGGGAGAGAAGAAGGGCTGAGTTACTGTGTGTGCTGAGCTGATAGAATCTGGCCAATCTCAAGGCTTGGCAACAGACAAGACAAATTTTACTGTGATGAGCATAAGTTGAGTTACCCAACCTTCTACCCAGATTGATAGGAAGGTCATGACATGACTTAAAAATGGAAGCAGAGGTCTACATTAAAGTTTTCCCTTTCTTGGCTATGTCCCAGAAGAGCCAAATCATAGTGAGAAGAGGGACAGGGGAGGAAAATCAGTATCATATTTTGAATGCTGATTATGAGCCAGATATTTTGTTATTCCTTTAAATCCTAGCAATAATAGCTCTATCAGGTGAACTGTTTTCTCATTTTACAGAGCCTGGAAACCAATGGTGTCAAATCAGCTAAATAAATCTACTGTGATAGCCATCGAGTGATATCACATTTCGTCTAGGCATCAGTTGATCACACCACACACGGGCATTTCAGAGTCAACGACTTATAGAAGTTCGTACTCTTTGACTTTGTAGCAATATCTTATATCTTGAACCTCCCCCCCCCCCCATCCCCCACATTGAATAGCTTTTACTAAATTGTGGCTCTGAGTCACTAATGGCCCTGTTTGTTTCATACTTGAGGTTGTTATATGAAATTAAATCCATGGAAGAAATTTTTCTGGCCTCTTAAACGCTAGAAAAGCTTATGATACCAGTGAACAATTGGGCTTTTGTTTATACCCGTCTTAGGTGTAACTAGTCTATATTAGATCATTTGGTTTCTCTCTTTTTGTTGTTTTCTAGAAAGTTTTGGAACCAACATCTATGACACTGCTGCCACGCGTAAGTGTTTTAAAGGATTCATGTGGCTAAATTATTTTAGTATACTTATAAACTCCATTCCTGCCATTTCCCTTGCTCATTTTACTTCCCCATACCTCTTGCGATTCCCCATTCTGGGCCTCATGTTTATCTATCAGTACTCTAGAATCTAAAGGTAAAGGCCAGTAAACTTTTTCTGTAAAGTGTCAGACAGTTTAATATTTTAGGCCTTGGTGGCCAGGTCTCATTTAAGTTCTCTTGTTGGGCTTACATGTTCAATTCCGCTGTGTGTGGCATGAAAGGTCAGCCAATAAGACGAACATGTAACCATTTGTTATGAAGGGGTGTATTTTATGTCTATTGGACTTCAAAGTTTGAATTCACAACTATTTTTCATGTCATTTAAAATTATTACTTTTGTCCTTTTTAATTCCAAACATAAATAATTTGTAAAAAAAAAAAAAAAAAAAAAATAAAAGATAAAACAGAATTCTAGCTTACAGGCTATATTATTAATAATGAGGCAGTTGTGCATGGGTCCGCAAGTCGGGTCCACAGGTCGTTAGTCTGCCAAGGGCTCTCTCATTGTCATAAACGCATTTTCAAGAGGTACAGTTGGACTTGATTTCATAGGGTTCCTTATTCATTTCTTTCAGCATAGTAGTAATTGTGGGGCCCCAGGTACATCAGTCCCAGTTCACTCAATAAATATGTCATTATCCTAATATTAAATTATTTTGGACAATTTTTCTTAAGAGGTTCTTACATTTGCATACTGTGAAGACTCCTTAAAGCTTACAAAGTAACGCAAGAGCTAGGACTTGGATCACCAAGCCTTCTGATACCTCAAATGCCTTATGTTGTTCCCCATGTCCTTATTTTGTCCATTATATCTTACTATCTTCAAAGAATTATGTCCCCTAAAACTCCCCTCTGGATTAGCCCCAATCTCTCAACATGAGTCTCAACATGTAATAGTTAATTAAATTTGCTGAAGTCAGCCACACCTTGAATCTGCAATAATTTCAAAAGTTCAGAGTTTGGCAGAAGTTGTGCCCCTTTGTCCCTATTTCTCCCAAACTCCAAAGGGAGAATGAGAAAACAAGGGTTCACAGATTCACAGCTTCTTATAGGAAGGTAAAATGATTGTTCTGCCTCAGGGGAAAGAACGCTGACTTTGGTGTCTGTGAGACATGGTAAGATTTAGTTCCCAGCTCTGCCACTTACTAGCTGTGAATCTTTGGCAAGTCACTTACCTACAGCAGCCTTCATTTCCTAATTTAAAAAAAAAAAAAAAAACAAGAATAATACATTCTTGGCCAGGTATGTTAGCTCACACCTGTAATCCCAGCACTTTGGGAGGCCAAGGCGGGTGGATCACCTGAGGTCGAGAGTTTGAGATCAGCCTGGCTAACATGGCAAAACTCTGTCTCTACTGAAAATACAAAAATTAGCCAGGCATGGTGGTGAGTGCCTGTAATCCCAGCTACTCAGGAGGCTGAGGCAGGGGAATCACTTGAACCTGGGAGGCGGACGCTGCAGTGAGCCGAGATCACGTCACTGCACTCCAGCCTGGGTGACAGAGCGAGACTCCGTCTCAAAAAAAAAATAATAATAATACATTCTTTACAGTGGGATTGTGAGGATAAGAAATAGTATATCAGCAATTAGTACAGTGCCAGGCACATAACACTTGGGATATAGAGGTAAACAAAACAGGTAAAAAATTCCTGCCCTCATGAAGCTTACATTCTAGTGATTGTTGTGACTGATTATTGTGATCTTGCCCACTGTTCCAATATTAGTGATAGTAAACCGGAACAGAATGCCACTTAAATATATCTCCAAACTCAGAAGGATCTCAAGGTGAAAAGTAGTTAGGTTCAGCTCTGGCTCCCATGGGATTCCCAAGCACTTACCCTCCTTGTGATGGGCCAGGGGCCGGGGAGCTGGTCTCTTTATGTGGAAAGAGGGGGTCTTGGTGGGCCCAGAGCCTGGCATGGGTCCATTGGTGGCCTTTGGGGTAATCTTGGTCCCTCCATCCTGTAGCCTAGACACCAACTTCCCCACATCCACCTCTGGGCAGGGCTCCAACTTGCCATCCGAAATAGGCCTGCTTGGGGACTTCCTCCCAGGATCAGTTTCTCCACTCCTCTGAATAGGTAGTTTGGGGTGTTGTGGTGGCTTGGGGGTTTCTATGCTGCTGGTGATAGTACCATTCAGTGTTTGATGTTGGATTTCATCTGGGAAAAGTTGGTGCAAAGAGGAAAGATTAATGATAACTTTTAAAATCTTTTCATTTTGTTACATGCATACATACTTAATTTTGAAAATTTGTATACATTTTCAAAGCAGTTATGTCACTGTGGCACAAACCAACTATATCCCACAGAATCATTCTCTACCCTTCCCAGTTCATGTAAAGCCACAGATCCAATTCAAATAAGGAATTCAAGATCCGTGTATGATTTTCACCACCACAATTCAATAAGCCACAATAAACCAAGAGGTTTTATTAAAGGAATACGTCATTCAAAAAAGACTTAAAGTCCCCAATCAACGGCATATTCTATTCTTCGCAAATGAAGACATCATCAGTTAACTCTTAACCACTTCTCTGAAAAGTATTTTGTTAAGGTCTCTCAAATTTTAAGTTAATCAACATAACATACTTTAACTTCTTTCTCCAACTCAGAAGGAAACCTCCAACTGTTCTTTCCCCAGCTTTTGTGGTCTACAATTTCCTCTGACATTAGTACATGTTTTTCAGTAGTTCTGAGACTTACTGAAAGCTTTTGAGACCCTAATGAGACCTAGGGACCATCTCCCTAGAAAAATTAACCCACACAAATATAGCCAAAATTTTGAAAACTAATTTTTAAGTGATTCACAGAGCCTTCTGAAGCTGTCAATAAACCCCAGATTGAGAATGCCTGCTGTAAAGAAACTGTCACCTTCCATAGTCATAAAAAACTTCATGAGTATAGTGGTTAAGAACAGAGGTTCCAGCCAGCAAACTGAAACCTGAGATATATATCAACCAATTGTAATACATGGATTTTATTTAGATCCTGATTTTTTTTTTAACAAAATGAGATAATAGGAGAATGTGGATACTGACTGGATAGTTGATCCTAAGAAATCACTGTTTTGTTTTATTTTCTTTTAAGTATGATGATGATATTGTGGTTTTGCTTTTAAAAGAGTTCCTTTCTTTTAGAGATATATACTGAAACATTTACAAATAAAATGACATGATGAGTAGGTTGGGGGAACAGGTAGGGGTATAGATGAAATAAGAATGGGTATATGTTTTTAAATGCTGAAATGTGGAGAGTTCAATATGTTTGTTTTCAATTTCTGTTTATGTTTGGAATTCTTCGTAATAAAATGTTAAAAGAAATACAGGCTCTGAAGCCAGGTGGCCAGGTCTGAATCTCAGTTCTGCTTCTTACCAACTGTGAGACCTTGTACAAGTTCCCTATTCTCTTTGTACCTCAAATTTTCTCCTCAGTAAAATGGGAATAATAAAGAATACCAGTCTCATGAGGTTGTGGTGAGGATTCCAGGAGATGGTACACTTATTTCAGTGCCTGGCACATAACAGACACTCATTAATTGGTGGTTATTACTTACACT
>NW_016810974.1:70647-87178 GCF_001698545.2 Rhinopithecus bieti | reverse complement strand
ACTGTTTTGTTTTATTTTCTTTTAAGTATGATGATGATATTGTGGTTTTGCTTTTAAAAGAGTTCCTTTCTTTTAGAGATATATACTGAAACATTTACAAATAAAATGACATGATGAGTAGGTTGGGGGAACAGGTAGGGGTATAGATGAAATAAGAATGGGTATATGTTTTAAATGCTGAAATGTGGAGAGTTCAATATGTTTGTTTTCAATTTCTGTTTATGTTTGGAATTCTTCGTAATAAAATGTTAAAAGAAATACAGGCTCTGAAGCCAGGTGGCCAGGTCTGAATCTCAGTTCTGCTTCTTACCAACTGTGAGACCTTGTACAAGTTCCCTATTCTCTTTGTACCTCAAATTTTCTCCTCAGTAAAATGGGAATAATAAAGAATACCAGTCTCATGAGGTTGTGGTGAGGATTCCAGGAGATGGTACACTTATTTCAGTGCCTGGCACATAACAGACACTCATTAATTGGTGGTTATTACTTACACTATTATGTGGTGGGTGGGCAGTGAGGCAACAGTTTCCACGGGGGAAGTCTTGCTGCAAAGGTTTTTGTTCCCTAGACAGTTTTGTTCTCCTTGGGAATCTGTCACCACTGATGCCACTGCCAAAGGGGCCAGAACCAAGGGGAGTTCCCCTGCAGTCCCCGTAATTTTGTCCCAAAGTAGACACATAGCCCTTTATTTATTAACCCTAGCACAAGTGCAACCAGACAGAGGCCATCAAACAAAAAAAAAACTACCAAAGGCTCACAAATAACGGCATGAACATGAGCACAAGAGTGCCAAGTAACTAGAGCCTCTGGCTTCCAGGACATGCCTTGTGGCAGAGGCCATCTTTAAACATATAGCACTCAGGAGTAACTCAAGCACATCTACTCTCTCCAAACAATAAAGTGCATGGTGACATAAATTCTTTCCCTCACATGCTTTAGCCCAACATCTCAGCTGCATGTTCCTATCTGAATACTTTCTTCTGGCCAAGTGACTCCATCTTTGCTCTCCCTTAGGGAAGACAATAAAGGTTGCCTGTGCCCTACAGGCCATAGAGTATCATCACCATCTCAAGAGGGCCAGTTTTCATAAAGAGGATCCACATACACAGCCTCAGAGAGGCTGCTACCGTCCACTCAGGAAAGTATCTTCTGCTTGCTAGGGAAAATAGGAAATGTAATGATAGAAGCCATGATGACTTCGGAGCTAGGCCTTTCAGCAGGGAAACTATTTCCAGGTTCTGGGGTATGGTGAATAAAAATAATGATAATAGTGACAATGATAGTAATAATGAGAATAATACTAAGATAACATATACTATTACTTGAACACTTACACCATGGCAGGCCCTGTTCTAAATGCTTTACCTGGATTATCTCATATAATCCTCAAAGCAGTTCTATAAAGTAGTACATTGTTATTAGCCCCATTTTACAGATAAGAAATCTAAGGCACCCGAAGTCTCCATGTCACAAAGCTACTAAGTGGAAATGCCAAGTTTCAAATCTTGAAGTCTGTTTCCAGAGTCTATTTACTCTTTCTGAAGAGAGAGTTCATTGCTCTGTCAGGTAATAAAAGTTCGGTGCCATCCCCTTTCCCTAAGCAGCCATCCATTTCTACAGGAAAACACACAGACAAGCCTCAGGGACTATGAAGAACTGCGAGTGAATCAGGATCAGACAGTGAGACCTCATAAATAGGCATGGGGCCAACCCTTAAAGTGGAGGCCTCTCTTCTATGGGTGGGTAAGAGGTGGGGAGAAGCTTTGAGAGAATACACATTAGTACTGTAATAGAAATAAATCAATTATTATAATACATTTAGATTCATGCAAATAAGTGCTAGGAGTAAGACAGTACTAATACTGACTGCAAGGATTAGAGACAGTCTTTATAAAAAAGGTAACTTTTGAGCTGGGCCTTGAAGAATTCCAAAAGGTGAAGCAAAGTAGAAAGGGCATTCAAACAAAAAACAACTTGGAGGAATGAAAGACCATGTTTGCCTAAGAAAATATAATGAAAAGTTTGGTTTGGCTTGAGCATAGGGACCAATTATAGATGAAAAATTGTGGGTAGCTGGAGGTGAGGTTGCTGAAATAAGTTGGGTCTATATTATGAAGTCCATGAATGCCGTGCTCAGGAATACAAACTCTGCCTTTGAGTCACAGAAGACAATGATTTTGGGGGGCAGAGGGCTGGGGGTGGGGAGAAGTGGCATTATCAAATATGCATTTTTAAACATCCCTTTGGGTTCATTATGAAAAGTGATGAAAAGTAGGCTTGTTCCAACGAAAAATAGGTTGGAGCAGAAAGACTGGTGGCAGAAAGACCAGCTAGGGGACTGCTGATGAGAAGGATCCAAACTAGAGCTGCATCAGAAAAGAGAGGCAGATTCAAGAGAGGTTAAAGAAGTGGAATAACCAGGGCTTAGTTATGGAGGTGTGATGGAGTCCATGAGAGGGTGAAAGGAGTCACCGACATACTATATACAAAAGGGATAACAAATTTCAGAGTAAGATAATGAGATGCTACTGGTGAGTAGGATTGGTTCCTTCTCAGAACAGTGTTCACACAGGTTATAGGAAGTGTGATATTATAGTAAATAAATAAGCTTCAGGATAAGATAGATGAGTGTAAATTGTTCTGTCATTTAGCAGCTGTGTTAGTTGGGAAAACTACTCATCATCTTTGAGCTTCCAGTGCCTTCACTATAAAACAGAGCTCAGTATACCTACCTCTCATGGGAGTGTTGAACATTAAATGAGATGATGGATTCACACTCACAGAGAATGGCTAGAATAAATAAGACAGACTATACAAAGTGTTGGCAAGGATGTGGTGAAATTGGAGCCTTCATTCATTGCTGGTGGGAAAGTAAAATGGTGCAGCTGTGGCCTGGTGTGGTGACGCACGCCTGTAATCCCAGCAATTTGGGAGGCCAAGGTGGGCGGATCATGAGGTCAGGAGTTTGAGACCAGTCTGGTCAAGACAGGTAGTGAAACCCTGTCTCTACTAAAAATATAAAAAATTAGCTGGGTGTGGTGGTGTGCACCTGTAATCCCAGCTACTCGGGAGGCTGAAGCAAGAGAATCACATGAACCCAGCAGGCGGAGGTTGCAGTAAGCTGAGATCACACCATTGCACTCCTGCCCAGGTGACAGTGCAAGACTTCATCTCAAGAAAAAAAAAAAAAAAAAAAAAAAAGGTACAACTGCTTTGGAAAACAGCCTGGCAATTCTTCAAAAGTTTTAATATAGACCAACCATATAACCTACAATTCCAGTCCTAGGTATATACCCAAGATAATTAAAAACAGACATCCACAGAAAATCCTGTGCATTAATGTTCACAGCGGCATTATTCATAATAACCACAAAATGAATACAATCCATGTGCTCATCAACTGATCAATGGATAAATAAAATGTGCTACATATATACAAAGGAATATTATTTGTCCATAAGAAAGAAAGAATGAAGTACTGATACATTCTACAATGTGGATGAATCTTGAAAATATTATGCTAAGAGTAAGATGCCATCCAAAAATGTCCACATATTCTATAGTTACATTTCTATGAAATGTTCAGAATAGGCAAATCCGTAGAGGCAGAAAGTAGATCAGCAACTGTCAGAGGTTGGGGGAGAAGTAAATTTAAAAGTATTGGGTTTCTGGGATGATGAATATGTTCTAGAATAAGATAGTTGCACAAAATATACTAAAAACCATTAAACTGTATGCTGTAAAATGGTGGATTTTATGGTATGTGAATTACAGCTCAGTTTTTTAAAAAGTTAAAAATAAAAAATAAATGTCTAGACTGGATAACCTCATTGGAGATCTTCTGGCCCAAAGCCCTCATCACCACAGAGGGACAAATTGAGGTCCAGAGAGGGGAAGTGACTAGCTCAAGTTATTCAGCAGGCTAGTAGCCAAGATTAAATTAGACCTTCTGTCTACTGACACCCAGTTCATTCATTTTTTTGCACTCATTTATTAAGAACTTACTATCTGCCTGGCACTGTGCTCATGCTTCAGATACAGTACAAAAAAACAAGTGTCCACTGGCATAGAGTTTATATTGGAGGAGACTGTAAATAAACAAACCCATTCTATAAAAATGAGACTATGGAACAACAGACAGGCATTCAATGTTCCCTTCTACTTTCTCCTGAATGCCAGCTCACCTCCTCTATGAAAGAGTTGATCCCTTAAGTGATAATCTCTTCATCATTCCTTATACATCCACTCATTCATTCTCAGAATATTTACTGAATACATGATACGTATACCAGGAGTTGTTCTAGGGCCTGGTAATCAAATAGATTTTACATTCTAATGGGAAAGAGAGGTAATAAACACATGAACAAACAGTAGCAGGGGATATGAGTTGCATAAAGCCATATAAAGGGATAGGGAGTGATTGGAGGAGGAGAAAGAACTATTTAAGTTGAATGTTAAGAAAAGATCTCTATGAGAAGATGGCATTTAGTAGACATCTGAATGAAAGAGTGAGCCTTGTGAAGTTCTGGAGGAAGAATGTTTAGGGCCAAGAGAGTAGCAAATGCAAAGGCTCTTAGGTAAGTTTGACACAAGTAAGGACCTGCAAGAACAATGAGATTAGAGTAGAGAGCAAAAGAGACAATGAGAGAGCAAAGTTCAGAAATGAAGGTCAGAGAAATCAGCAACAGTCATATAATGAAGAATAAAATGCAAATTTTATTCTAGATATGAAGGGAGGTTACCGAAAATTTGGCACAGAGGGAATGATGTGATCTGATTTCCATTTTTTTCGTGGTTTCAGTGGACACTTTTATTGTTTATTTAATGGATCATCAATTTTGTCTCCCTACCTACAAATGGAATTTCATCTTGTTTCCATGCTGAGTAGTAAAACAGTGACAAAGCTAATCATAATAACCTACATCAAAAGAGAACTAAGCTAACACAGCTCACTTTTTTTAACAGGCAAAATATAAATACATGTACTCTAGAACACACAATGTTTAGTCACTAAGAAATTCAAATGGGATCTTGAAGAATGTAGGCAAATCCAGGGTGCAGTAAAGATGAGCTGAGATGCTGTGCAACTGTTTAAGGGTTCCCGGGCACTGCATCTCTTGGCCACCAGCTGAACCTTGACACGGAAGGTTTTAGCTAATGCCAAGTGGAGATGCAGAAAATGCTAAGTTGACATAGAGGCTGTGCACAGGAACCAAAAGGCAGGAAAGTACTAAATATTGCCGAGAGCACCCACCCCAGGAAGGACTTTACCTTCCAGGAGCTCTAAACTGGCACCACCCCTAGTGCTCACATGCCTGATTTTATCCTTTGTGCTCCATTTGGCACAGCAAGTGGCAGCATCTCCACCACCTATGATGCTAATGCAGCCCCTAGAAGTGGCTTTCACCACCTCATCCATGAGGGCTTTGGTTACCCGGGCAAAAGCTTCCCATTCAAATGCCGCCCCCCCGCCCCAGTCTGCTTAGCCCGAGTAACAGTCTCAGCATACTTCTTGCTGCTTTCAGGACCACAGTCCAAGCCCATCCAGCCCGCAGGTATGCCAGAAGCCACAGTGGCTTGGCCAGTCTTGGCATTCTCATCAAATTTGTCAGCAGTGACAAAGTCAACAGGCAAGGTAATCTTCACACCATTCTTCTCAGCTTGGGACATTAGGTCTTTGACAATCTTGGCTCCCTCTTCATCAAATAGAGAAGTGCCAATCTCCATGTTGTTGAGCACCTTAAGGAAGGTAAAAGCCATTCCACCATCAATAATCATCTCGTTGACTTTGTCCAGCATATTATTGATCAGGTGGATCTTGTCTGCAACGTTAGCTCCACCCAGGATGGCCAGGAAGGGTCGTTATGGGCTCTTTAAGACCTTGGCAAAGTAGTTCAGCTCCTTCTTCATCAAAAAACCACCAGTCTTCTGAAGCAGATTGACTCCTACCATAGAGCTGTGGGCTCTGTGAGCAGTGCTAAAAGCATCATTGACATACACGTCCCCTAGCTTGGAAAGTGAAGCTTGGAAAGCTTCTATTTTGGCTGACTCACTTTAACCTTGTTCCCAGAGTTTTCCCTTCCCTTCTTCTTCCACATGAAAGTGGAGGTTCTCCAGCAGGATGACAGACCCAGCAGCTGGGTTTGCACAGGCTTTCTCCACTTCTGGGCCTACACAGTCCTTCAACAACAGAACATCCTTGCCCAGCAGAGATTTGAGTTCTATAGCAACTGGCTCTAAGGAGTACTTGTCAGGCACAGGGACACCATCAGGCCGGCCTAGGTGGCTCGTAAGGACTACTGACTTGGCTCCATTGTCCAAGCAGAATTTGATGCTTAAGATAGCAGCCTTAATCCTCTGGTTGTTTGTTATCCGGTTGTTCTACATAGGAACATTGAAGTCGACTCTCATAATGACCCGCTTCCCTTTCACGTCCAGCTTGTCCAGTGTCAGCTTGTTAGAAAGCGACATTTTGGAAATGGAGAGAGGTCCATGTTTCAGACAGCAAGGGAGCCGGCTGCTGATGTGTGCTTGGGAAGCTTGCAGAATCTTTTATTTCCATATTTTAAAGGATGTACATGTTACTGGTTGCCAGGGAGAATGAATTATAGGCAAGGAAGAAGGCAAGCGATGGTATCAGGTAAGAGATAATAGTGGCTCACAGTGACAGAAGCAGTGGGCAGTAGTAGAAGTTAGCATATAATGTGCACGTAGAGCTGACAAGAATTGCTAATTGATTCAATATGAAGGAAAAGGGGAAAGGAGTAACCGAGGATGATTCCAAAGTTCTTGACCTTAGCAACTGGATGACTGCTGCTGCCAGTTACTTAGATGGGGGAGACCAGAGTAGGAACAGGTTAAGAAAGAGTTGGGCATCAAGTTATGTTTTTCACAGTGTAAACTGAGATGCCCATGAGTCATCCAAGGAGAACTATTGAGCAGGAATTTTGATATGACAAAAGAGGCAGGATATCAATCTTAGATAAATTTGGAAATCATCTTTAGCATTTAAATGATATGTAAAACCATGAAACTTAATGAGATCATACAGGAAAAGAACATGATCAGAGAACAGGACTAAGAAAAAAGCTCTGGGATCTTCTAACATGTAAAGTTGGGAAGAGAAGAAAAAACAGGAGAGAAGACTGAGATGGATTATCTGGTGAGATTAAAGGAAAATCTGGTGTCCTGAAAGCCAAGTGAATAAAGTGTTTCAAGAAGGAGGAGTTAGTCAACTGTGTCAGATGCTGCTCACAAACTGAGTATGATGAGAACAATGTTGTAGCTATTTGGTTTGGCCTCATGGAGATTATTGGCAAACCTGACAAAAATGGTCTTAGTGGAGTAGGAGGGCAGAGGCACATTTAGAATGGGTGTATTCTCCACACTAGCAATTATTCCACTGAAGGCATTTATTTTTTCACTTATCTATGTCTCCATTTCTTCTGTGAGGGCAAGCAATGTATCTTAATTTCACCCAGCACAGTACCTGGCACATAGTAGTTATCCAATCCATGTTTGCTATATTTGAATTTAAAATTTCACATTCACCTTGCTCACCCATTTCAATATATTAGGGGCATAAATCTAAGAACACCTTGGATCCTGCACTGGCCTTATAGGGATCCTCCACATGGTAACTTCCTTTATAAGCTCATCACCATCCTATCTACTGTCAAAGGCTTAATCCCCTCTCTGAGCACAAACTACAAACACTGGCTGCTTTTAAGCTCAGGAGCCAGGAAAGATCTACTTTTATAGAGAGAAAAATGGTCATGCCACCACTTCTGCCCTTCGATATCCTCTCTGTCTCTAATCACCATTCAGAAGCTAAGGGTAAACCTCAGTACTGACCTTCGCTTTCATCCAGGGAAGAAGTATAGAAAACCGTCCTTTCTCGCAGCAAGCGCTTTGAAATCGTGATTGGTTTGTGCCTTCTTGCTGTCACCCGAGGCGGAGGCACTGGCGGTGCAGCGCTTTCCTCAGGTGGACCTAAATAGATCTGTGGAGAAAGAAGGAAGATATCTAGAGAATAATTGGATCAAGTTTTTGTCTTCTGAATGCTACCCACCAGTTGATGCTTGCTGGCCTTTTATCTAGAGTCTGTTACATGAATACTAATATGATTCAAAGATTCAGAGATTTTCTTAATCACTCTAGTTACCAGTAAGTGTTTAGGTATCTCCTACCGTGCTCAAGGCACAGAACCTGGCACTTCTCAGTTTGGAAGAAAAAATGCATATAAAAGGTGGCATTAGTCCTGGATTTTCCATTTCCTTCCTGGGAGACCTTAGGCAAGTCACCTCACTTCTCCGAGCCTCAGCTTTCTCATCCGTAACATAGGGACAGCAAAACCTACTTCACAGGGTGTGATAAGAAAGGAATGAAAGGAGCTGTCAAGGTACCTTCTTTGGGTGGGGGTGGGACATGGAAGGAGACTAAACACAATTACATGCCCATATGCTTTCAATAGTTCTGAAGGGATACCAAAGAATCTGATTACATTGTTTGTCTCAAGGTAGGACTAATGACTGGCTGGGGAATAGAGGGAGAACAACTGTGTTTTCCTTTCTATGTCACATTGTTCTTTTATAATTTCATGCCATGGTACATTACCTATTCAATAGAAAGTAAAATAAAATTAAAAAGCACCAACACAGTGCTTTGGATGCTATAGGAAGTGCTGAAGGCATGCAGAAGGAGCTGTGATTAGAATTTTTATATAATGTCTCATGTGTACCTAAGGATTTTCCAGTCTCCATGGAGACCAACCTTTTAGCCCAAGTGCATACACTGCGGGATGAAACACATGTGATGGAGAAAGGGGACCACTGTCTAGCCAGTGAGACTAACAAAATCACCCCCAATGATTAGTGTAAAGAGAAATGTCATAGCCCAATATCCCATCAGGCAAGGGTCAACACAGACTACATAGGCATGGAAATAACATGATTGAGAACACAAGGCAAGCCTGTGTAAAAGCAGGACGATGATAAGAAACAATGTATGAACAATTACAAGCCATGAGTATATGCCTCATGATTGTAAGGAAGACAAAATGCAACTGAACAGCAAGAAGATGAATGTTGAGGCCATACAGTTCTAGGTCATATTCCTAATTCTACCATCATTAGTAATAATAGTCTAAAGAGCTACCATTTTGTGAGCTCAAACACTATAGTAGTTGTTACAAATATTTCTTGCTATTTGTCAAATACATGAGGCTGTTGCACTGACTGTTTATTCCACCCAGACTGATCTTCCTCCAGATATCCATTCTTCTAGGATTCTAATCAAACATATTCTGCTCAGTAAGCCCTTCTGGGTCAATATATTTAAAACATTGACATCCCTCCCTCTACCCAACCATTCCTATCTTCCTTCCATGTTTAATTTTTTTTCTCTTCAGCATTTCCTATCACTTTCTAACATAGAACATGTTTTACTTATTGATTTTGTTTGCTGTCTGTCTCCAAGCTAGATTTTACACAACACAGAAACATGTCTGTCATGTTCACTGCTCTATCTCTACCACCTAGAAGAGGGACTGGAATTGCTGAGTCGAAAACAAATACATTTGCAATTCTAATGTAAAAGGCCAAACTGTCGTTTGAAAATACTACTACTATTAACCGCTACTAACTACTACTACTAAAATACTACTACAAACAGCTACTTCTTATTCTGGCCAAGATAGGGCACCAAAACTAGTTTTACTCATTTAGCCTGAAACAAGTAAAACAAAACAAAACTAAACTAGGAAAACACATGCAACAGTAGTTTTAAAGGCATTGGAAATCCAGCAGTGAAGGACAGTGAATGCTGAGAGACAGAAAAAAACAAATGAGGTTAGCCCTATGAGTGTCCCAGCTTAGAGTTTTGCAGGCCTCAGTGCAGGAAGGGGAACCCAGGTGGAACCCAGTACTATCCCTACGTTGAGAAGATTGAGTTGGGAGTATGGGAAAGGCAAGGAAGTGAGAATTTGCAAGGCAAAGTGCCAGAGAGAAGATTTTGTACACTGAAGAATTCAAAATATTGCTGAGAAATATTAAGAAAATCTAGATAAACAGATATATTTTGTTTGCAGGTATAAAGACTCAATAGTGTTAAGATGTAAATTCTTAAAAAATTGATCTACAGATTGAACACAACCCAAATACCAGTAAGCTTGTATGTAGACATTGACAAGCTGATTCAAAAATGTATAAGGATATGCAAAGAACCTAGAATAGTCAAAACAATCTTGAAAAAGAAAAACCAACTTGGAAGGCTAACATTACCTGACTTCAAGTCGTATTATAAAGCTACAGCAATTAAGACAGTGTGGCACTGGTGTCAAGATAGGTGAGTAGATCAATGGAACATAATAGAAAGCCCAGAAATAGACTCACACCTATACAGATAAATTTATTTATTTATTTTACAAAGGCAATTCAGTGGAGAAAGGACAGCAATGGCACTGGAACAATGTGATATACACAGGCAAAAAAGGAACTTCATATCTCATACCACAGAAGAAAACTAACTCAAAATGGGCTATAATCAAATTTAAAAGCTGAAACTATAAAATTCCGAGGAGAAAAATCTTTGTAATCTTAGGTTAGGCAAAGATTTCTTGGATACAATGATTCATAAAAGAAAGAAATCAATAAACTGAACATCAAATTTAAAAACTTATGATTTTCTAAAAGATGCTGTTAAGAATGAAAAGAAAAACCACAGCCTGAGTTAAAATATTTGTAAATCATATGTCTGATAAAGAACTTGTATTATACATATATATGTCTAATATAAAGAACTCCCAAAACTCAGTAACTCAATAATAAGAAAACAAGTAAATCAGTTTTTAAAGAATAAGCAAAATATTTGAATAGACACTTTACCAAAGAAAACATACAAATGGCAAACATAAAAAAATGTTCAACATCATTAGGTCAATAGGGAAATGCATGTTAAAACCATGATGCGATACCACTGAACACCTATTAGAATGGTTGAAATTTTTTAAAGACTGACCATACCACATGTTGAAAAGAATATGGAGGAACTGGAACTTTCATTGCTGATGGGAATGTAAAATCAGACAATGTCATAGTGAATTAAAAAAAAAAAAACAACCACCCAATGAAATAGATCATCTGAATAGTCCTATAACCATTAAAAATTTTCAATTCATAGTTTAAAAACTTCCAAAGAAGAAATCTCTAGACCAAGATAGTTTAACTGGAGGATTCCACCAAACATTTACAGAATTAACATGAGTTTTACAGTTTCTTCCAGAAAGTACGATGATACAATTACTTAAGAAAGACGTTTTACACTTTCTTTAACAATTAAATGTATAATTACTATTTGACTCAGTCATTTCTACTCCTTCATGTTTACTCAAGAAAAAAGAAAACATAAGTCATACAGACTGTACACAAATGTTTGCAGCAGATCCAAACTGGAAACAACCCAAATGTACATTAACTAGTGAATAGACAACCAAATTTTGGTATATATGATGGCATACTACTCAGTAATAAAAAGGAATGAACTATTGACTCATTATAACAACTTAAATTAATCTCAGAATAATTATGCTGAATCAAAGAAGGCAGACCAAAAAAAAGTATATATTGCATTATTCCATTTATACAAAACTTTAGAAAACACAAATTATACTGACAGAACTGATTAGTGGCTGCCTTAGGTGAAGAGTATAGTGTAGGAGTGGGTTGGAGAGGGGAGGATTTTGAAGCGATAAGCCATTGAAAAGGACATACGAAGGAAAAGAAAATGAAATAGCTTGTGAACATAAAAATCAACTTCACTAATAATTATAAAACTACAATTCAAACAACATATCACATTTTCCCTATTAGACTGATAAATTAAGAAAAATCAATATTGCCCTAAACTAACAAAGAAGTGGGTAAAAACAGTCACCTTTATAAGCTGTTATTGGGAGGGTGATTTGGTTTAGCCATATTGGGGGTCAATCTGGTAGTAGCAATCATGATTTTAAATAGGTATGCACTCTGATCTCCCTACTTTTAGAACCCCAATTGAGCAGAAATCCTGACACATACACTCACTGATATCTATGCAAGTGCCATGTACCATAAAAAAAAAAAACTACATAAATACCTATTAACATGGGAAAGTTACATAAATTGTGATTCACCCACTGAGGAATATTGTACAACTGTTAAAAGGCAGTGATGTAGATTTGTAAGAACTGAGGTGGAAAGATTAAATATTTTCAAGTAGTTTATGAAATAGTATATATAGTATGGTGTCATTATTCAAAAATAGCTTTGTGTGTTTATGAATGTACTGTCCTTTGTCATTTATAATTGCAAAGAAAAGGGTCTAGAAGCATACACATTAAATTGTTAACAATCACAATCATAACCTCTAGGAAAGTGAATAGGATTACAGAGGAACGTCAAAAGATACATTCCTGTTTTAGTCTACACACTTCTATGTTATTTAAATTTTGTGCTGAATTTTAAGTTCAGTTTGATTTTTTAAAACATAATAAAAATGAAAACAAGGACATCCCTCTAAAATATTTTTTATTGTTGTTTAAGAAAGAACCTAAATTGTAGGGATCTAACACACATGAGTTCAAACCTCAGCTCTATCACTTATGGCCTGTCATTTTAGGTAAGTCATTTAACCTCTCTGAGCCTCAGTTGTCTAATTTGCCAAAAGAAGATCATGTCTATGAGTATAGTTGTCATGATCAACTGATAAATGTACATGAGTATTTGTCTAGCTTAAACCCCCCTTCTCTCTCTCTCTCTCTCACTCCAGTGCCCTTCCATTTGGTTTGGAACAGAACCTCTTAACTGGGGGCAATTCTACTTCCCAGGGGACATTTCATGACATCTGTGGAAATATTTATTGTCACAACTGTGGAAGGGCGGTTGCCATCTAGTGGGGAGAGGCAAGGAAACCTGCTAAACATCCAACAACACCCAGGGCAGTCCCCACAACAAGAATTATTGGCCCCAAATGTCAAAATAATACCAAGGCTGAAAAAATGTTGGTCTAGAATAATGAAGAGGAGTAATAAATGAGAATATACTTACTTAATGCAGATGGGATTCAAGAACATTTAAACCTGAACTGAATTTCTAAAAAACATTTTGAAAACAGAAAACAGAATACATATTTATTATGGTTATAGGCATCCATCCATGCATCTGTCCATCCAACAATCTTTTCTGATTGAACCCAAGTGAGTGTTCTTAATGGAGATAAACACATCATATATTATTACCCCTTGCTCAGTTAGAAGACATCCTTGCTGAGGCATTCATAATATACCAGACCACAGACACCCTCCCTCACAGATGGCCTCACCTCAGACTTTAGAGAAAAGGGGAAAAGGGAGGTCATTAGAAGTAAACTTCGACTGGGCGCGGTGGCTCATGTCTGTAATCCCAGCACTTTGGGAGGCTGAGGCAGGCGGATCCCTTGAGGCCAGGAGTTCAAGACAAGCCTGGCCAACATGGTTAAACCCTAGCTCTACTAAAAGTACAAAAATTAGTCAGGTATGGTGGAGCATGACTGTAATCCCAGCTACTCAGGAGGCTGAGGCAGGAGAATTGCTTAAACTCAGAAGGTGGAGGTTGCAGTGAGCCAAGATTGCACCACTGCACTCCATCCTGGACAACACAGCAAGACTGTCTCTAAATAAATAAATAAATAAACAAGTAAGTAAGTAAGTAAGTAAACAACTTCAACTTTCTGTCCCTCTACTGATAAACTCATTGACATCCACACTTATAAACTTACTTTATCTCCTCCTCACTTGCTAAGGAGAATGCCTCTACCTATGCTCTGGATCCCATCTCATCTCTTCCTGTTTCTCAGGGACCTTCCTCCATCATTCGTCTCCTTTCTTACAATACTGTTTCTCAAAAGCGTTTAAACGAACTTAAGTCTCTCCTGTCTGAACCCACGCTACTCCCCACTGCCATCACACTCATTTTCTTCTACACTTTCCAGACAGTTAAGTCTCCATTTCTTCATCCTCCAGTTGATCCTCAACCTTGTCTCTGCCCACATCACTCCTCTGTAACTGTTTTTACAATGATCACCACTGGCCTGCTAATTGTCAACTCCAACAGGTACTTTTCCATTTTTATTTTGACTGTGCTCCAACATTTAACACATTTAACCAATCCATTTCTAAAAATTCCTCTCTCTTTACCTTTCTGCTTCTCTGAACACTGTTGTCTCTTTCACTGGCTTTGAAATTTGATGTTCTCCAGGATTGTGTCCTCAGCCTTCTAATGATCTCACTTGTCTGCACTCATTCGCTTTCTCAACCGTGTCATCCACTCATGTGGCTTGCACTACCAAGTTTCTCTACTGGTTTCTATACCAATATATCTAACTGACTGCACAATGTTGCTTTCTGGATATCCCAGAGGTATCTCAAATTCAACATTTCTAGAATTAAACACATTCGCCTCTTAAAATTTTGTATTACCTAAAACAATGCCAGTGTCCAAGCCAGAAATCTGGACATTATTATATTAAAACCCTCCCCCTTTCTCACATCCCACATCCATTTAGTCACCAAGTTCTATCAATTATACTTCCTTAATGTCTCTCTAATCTATCCCCTCTGCTCACTACCACTGACTCGGTTGAGTCTCATCATGTCTCTCTATGACTATTATAGTCTCCTAATTGTTCTTTCTGTCTGCAGTCACTCCTGCCTTTAATCTGTCTACCCGAGTGCAGATAGAGTGATCTTTTCTCAACTCTAATCTAATTGTGTTACTCCACTGCTTAAAATATTTCAATGACTCTTCCCTGTCTTAGGGACAAAGGCCAAATTCCTTAGTTAGCACACAAGGTACTCAACAATCTGGCCAGAGCCTGAAATCTCCAGCCCCATCTTCCACTATTCCCCTACATTCACCCTCCACTATAGCCATGCAGAATTATTAAAGTTCTTTAGTCTCTTAGTTATTTAGTTCTCTGTTTTTTTTTTTTTTTATAGAACTTAATTTCTCTGGTGTCTCATTCCTGTATGTATCTAGAGCGATCTATACACAGAACACTTTCACTCTTACCCTTTATGGCAGAGACTGCTAATTGCTTACTGGTGTCCACCTTCCCCTTCTTACTTTTACTAATGGAAGTCACTGAATGGTAGCTGGGCACCCATGCCTACCTTTCTTAGTCTCCCTTGCAGCTAGATAAGGATATGTGATTAAGTTTTAGATAACAGAATACAAGTAGAACTAATGCATGAAAGCCTCTGGGTCATGCTTTTATGAAGAAGCTGTCTGTATTACATTCTGTCTTTTTTCCCTTTCTCTCTGGCTAGTAAATGGGGACAAATGGAATAGCTATCTAGGATCAAGAAACTGAAGCCAAGTGGTGAGGATGGCAAAAGTATGCCATTGATCTTGGACTATTCACTGCTAAACTTTTAGGTGAGAGAAAAATGTACTCCTCTCCATCATATTTCAGCCAAATAATTTGCAGTCCTCTGTTATAGGAGGACTTTTCTTATAGAAGGTTAGCCTATACCTTAATTAATCTACTCTTCTGACTTTCAGGACTCACATCGTGCATTACCCACTGTATGAAGACTTCTTTGATTCCCAATAGAGAGGTAAGTTCCCTTCCATGGGCTCCCACAGCATCCAATGCACATCTTCACCACAGTCTTTATTACACTGCATCCTGAGTGTTAGTTGGTTCCAGATACCCCCCAGTCCCATAACTTTTCTGACAGCAGAGATTTTTTTCCTGATTCATTTCTAGAGGCTAGGGCTGAGTAGGGCATGAGGCAAGATAAAGCAGCTAAATGACAGTTTTTAAAATGAATGGATGAATTTTGGCTACCAGGCCCTTTAGAGCATATTAAGTAATAGAACTTTTTTTTCATTTATTCCTTCTCCAACTATAATCGGGAAGACAGAGTACAAAATAGAGGTCAAAGAGTCAGGACAGAGTCAGAGTTAGTTGTGTTGGAGCTTTGCTATGTAACCAGGGGCAAGAAATTTAAACTATATGAATCTCATACTTGAAGCTCAGTTTGCATTTTGCAAATGTCAGCTGCAAAATGAGAATAGTGATACCATCTACCTCATAGGGTTGTTGTGATGGTTGAATAAGGTAACATACAGGCATACCTAGGAGACAGTGTGGATTTGGTTCCAGACCACCAGAATAAAATATGTATCACAGTAAACTGCGCCACACAATTTTTCTGGTTTCACGGTGCTTATACTATACTGTAGTCTAGTAAGTGTGCAAAAGCATGATTCCTAAAAATACATCCCTTCATTAAAATAATTTATTGCTAAAAAATGCTGATAATCATCTGAGCCTTCAGCAAATCATACCCTTTTTTGCTGGTGGAGGGTCTTGCCTCTATGTTGATGACTGCTGATTGATCAGGATGGTGCTTACTGAAGGCTGGAGTGGCTATGGCAATTTCTTAAAAGAAGACAACAATGAAGTTAGCTGCATCAATTGACTCTTCATTTCACAAAAGTTTCTCTGTAGC
>NW_016810974.1:51460-70219 GCF_001698545.2 Rhinopithecus bieti | reverse complement strand
GTCTCAATCTCTTGACCTCGTGATCCGCCCGTCTCGGCCTCCCAAAGTGCTGGGATTACAGGCTTGAGCCACCGCGCCCGGCCTGTTTATGCAATATTCTAAATCCTTGGTTATCATTTCCACAATGTTCACAGCATCTTCACCAGGAGTAGATTCCACCTCAAGAAAGCATTTTCTTTGCTCATCCATAAAAAGCAGCTTCTCATCCATTGAACTTTTATTCTGAGATGGCAGCAATTCAGTCACGTCTTCAGGCTCCACTTCTAATTCTAGTTCTCGTGCTATTTCTACCACATCTACAGTTACTTCCTCCACTGAAGGCTTAAGCCCCTCAAAGTCAGCCATGAGGGTTGAAATTAACTTTTTCAAACCTCTGTTACTTTGTTGATATTCTGACCTCCTCTCATAAATTATTAATATTTTAATGACATCTAGATTGGTGAATGCTTTCCAGAAAGTTTTAAATTTACTTTGCCCAGATTCATCAGAGGAATCACTAGCTATGGGATCTAAAGCTTGATGAAATCTATTTCTTAAATAATAAGACTTGAAAGTTGAATTTATTCCTTGATTCATGGGCTGCAGAATGGATGTTGTATTAGTAGGCATGGAAACAACATTCATTAATCTCCTTGCACATCTCCATCAGAGCTGCTGGGTGATTAGTACATTGTTAGTGGGCAGTGATATTTTGAAGGAGAGTTTTTCTTTTGAGCAGTAGATCTCAAGAGTGGGCTTAAAATATTTAGTAAAACATGCTGTAGACAGATGTGTTGTCATTCAGGCTTTGTTGTTCCATATATGGAGCATGGGCAGAGTAGATTTTGCATAATTCTTAAGGGCCCTAGGATTTACAGAATGGTCCATTGGCCTTGGCTTCATCAGCTGCATTAGCGCTTAATGAAAAGAGTCCTGTGTAACTTTGAACCCAGGCATTGACTTCGTTGCAGCTATGAAAGTCCTACATGACATCTTCTTCCAATAGAAGGCTATTTCATGTACATTGAAAATGTGTTTTTTAGTGTTGCCACCTTCATCAATGATCTTAGCTGCATTTTCTGGATAACTTGGTACAGCTTTTACATCAGCACTTGTCGCTTCACCTTGCACTTTTATGTCATAGAACTGATTTATTACCTTAAACGTCATGAACCAACCTCTGCTAGTCTCAAACTTTTCTTTTGCAGCTTCCTTACTTCCTCAGCCTTCACAAAATTGAAGAGTTGCGGCCTTCCTGTGGATTAGGCTTTGGCTTAAGGGAATATTGTGGCTGGTTTGATTTTCTACCCAGACCACTAAAAGATTCTCCCTATGAGCAATAAGGCTATTTTGGTTTCTTATCATTTGTGTGTTCACTGGAGTAGCACTTTTAATTTTCTTCAAGAATTTTTCCTTTGTATTTACAAATTGGCTAACTGTTTGGCACAAGAGGCCTAGCTTTCAGCCTATCTCAGCTTTCAACATGCCTTCCTCACTAAGCTTAATCATTTCTAGCTTTTGAGTTAACATGAGAGACATGCAACTCCTACTTTCACTTGCATACTTAGAGGCCTTTGTTGGGTTTTTAATTGGCCTAATTCCAATATTGTTGTGTCTCAGGGAATAGGGAAGCATGAGAGGGAGAGGGATGAGGAGCGGCTGGTCGGCAGAGCAGTCAGAACATACAACATTTATTCATTAAGTTTGCTATCTTGTCTGGGTGTAGTTCATGGAGCCACAAAACAATTACATAGTAACATCAAAGATCACTGACTGCATATCACCACAACAGACGTAAGAAGGAAAAAAAAGTTTGAAATACTGCAAGAATTATCCTAATGTGACACAGAGACAAGAAGTGAGCCCATGCTGTTGGACAAATGGCTCTGATAGACTTGCTTGAAACAGGACTGCCACCAACATTCAAATTGTTTTTAAAAATGCAGTATTTGCAAAGGGCAATAAAGTAAAGCACAATAAAGCAAGGTATACCTGATGTAAAGAACCTAGCCTGGAACATACTGAGCACTCAATAAGTGGTAGTTATTGCAATTATTATAAACCCTAAAAAGAACTTAAACCTATGTTTCCTTAAAGACAGAGAAAACGCAAGACACACAAATAGGTGGGGAGAGGGGAGGGAGAGAGGGGAGAGGGAGGAAGGGAGGGAGAGAGAGAGAAAGAGGGGGACAGGGAGAGGGAAAGGAGATTGATAGAGAAAGGGAGGGAAGAACAGAAAAATTTTCAAACTGAAGCAATAGGGAGTAAAGCAGTTATATGCTATGCAAATCAGGTGATATGAACTTAATGGCTCTTCAATCTCTCTGTCAGATTAAATGATCTTATTTCCCTGCTCCAGTTATAAAAATTATTCACTTCTCATTGAAAAAAAAACCTTTCCTCACAGGTTGCTCTTCTTCAAGAAGCTACCCAGGCCTCAAGATAGATATGGGCTCACTGACTTCCAGGATTTATAACGAGAGCTGACAATTCCACTTGGATAGGGTGTTGTCCACATGGTCTGTCTCCTGAAAGTATACTGAAAGGCTCATTGGTAAGGAGCTGTTTGAGAGCAGTCTTTCCAATGTGACAGTAGGCAGAGCTCAGAGAAGGTGCTTGGTAGGCTTAAAACCACACTCTCTTTAAGTGAGAAAAGTCTAGAAAAGCAAAGGGGAAACTTCCTGTTGTGTGTCTTCTCTAAGATTAAAATGTGGCCTGAATAACCCCTACAGTCATCATGGATTGCAACATCTTTCCCAAAGCTGGCCTACAGATGCAAACATTCAAGCCAAGCTTTAATGTGGAAATATTGGCAATTGCTGTAGTAAGAAGAATCCACTTACCTCTTTTTCTGGTCTGTGACCCTCCAAAGGCCTCACTTCAAAACTCTTTTTTAATAATGAGCATTAACCTGTGTGTTACTGCTATTCCCTTTGGGAAGACAAATGGAGCAGATTGTCATCCTTGCTCCCAGCCACTCTGGTTTCTTTGCTGTTCAACATGCCAAGCACATTGCTGCCTTGGGCCTTTGTACTAGGTTTTCCCTATTCATGGAATTGCTCTTCCCAGAGATATCTACCATACCTTGTACCCTTACT
This sequence comes from Rhinopithecus bieti, assembly GCF_001698545.2. NCBI lineage: Eukaryota > Metazoa > Chordata > Mammalia > Primates > Cercopithecidae > Rhinopithecus > Rhinopithecus bieti. The sequence goes on along the minus strand of NW_016810974.1, from coordinate 67,142 downwards.
TTATTCAGTTCTCTGCCTAAATAACACATTAACAGAAGCCTTGTCTGACCATCTTCCATAAAGGAACCCACTACCTTGCTTTACTTTTTCTTCAGAGCACTTGCCACCACCTGATGTATTGTTTATCTCCAGCAGAACATGGAGACCCATAAAAATTGGCCTTTGTTTTGTTTGTATCCCCAGAGCCTAGAACTTCGCCTGTCCATAGTAAGCATTTAGTAAGTATTTACTGAATGAAGGGGTGACATTGGTACCTTAAAAACAGGATTGTAAACTACAGATATAACTAGTGGAATTGGGAAGGGTAACTTGGGGAAAACTCCACAGCTTCTATTAAGAAAGGAGGAAGGAAAGAAAATATGGGCCCAAGATCTCTTAACTCACTGTTGGCAGTCCAATATTAATGAGAAAACTTTCAGAGCTGACAAAGGAGTTAGAATAGGTCCAAGGAAAGAAACCCGGCAAGCTCTACCTAATGCCCAGTGGCTTCTTGTGTATCCATGAAAGGACTTATTCTAAGCAGGTTCTGAGAACAGAATAACAACCTACCCTTTTAAAATAGCAGAAATAAGAACAGGCATGGTGGCTCACACCTGTAACCCCAGCACTTTGGGAGGCTGAGGCAGGAGGATCACATGAGGTCAGCCAACAGTGAAGCCTGGCCAACACGGTGAAACCCCGCCTCTACCAAAAATACAAAAATTAGCTGGGAGTGGTGGAGCACACCCATAATCCTGGCTACTTGGGAGGCTGAGGCAGGAGAATCGCTTAAACCCTGGGAGGTGGAGACTGCAGTGAGTTTAGATCACGCCACTGCACTCCAAACTGGGTGGCAGAAGCAGAGACTCTGTCTCAAAACAAACAAACAAACAAACAAATCCTAAAGGAATGGGAAACTCATAGTATACGGGGATTTTCTAAAGGGTCAAATACCAGGTGGCACAGGATGCAAAACCAGTTCCTATGTATCTCATGCAATCATTGTGAAAAGGTAGTGACAACAGTAATAGGAGAAGGTGGAAATGGTGGTACTAGCTGCTGACCCAGAAGACTGACTAAAATGGCTTTGATGGAACAAACTTTTTCCAAGTTCAAGCCATGGGTCAGAGTTAGTTTTAATGGTCAACTCTTCTATAATGCTTACTACATGTCAGGCACATGTCTAAGTGTTGTATGTATATTAACTCATTTATTGATTGTTTACAAATTCCTTTCTCTGAACACAAATTCCTTTCTCTGCAAAGACAACTTGGGCTTGAAGGACATGATTGACCAACCAGTGCATTAGGGTAACTCCAAAATAAATCCCTCTTCCTACCCCTTTCCACAGGATTAAGGGAGGAAAGAATAATTAGAAAGCTGAATGAATGGAAAGTTGAGAAAAATATCACTAGAACTTGACAGGGTATAGGCCTTCATTTTCCCTCCTCTGGACACTGTAGTGGTTCTTCTGTAGCTGAAAAATTAAGTAGGAATTCCTAACTCATAGACAGACTAGATCAAGTCACTGGGGAGAAGACTAGAAAGAGGATGTGAGGCCAAAGGCTTGGCTGGGAATAAAGAATGTGCATTGTCCAAGGCCACCTGATAGTAAGAAGCAGGGCTATGATAGGAACCCAGAAGTGTCTGACTTCAAGGCTAACACTCTTTCCACTATAAACCATAGAAGGAAACATTTTAAGTTTAAAATAATTCCTTGGGTAGAAACAGTATCAGGCAGAACTTATTTTCCCACCCTCCAAAACTCCAGAAAAAGGACAGACTGATTTGGCTTTCTGTGGACTGGTTAAGAACAATTAGGGTTTCATGGTCTTTGATAGTGACTTCAGAAAAAAATCCCAGAAGGTGGCCAAAGTAGAGTCTGGGGGCAAACCAGTGCTTATTTGTTTTCTGGGCATATGGTTGGCACTAAGTACCATTCTAAAGGCCTGGTCTAAGAGAATGCAATATCTGAGGAATATTATTTCATTATGATGGGCCTTGGCTGTTGTTTTGGGTTGTAGTCAGGAAGGAGCCCAACTCCTGGAATCCCTCTCCTGAAGGCTTCTGGGAACTAAATCTGGATAATTTGCTGGGCTTTGAGACACTGCCAGGCAAGCGATCACCTCCATTGGGAAGAGGGTTAACAAACTGCTTGCCTGAGTTTGGTCACATATTAACCCCTTATGGATTCTTCTCCGTCATGTTTTAGGTGTGAAAGAGAGAAGAAATTTAATATAAGATGGTCATTTCCAATTGCCAAAGGCCAAGAGATCCAGACTCATTCTAACCCTTGGAAATCTTGGCAGAAATGAACAACTATCCAGATTCTTTCCAGATGTCGCTTCAGGGCTGCAAATATCAGATTGTACAAAAAAAGCATTTTGCCTTTCTATAAATCAAAGCTACAAGACTTGGCCCTGATGAATCCCAGCTTTCCAATTGAGTCTCCATTTACATTCTGGCTAAGGCTATGTTGAGCTTTCTGGGTTCTGGTTATATTAGCAAAAACCATACTCTTCACTACACTAGAAACAAAGGTGGCAACAGGGTCAAAAATAATGAGCTCTTAGCATTTGGCACAGACCACATTAAACATCAAGTGTGTCACCGAGTTTGCTTAGAGTATGTAGAGAACTTTGAAACTATCACGTCTGTTGTTACCAAGAGCCAGCTTTTTATAAAAGGGTTGTCACTAAGGCTGTCTTTGGTCTCAGAAACACATAGCCTTTAAGGCCTTTTAGATGTAACATTCTAGAATCCTGTCTAGTCCTACTCATCCAATATACTTAGGGGAAAATCTATGTCCAAAGAGGGGGATGTGACTTGCCCAAGAACTGAGACTAGAATCCAAGAGTTCTAATGCCCAATCAGGTGTCATTTCCCCTAAAAAACAGTACCTACTGCAGGAAATAGCTGTCGACTTCCACTGATTATATCTAACCAGTCTGTAATCCGTGTTCTAATTGTCTGCCCATTCCCCTTCCCAGTTGTCTCAGGAAAAAAATATCAAGGGAGAAAGAGAAGATGAAATCAGATCCTATTAAGGATATCTCTGTCTACTCAGCATGGATTGTGAGTTTTCTACTAAGAATGAGATGGCAGATTCCAAGTGCAGTTTCTTTTTAGATCAACTTAAGATGCTTTTAGGTTGGGAAATTAAAGAGTTTCTCTATCATTTAATAACCATAAACAATGGTGTAAGGGCTTCTAAGAAAAGCCTCTTTTGACTACAAAGACTTAGTAGATATCAAGTTATTAATAAAAGTATTAGGAGGGAATGCCACCACAAAGACAGAGCTCATCTCCTGTCAATACAGCAAAGGGGTGGTGGTATAGGGCATGGGCAAGTACTAAAATTTAGTGGCCAATGTACTATGTACAAAGTACTTGAAACATTTATCTCATTGACTCCTCCCAGCAACTCTATGAAGTAGGTCTAATTATTAGTATCATTTTTTTTAAATAAGGGAAACAAGGCTCAGGGGGGTAAACTGGCTTGTTTAGATGACCACCCAGCTAGTAAAGGATGAAGTTGGGATGTAATCCCTGGGTTGTCTAGTTTAAAGCTATTTTTCCATTCTTTCCATTATTCTCACCTCTAGGGTTATCTGAAGAGCTTACAGAGGTGGCCTGGACGTTTTCAGAGTTCTTGGTAAGAAGTCTTAATCTAAGAAAGTAGCAATGACCCAGCTTTCAGTCTCCAAATCTCAGAGCAAAGAAAAAGTTCGCCCGATCTCTCATTGCTCCTCCATTGATTCCTGTTCTCTCAAATAGGAATTGGCCTATCACCAGACTGCTGAAGCTCAGTCTGCTTTAAGTCTAGCTGCCAAAGTACACCTATTTGGCCCTCTGGCACACTGGCCCCAGTCTTACCATATTATCTAGACTCTAGTGCTCCAACCTGAGACCTCAGGCCACTCAAAGGAGAACAGCAAAGGAAAAAATATATGATACAAGAAAATCGCTGGCCATTGAGGGGAATGGACAGTATGACCTTGGAGATATTTTCAAATTCTCAAAAATCTCTGATTCTATATTCTCCGCCACCCACACACACTAGAAGCCTCCAAAAAGAAAATCAAAACAGAGGCCGGGAGCGGTGGCTCAANCCACTCAAAGGAGAACAGCAAAGGAAAAAATATATGATACAAGAAAATCGCTGGCCATTGAGGGGAATGGACAGTATGACCTTGGAGATATTTTCAAATTCTCAAAATCTCTGATTCTATATTCTCCGCCACCCACACACACTAGAAGCCTCCAAAAAGAAAATCAAAACAGAGGCCGGGAGCGGTGGCTCAAGCCTGTAATCCCAGCACTTTGGGAGGCCGAGACGGGCGGATCACGAGGTCAGGAGATCGAGACCATCCCGGCTAACATGGTGAAACCCCGTCTCTACTAAAAAAAATACAAAAAACTAGTCGGGCGAGGTGGTGGGCGCCTGTAGTCCCAGCTACTCGGGAGGCTGAGGCAGAGAATGGCGTAAACCCGGGAGGCGGAGCTTGCAGTGAGCTGAGATCCGGCCACTGCACTCCAGCCCGGGCGACAGAGCGAGACTCCGTCTCAAAACAAAAAAAAAAAAAAAAAAAGAAAGAAAATAAAAACAGATATTTGATTTTGATAGTCCATACAAACCTAACCTCTGTAGACCTCAGTTTACCTGTAAGTAAATACTACATAAAGTTATGAGAAATCAAGGAGATGCTTTGTGTCAAATGTATAGCACCATGTCTGACACATAGCAAGCTGCCAAAAAATGCTATCATTTTTTACTGTGATAATTATTATTAAAGCCCCAGCTAGAGACAGAAAAAGGGAAGGAGCGGTATTTTCACCTCATTCTGAATCACTGGCATAATGCTTAGGATGACCAGAATCAAAAGGGGAATCTTTTCTGCTCTCTGAACGTTGGGGCAAACCTCAGCTCACAACTACCTCCTACATTTATCATCCTATCCCATTGGGTTTGGACATGCTTATTCACCTCAAACAGGGCCTGACTTCACTTCAAAGCTATAAATAACTGGGCATTTGAAGAATATGTGAAGATCTCCACTTAGCCAAGGTGGAAAATTTGAAGCTACATTTTCAAAGATTCATTGTAACTAATAAATACATCTGAAATCTCCCAATCTTAGTAATTCTCTGCTCAAAGATATTTTTCTCCAGGTTACATTTTGATCTTAATATTCATACTTCAAGATATTTTTTCTCCAGATTCAATTGAGAATGTTTGCCAAATTCCAAGCTAAATACATATTAGATTTACATGTACAGACTAATGAAAATATCCTTACATGTACAGATAATAAAAATGTTATTTTCAATAACTTTTAGCTTAACCTTATCATTTCAGAAATTAAATGTGAAGAAGTAGAGTCATGGCTTAATTAGATTCTCTCTCTTTACACATACCAACACCCCCCCACCCAAAGTGTGTGTGTGTGTGTGTTTGTGTGTGTGTATAGGTAGGTAGATACAGAGATACGTTCTAAAATACAAATGTATAAAATATAAATCTATACAGTAAAATCTATAAAGTATAACTATATATTTACATTTACTTATATTTTAAAATCTCTATCTATCTATCTATCTATCTATCTATCTATCTATCTATCTATCTTATTCCAGAAATCAGTTGGAGGGACACATTCATCTGTTCTCTTGCTACCCTCTGGTGGCAGACTGAAATTCACAAACACCACCTTTTTGAGAAAGGAGAGACAGACCAGGACTGGAAGGGTCTGTGTCCTCTAGGTTGCTAGATAGGTGTCTGAAAAGTATATAAATGAGACCCATTTCTTAACAGGGTCTCTTGTTTGCCTTCTCAAATCCATTACATTGCTACAACATCGGCTTTTTTCCTGGATGAGGTCTCATTTGGCCGTTTGGGAATATAGGCAACACTGGAGTTCCCACAAACTCCACACTGAGAATAACTCCGCTTTCTCCAGCCAGTTTACAGGAAGAACTGCTTTCAACCATCCATGTCTGCAGAAAAGACTATACCATTCAGTCTTCCATTTCCCTGAACCATATATCTTAAGCAGTAAGACTAAAATCCATTTTGACATACACTGATAATAGATTTTCTAATTATCTCAAAAAATAATCAACTATTCTCCCAGAAACTATACTTGACACAGTGAGGCAACATCCTTCCTGTATGATTAAAAAGCAGACGCCCACTCACTAAAAAGGAAAGACTGGAAATAAAGAGGGAACTCAAGAGTAGCTAGAACAGCTAAGTCAATATCAATGATGCAAAGAAAAGCACAGCTCACATCTCAATAAAACAGGTCCCCCTTTCCCCGAGGGGCAGCCATAACCTGACAGACCTAAATTTAAGTCTCAGCTTTGCCACTTACTAGATTCAATGCCTCCATTTCCTAATCTCAGAAATGGAAATACAATCCATCATTCACAGAATTAGAAAAAGGACTCCACACTGATTCCATGTTCACTGAATACAAATCTAAGCCTACAGGGGCAGAACCACTGCTTTCTAGCTCTTTGAGAGTGGTCTTGGGAGCAATAAAGGAGGAAAACGGCAGGTGCCAGGTTGTGTAGGTGAGAATATGAGTTTGCAAAACACAAGTTAGACAGCTGGTAAAAGTTTGTGGCTGGTATCCGAGTTCTCTTATAAACTAGTTGGGAAGAACTGTGGGAGAGAGCGGATGTTCCCAACAGTAGACAAGCAGGAACGGAGCTGCAGAAATGCAAACCTGTTACCACTACTGTGGCATGCGAAAAGAGGCTTCATATAAAATGAAAAGCTTGGACCTGAAGGTCTTTAGGGTCCCTTTCCAGTTCTAAAATTCAATGGATCTACCCTACATTTTGTCCCCTTAGGTGAAATAGCTCTGTCCTCAAAACTAAATTGCTAAGATCTGCCTTCAGAGATGACCTCTCTCTTCCCCACTAATTCCCGGCAGCTCCCCAAAACAAAATGTTCAGAAAACAGAAGTCAACCTTCCTCTGTCAGTCCAAATTACCTCTGTGCCTCAAGCCAACAACATCAGGTTCAGGCACCCTGATACATACTGCTAAGTGAGATGGGAAGAAAGAGAACTTCAGAATAATTGGCAATGTTGTTCTCGGGAATCAGTGTAGAGGTAGATCTTCTATTATTTACCTATTTTCCAACTTAGAAAAGAAAAAATTTAGAAAAGATCATTCAGGTTGTTAAAAAAAAAATTAAGAAAGACTTAGTAATAGACTCCTTTAAGCATCAATTCTTCTGATTCACTTACATTGTATTTACAGACCCTGGATGCTCCTAAAAGAGAGACTGAAAGAAAGGAATAACAAAGAAACTTAAAACCAATGTGTTTAAGCCCTTTTCTATTAAAGAGCAAGCATAAATGGAAAAAAAAAAAAACACATTACTGAAATTGTTATATATTTCAACTGAAAAATCATACCCCATTAACTGAACAACTTGGCAGGAACATATAATCCCTGATATGTGTGAAGCGGCATCAGCTCTCACACATATTATCTCTTTTAATCCCACAACCACCCTGTGAGGTTACACCTACATAAGGTCTAGAATTTCTGGAACATTTTCACCCACATATCATTCTGCTATTTTTCAAAAAAGATAACTTGATAAGTATATAATAAACTGGGATTTCATTTCATATCTCCATGTAAGATGTTTCATTTGAAATAAATTCATAAATCAGAAAAGATCCTTGGTTACCATGTCTTTGTTTGGAAAACATGGTCAGCGTACATCCCTGGTATCACATAAACGTCAGAACTTCAACTACTTAACACATATTAACAGGTTACAAGGGTGTGAAAACCTCACTTAACAGCTGACCACTAGTTAATAGAAATGCCCTCCTAGTATATCCTGGGAATAAGAGATAACTAGCATTTAATTGCTCTTCAAATCATGCCGCATAATATGCTTTGCTTTGCTTTGAACATAGCAAAATCACACTTTTATGAACTAGATTGGGACTGAGGTCATTTGCCAACCAACACATTTTCTAATAAAATTTAAGTTGGCATTTGCCCCTAAAAAATGCATAGAATAGAAACAAAAAAAAATATTTTGTTATACTAATGATGAGATGCTGTGCCACTCCTTTATCCACTTATAAATGAATTAGGACATTTAAAATGCAATGAATCATCATATAATGAATGTTCAGAATATGCTTCCAAGGCTCCCTACTGCCTTCAGGATAAAGACCAAACTCCTTAGCCAAGCGTACAAGACCCATGATCTGACCACCAAATGCTAGGATTAGAAAATTATTTTCTATCAAAAATCTTCACTATGTGGATGACCCTTCAGCAACTCTTGCCTCAAAGTTCCTTAGCTCTCTCATCTATAATGACCTTCACCTTCACTTACTTCAGGTACCCATTTGCAAGACACATAACAAAGATCTAGAGGTGGTAAAGTATACATTTGAACTGCCTGATTTCAAATTTGAGCTTCAACATTTACTTACTCCATGACCCTGGACAAGTCACTTAACTTCTCTGTACCTTGGTTTCTTCTTATGTGAAATGAGGTGTAAATGTGCTAATATGTGTAAAATGCTTTAAATAATTTTTTTTTCAAATATTAATTAACATCCCTATAAAGGTTTTGTGTGGACATGTTTTCATTTCTTTGGGATAAATGCCCAGCAGTGTAAATGATGGATCCTAAAGAAGTGCATGTTTAGTTTTAAAGAAACTCCTAAACTGTTTTCCAGAGCAGTTGCCAAATTTTATATTCCTACCAGAAGTGTATGAGAGATCCAGTTTTTATGTACCCTTGCCAGCAGTTGGTATTGTCACTATATATATTTTTAACGTTACCTATTCTAATAGGTGTGTAGAGATCTCTCATCATGGTCTTAATTTGTATTTCCCTAATGGCTAGTGATCTTGAACATCTTTTCATATACTTAATTGCCATGCATACTTCATGTTCACGTCTTTTGCCCACTTTCTAATTAGATTGAATTTTTGTGCTGTTGAGCTTTGAGAGTTCTCTGTATAGTCTAGTCTAGATATTAATCCTTTGTCAGATACGTGGTTTGCAAATATTTTTTCCAAAACTCAGTAGCTGTTTTTCCATTTTATTAATAGGGTCATTCACAGAGCAAAACTTTTTAATTTTGATGAAGTCAATTTATTTATTTTTTTTCTTTAATGGATTGTGTTTTTGGTGTCATGTCTCCTCAATAAGTCCTAGGCTCTAACAGTTTTCTATATTATCTTCTAAAAGTTTTATAGTTTTATGATTTATATAAATGTATGATCCTTTTGAGCTCATTTTATATAAAATGAGAGTTTTAGGTTGAGGTTCACTTTCATTACCTGAAGAGCTGCAATTGCTCTAATACAATTCATTGAAATGACTACCCTCTCTCCCTTGAAATGCTTTTGTACCTTCATGAAAAATAATCAGGCCATACTCTGTAGGGCTATTTGTGGATTCTCTACTCTGTTCTATTTGTTTATGTAAGAAGTAGACAAGAGGACTTATCAAGTTACCTCTGCCAATTGTACACTGTCTTGATTATTGAAGCAATACAGTAAGCATTAATATTATTAATACCTACCTCCAGTTTATTCTTTTTCAAAATTGTATTAGCCCTTACAGTTCTTTTCCATTTCTACATACATGTTAGTATTATCTTGTCTTTATCTACAAAAAATCTTGCTGGGATTTTCATATTGATTACCTTAAACTTATAGATTATTTTTTAAAGAATTGACATCTTTACCATGTTGAGTCTTCCACTCCATGAACACAGTATGTATCTCAATTTATCTAGATTTGCTTTGACTTCCTTCATATTCTCCACATTGCAGCCAGAATAAGCCTGTTAAGCCTAAATCAAATCCTGTTATGCCGATGATCAAAACCCCCCTTCTATCTTACTCAGGCAGAGCAAATCCAAAATTCTTCCAGTGGATTATAAGGCTCCACTACAGGATCTAGTATGTCCCTCTCCATTATCTCTTCAAGCCCATCTTTTCCTATTTCATCTTTTGCTTAATCTACTCTAGCTAGTCTGGCCTCCTTGTTGTACAGTGAATATGACAGGCACACTTCTGCCTCTGGGATTGTGCACATACCATTTCCTCAGCCTAGAATCATTTCTCTCTGGATAGGTGAATGAATCATTCCTCTACTCCTTATCAATGTCTGCTGAAAGGTCATCTTCTCTGTGAGGCCCTCCTCATTTCCTTATTTTCTCCTTTCCTATCTGTATTTAAAATTGCAAAACCACTTTCCAACCCCTCCTATTTCCCTTCTCTGCTTTTCTCCTTAATGTTCATTATAATCTAAAATATTACATACTTTACTTCCTTTGAATACTGTTTGTTTACTCTTTTTGAATATAAACTCTATGAAGATGATATCTAGAGTTCCTAAAACAGTACCTGGTATAAAGTGGGTACTCGACACACATTTGTTGGATGAATCAATCGATTTATCAATTTATCACATCTGGGCTCCAGAACAGGGGTTAGCAAATTAGAGCCCACAGGCCTGTTTCCCATTTTGTAAATAGAATTTTACTAGAACACATCCACAACCATCTGTTTACATATTGTCTACGGTTGTCTTCTCACTACAATGGCAAAGTTAAGTAGTTGTGACAGAGATCCATGGCCTGCAAAGGCTTAAGTATTTATTATATGGTCCTTTAAGGAAAAGCTTTCTGATCCCTGCTTTAGATTCACATAGTCAACTGCTCGCGAGGCATTGTTCTCTGGATGTCGTTCAGAAATCTCAAATGTGACCTGTCCCAAACTGAACTTTTCTCTATCTCCCTCAAACTTTCCCATTGTGAATTTCTTGTATGTATGAAGGACAGCCCCATCCACCCAGTCAGCCAAGTCAGAAAATCAGGATTCAGAAATCTCCCTCTCCCACATCCTTGGTGACTTCCAGTCACCAAGTCCTGCTGCTTTTGCCTCCCTGTCCTTCTTTATTGAATTATGCTTTTCCCTAGGATGGCACTAGCTGCTATGAAGCTTATATCCCAGTGTAGGGCCATCTGTTGCAAGTCTACAAGAATTTGTCAATAAATATTTGTCTTAACCTCATTCTGGGCATCATTTTCTGACTCTATCTTTGTTTTACCTTTTGTACTTGACCTGATTATAATGTATGATGCCTTATATTTTATGTGCAATATAAAATATGCTACCATATATACTTTTGGAATGAGATGGGTTTCAAATAAGTATAAGTATTGATTTCTTTTTAGTTTTGATGGAGTTCAGGACCTGCTATCCCAAAATATGGCACCTTGGCATTTGTGGAAACAGCAGAAGCAAGAAGGTTTCTCTGCCTTCTCCCCTTCTCACCTGGAGCAGGCCATAAAAGAATTCTCTGACCTTTCTCTAAAGTAGGTCATTCTAGAGGTACCCTCCCTATAACTGGAGGTAAAGAACATCCCTATCCTCGAAGACACAAAAACACCAAGAAGAATCTGAACAAACAAGCCTTGCTAAGATCCCCCTAAGTTTATTACCATTAGATCATATCCTTCTGTCTCCTAATCACTAATCTTCACAATGATCCATTTCATCAAACTTAGTATAAAAAATGCAAGAGTTTACCTGCTTCTTTGGGTCTTCATTTCTAAAGGCTCTTGTGTCATGTCAAACTTATTAAATAAATTTGTATACTTTTCTCTTGTTAATCGGTCTTTTGTTATAGGGGTCTCAGCCATGAAACTAGCAATGAGTGAGAACATAAATATCTTCTCCCATACAGTTTCACTGTATATAGACTATTTTTATACTATCATTTTCCTATTTACCCATCTGTCTCAATACTATACATTGTTAACACCTTAAAGGCACAGACAGTGACGTTTTCTTCTTCATTACCCTCAGTATTTAGCATGGTGTCTGAAAGTAATATAGTTACAAGCTTGAGCAATGTTTGCTGAATGAATGAATTTCCCAGGGTAAGAGTTACCATTAAATGTCATTGCGTCATAATGGGATTTCCTTTCATTGTCAATGTGAGCCAAGGAGGAAGACACAGCACTAAAAGGCAGTTGGGGGAAAGTGTCACATGTTTGGAAAAGAGGTAGTGAGAAAATAAAATGCATACCTTGCCAAAGTGCTCGATTAGTATTTCCACCACTATGTTCTGGAATTTGATGTTCATCATGGCGGCCACAGTGTCCTCCTGAGCTCTCATCAGGGTGGGCCCAAAGATCACTCCCATGTTGGAGGGGGTCATAAGATTCTCTTTGCTGTGCTCACACACACTGCCAGAAGAAAAGGGGCAAGATTAACAAAATTTGTTCCAGTATCCCCTTACAAACAAGACTGTGTTAGGTGCTATAGAGGGTAAGAGAAACTAAAAAGTAGAAGGAAAGGAGCAGCCTAAAGTATGTATTGGAAGAAAAGATTACAAAGGAAACAATCAGCAAAGAATACAAGATAGTATAAAACTAGGAGTCAAAGTGGTTAGACATAGCTAACCTAGCTAACAGCACTGAAGGAATTAAGAGACAGGCGGGGATATGGAGAGGGACTACAGCTAGTGGGATACTATTTGGAGAGGCAGAAAGGAAGCAAGAGGACATTCCAAGCAAGAGGAACAGCCCACATAAGTATAAAGCATGTACAAAGAACCACAAAGCACATTGAGAGAATGCCTACCAGTCTCTTAAATCAGCCCCTTCCCGACCCCCATTAGAGAAGCAAAATATGAAGGAGCTGAAAGGGATCATTAACATTTGCACTTGATCATCTTCCTTATTTTACAGATGAAAAAACATAGGCCCAAAGAAGGAAAGGAATTTGCTCGAAGTCACAGTCAATTAGCTGTAGAGTAGAACCTGCAACCCCAGATTTTCTGATTCCTAGTCACTTTCATCACTTAAATTCCCTTTAGTGGCTTCCTACTTTGGGATCCTTCCATAACTTGAGTAACTTGACCCCTATTTCCAATCCCTACTTACAGCTTAGGCTCTGAAGCTGGGTTTGAATCCCAACACGGCCACTCACCAGCTGCGCAACAGTGAGTTCACTCACTCTAACCTCTCTGAACTTCAGTTTTCCCACCTGGGAAAATAGCACCCAGTTCAGAGAGTTATTGAATAAATAAAGATAAATTGCTTTAGCATGGTACCTGGCACCCTGGGAAGTATCTGTTGTTATTATTACCTCTTCAGGAGCCTTGAGGCACTGCTGACTTCTGACACTCTTGTTATACTAAACTGCTTGGATTAGGGTTGTCTGGTTATACCACATTATTTCAGACCCCCATACCTCTCTGCTCATGTCATTCTCTCTACCAAGAATATCCCCCTCTCCATACTTTCACAAAATGTCTATCTATCCTTGGAGATGCACATAACGTTATATCTTCAGGGAGACCAGAGCCCACTGTGCTCATCCTAACTAAAACCACTGGCAAGCAGAGTAAGTTGCAATTTTCTGTTTACTTATCTGCCTCTCCTACTAGGTGATAAACAACTTCCAAGTGTGTGGCCTGTCACACAGCAGGCAGTAATGAATTATTTGCAAAGGAATTGAGCTCCCCTAGTGCTCTTCCAAACAGTCCTGGAGGCAGCCAAGTAAAAGGCAAGAATCTCTTTTGGTCAGTTTGGCTGTAGGAACAGCCCAACTGCCTACCCGAAACACTCACTCTCCATACCTACCAAGGCTAAGGCCCAGAAGAGAATGGCAGATTCTTAACACTGAGTGGGTAATTGAGGCATAAAGAATCCTTAGACAAATCTTAATGTGAAGTCTGTTAAGCCCTAGACAAAGGCTGAGCATCATTCAGATGGAAATGAACAGCAACCATTCATAGCTTTTGATATTGCTGGGCTGGTGATGTGTTCCTTTTAACAGTTTCAGTACCCCTGCAATTAATCTTTATTCTTTAGTGACAGAAGTTTTTTCAGATATTAAAATGGAAAAGTATCTCCATGCTAACATCAAATGACCCAAAAAGGCTAAACCACAAGGACACTTGTGTATCTCCTATTGTGAGCTTTGAAAGGAACTGATCTGTGTTCACTGTCCCAGCAGCTCACAGAATCATCGCAACTCCAAAAAGCAGAGTATTTTAGTTTTGAAGCCTCAGTTTACCAAGAGGAAAGTACTTGGCAAGGTCATATGGCAAGGCAGAGATTCAAGCCCATATTTGTTGCTCCCCCAGTCTTATAGCCATCCCATTGCATCCCACTGCCTGCTTGTCTAACTCTTCTGGATAAAGCAAAACTCATATGTGGGCTCTTCTAAGCTAAATCCACCTTCTGATTCTCTGTGGGAGTTACTTGTCATCCCATTTAGGATACTCTTCCTTCTTGGCCTTCCTATGAGATTTGGAAGTTCACCTATTCTTTGGGGAGATTGCTTTGCATTTAGCATCTCTTTTTATTATATATTTTGAAAACCAGTATGGGGGATAAGTAACATCCCAAATTGTGGGTTAACAAGATGAATGAAATAAAAAACAAGAGTATGTGATGTTATTTGACAGCAAAGGAATCTTGAACACTCTAGTCCACTAAGGTTGGTTGTAAGAAGTCTCCAGTACAGAATAAAATGATTCTGATTGCATGGTTTAGACTAGAGGTCATAAATTTAAATGTCTAGAGGGGCAAGGCAGGTAACTAACATGAGAGAAATGGGCCTGGTGAGAAGTAGCTGCCACATTTAAATAAGCAGACATTCTCTAGACCACCATTTTCCCACCACTCACTTAGAGACATATCATCAACAGAATTACTTCTAGTTTTAAGAAAGGGAAATTCCTAGGTCACATCTAATGTAACTCTAATATAATATTTGTTAAAACATTTGGGAGTGGTAGGGCCTATGGTAAATTAGAAGCTTGTGCCCATTCCAAAGCAAGAAACCATTACTCATCCCAACTGATTGCTGCCACGTGGGCATGCAGATCCAGTGTGCTAACATCCTCTTTTTCCCTGAAATGTATACTTTGATGTGAACTACCTGGATTTTTTAAATGTTGAAGCCAAATCACTTTTTCCCCAAAACACTGCAGAACAAATAAAATATATTTGTGGTCTGGATCTTGTCGACAGACTGCCAGACTGAGACCTCTGGCAGAATGAGAGGCTATCTATATGAACTTTTAGGTCTCGCCCAGCTTTAGCATCCAATGAGTCTAAGAACTGTATGCCCTCTGACTCCTAAACAAGGAAGCTACCTTCAATATTTTCAGTTCTTTTACTGAAGTACTGTGTCTCTGGGCCTATCTTTTCCCATCCTTAGGTATCTGTTACCTCATCTGTAAAATGAAGTTATTAGGTGATCTAAGGGGACTTTCAGCTCTGACAATTAAATGAATCTCAGAAAGCTGCGCTCTTGAAAATAATTGGGGGCAAAGACAACCACACACTGTATGTCCCCGTTAGAAGAACACAGAACCATCTATTAAGTATGCTTGCCTTTCCCACCCTATACATACATACATACATGCACGCAAACACACACACACACACGCCCTGGAAACACAAAACTAAAAAGGAAGCAGAAATTTGAACACAGAATAATTGATAATATTATCATATTATTACTCATTTTTTTTTATTATACTTTAAGTTCTAGGGTACATGTGCATAACGTGCAGGTTTGTTACATATGTATATTTGTGCCATGTTGGTATGCTGCACCCATCAACTCGTCAGCACCCATCAATTCATCATTTATATCATGTATAACTCCC
>NW_016810974.1:43038-46474 GCF_001698545.2 Rhinopithecus bieti | reverse complement strand
TTGTCCGGCACTCCCTAGTGAGATGACCCCAGTACCTCAGTTGAAAATGCAGAAATCACCGGTCTTCTGTGTCGCTCGCGCTGGGAGTTGGAGACTGGAGCTGTTCCTATTCGGCCATCTTGCTCCGCCCAATCTACTACTTTCTTTTTAGATGTCATAATGTTATGCTTATAAAGAGTTCTCATCTTTTCTTTCTTTCTTTCTTTCTTTTTTTTTTTTTTTTTTTTTGAGATGGAGTCTCGCTTTGTTGCCCAGGCTGGAGTGCAGTAGCATGACCTCGGCTTACTGCAAGCTCCGCCTCCCAAGTTCAAGTAATTCTCCTGCCTCAGCCTCCCAAGTATTTGGGATTATAGGTGTGCACCGCCACGCCCAATTCATTTTCTATTTTTAGTAGAGATGGGTTTCACCATGTTGGCCAGGGCTAGTCTCGAACTCCAGACCTCAGGTGATCCACCCACCTCAGCCTCCCAAAGTGCTGGGATTACAGGCGTGAGCCACTGCGTCTGGCCTGAATTCTCATCTTTTCAAGACACAAACTGAAATATTTATGGATGAAATAATATGATGTCATAGATTTGATATCATATCTTAGATAACATGGGAGGAGGGGAAATGGGTGGGGAAATAGATGAAACAAGATTGGCCATGTGTTCATTATAGTTGGCCAGAGGAGGGGTGATGGACACATAATGCTTTCCTATACTGTCTCCTCTATTTTCATATATACTTGAAATCTTGCATAATAAAAGGCTCTTCGAAAGGAAAAGACAACAGTGCAGGGGAGAGTGAATCAGTGTCATAAGCAAATAGGTCCCTCTCCCCAAGGATGGTGCCTTTTTTTAAGGGCTGACAGCTTTGGCTTCCTCCACTGGTATTACATTATCTGTCATTTACTTTAAATACTTCAACCAAGTCCGTACGATGTCATGAATTTCATCAGTCATGAGTTACAAGCACAACATTATTTATGTACCACTAAGAAAGAAAAGTAATTTCACTGTCATATCATCATGTAATATTTTTGAAGACATTTTAAATAGAAAATAAACTCAACAATGAACATAATTGAACTTAAGTGACTACAATATGAGCAGCTATTACAAGTTCATGCATGTGAAGGCCATGATAATTACATCAGAACTGCTGCCTGACAAGTGTAATTTTAAGAAACCATTGATTTTCAGATGTGTATAGAATTCAGATTACAATTTGAGAAAAAGTATTATTAGAACTGATGAAATTTGGTTTATGTGCTTATTAGTTTTCATGCATAATCTAAAACATATTAATTATGATGGTAGTATTCTAATTGTGAATACATGCATACTCTAGGGGTGATTAATGAGTATTTAAAAGACTCAGGTAAAAGCCAGAGGAGCTCCTGTAAGTTTCAGCTAACCTTATCTCCAACCAACACCAAAGGCTTTGTTAATGAGCATAACATAAGGTAAAAACGAATTACCATTGCCTAGATGTATTAAAGACATATGGACTGGCTGAAAATATTGCACAGACACTGCCAGCCTTACATTGACAGGGTAGAAAAATATAGCAATGCTTAATATTAACATCAGTAAGGTGAATCAACCAATCTTATGCATCTTCAGATGTGATGCAGCATATGGTATACAACATCACCTATGATTTGTTCCAACCAACAAATAGTTAACTTGAATCCATCTAGCCTTTAGATATAACCTCTACTTTACAAAAAATACATGAAGTAGAGGAATTCGCTGAAATATATGACAAAGAAGAAAGCAGACAAAACTAGGAAGTAACATTCTACAGGACAATTGGTCTTCTCTTGTTGGTAAAACAGTATCATAAAAAAAGGTACTGTGCAGGGGCCATGGTAATCTTCTCTGTATCATTCCAATTTTAGTATATGCACTGCTGAAACACTCTTTAGCAAATGCAAAAGAATGGAAATCATAATAGTCTCCCAGACCACAGTGCAATCAAATTACAACTCAGGATTAACAAACTCACTCAAAACCACACAACTACATGGAAACTGAACAGCCTGTTCCTGAATGACTACTGGGTAAATAACAAAATTAAGGCAGAAATAATTAAGTTCTTTGAAATCAATGAGAACAAAGACACAACATTCCAGAATATCTGGGACACAGCTAAAGCAGTATTTATGGGGAAATTTATAGCATTAAATGTCCACAGGAGAAAGCGGGAAAGACATAAAATCGACACACTAACATCACAATTAAAAGAACTAGAGAAGCAAGAGCAAACACATTGAAAAGCTAGCAGAACACAAGAAATAACTAAGATCAGAGCAGAACTGAAAAGATAGAGACATGAAAACACATTAAAACAAATCAATGAATCCAGGAGCTGGTTTTGAAAAGATTAAACAGATAGATAGACCACTAGCCAGACTAATAAAGAAGAAAAGAGAGAAAAATCAAATAGACACAATAAAAAATGATAAAGGGGATATCACCATTGATACTACACAAATACAAACTACCATCAGAATACTATAAACACCTCTACGCAAATAAACTAGAAAATCTAGAAGACGTGGATAAATTCCTAGATATCTATACCCTCCCAAGACTAAACCAGGAAGAAATTGAATCCCTGAATAGACCAATAACAAGTTCTGAAATTGAGGCAGAAATTGATAGCCTACCAACCAAAAAAAGCCCAGGACCAGACGGATTCACAACCAAATTGTACCAGAAGTACAAAGAGGAGCTGCTACCATTCCTTCCAAAACTATTCCGAACAATAGAAAAAGAGGGACTCCTCCCTAACTCATTTTATGAGGCCAGAATCATCCTGATACCAAAACCCGGCAGAAGACACAACAACAACCAAAAATTTCTGACCGATATCTCTGATGAACATCGATGTGAAAATCCTCAATAAAATACTGGCAAACCAAATCCTCCAGCACATCAAAAAGCTTATCCACCACGATCAAGTTGGCTTCATCCCTAGGATGCAAGAGTGGTTCAACACATGCAAATCAATAAATGTAATCCATCACATAAATAGAACCAATGACAAAAACCACGTAATTATCTCAATAGATGCAGAAAAGGCCTTTGATAAAATTGAACACCCCTTCATGCTAAAAACTCTCAATAAAGTAAGCATCGATAGAACATATCTCAAAATAATAAGAGCTATTTATGACAATAAATCCACAGGCAATATCATAGTGAATGGGCAAAAGCTGGAAGCATTCCTTTTGAAAACAGGCACAAGACAAGCATGCCGTCTCTCACCACTCCTATTCAACACAGTATTGGAAGTTCTGTCCAGGGAAATCAGGAAAGAGAAACATAAACAGAACCAATGACAAAAACCACATGATTATCTCAATAGATGTAGAAAAGGCTTTTGATAAAATTCAACATCCCTTCATGCTAAAAACTCTCAATAAACTAGGTATTGATGGAACGTA
>NW_016810974.1:36886-40753 GCF_001698545.2 Rhinopithecus bieti | reverse complement strand
AAAAAAATTTTCCCTTTTTTTTTTTTTTTTTTTTTTTTTTTTTTTTTGCTTTTTAAATATTTTGTAATTTATACAGTGTACAGTATTGCGTCTCAAATAAGAGAAGTATTATTACAAAAGTAAATAGAATCTAGTAAGCCTAATAACCCATACTCTTCAGAATGGTAGCCCAGGCCTAAGGTTACAAAGGGGTACTAGATGGTAGGATTTTATTGCCTGACTCCAATCTTGTCTGCCTCCAGTGAACCTTTCATCCAAGATGTTGTCAGGGCATCTGAAAGGACAGAGAGCTGGGACTTCATTTGAGTTTGCAGAACAGGTTGTTCAAGTCTTTTTTCGTCTGCCTGCTGATAAATAGCTATAAGAATGGCAGAATTAAGCCCGGAGCTTGCTTCCATTGTAATATTCCACTGGCAGTAAGTTTGCCAGGGAGGTGACCTTAGAGTTCCCCTATTTCTGACTAATAGAAGCTACAGATACTAACCAAAAAGAACTGGATAATTGAGAACCTCAAATTGGCTGAGGTCAGTTTGGGTCTGCCTGTTATTAGCCTGGAAAACAGGCTGGCAGTGGAAACACAGTAAAAAGGCATAGATGTACTCATCATATAGATGATGAAAGCAGCAGTTGGCAGGCAAGATAATTATGTGCATTTTAAAAACACATGAATTTTCTTCTTCTGTGTAAATTTCTCTATTGAAACTAAGCGTATTTTTTATTTACATTTCCCTACAATTTTCATTATAAACATTTTCAAACATACAAAAAAGGTGAAAGAGTGGTACAGGAAGACACATACTGTCTATACCTAGACTCAAAAATTAACATATTGCCACATTTGCTTTTACTCTGTCTATATTTTTTCTTAATCCTCTGAAAGTAAATTGCTTCAACCCTAAATACTTCAGCATTCATCATCAAAGAATAAGCACATTTTCCTACAAAACCACAATAACATGTTTGCATCTTAGAAAATGTACAATAATTCTATATCATCTAATATCTAGTCCATATTCAAATTTTCTCAAATGTTATGGGGGGAAAAAGTCTTTTATAGCTGCGTTTTTCAAATCTGGATCCAATCAAAGCTCTTACATTGCATTTGTTTGTTTATTTAGTCTCTTAATGTACAACAGTACCTCTACCACTTTTTTCCACAACATTGACTTTTGAAAAGTCCAAGCCTTTTCAAAAGCTTTATAGACTGCCAAATACTCTGTGTTTTCTATACTTTTATTTCCTGCAAACTGGAAAGAATTAATATGATTCAAGCTACATATTTTTGGCAAAAATATTTCACAGTTTATGTATTATAATTTTTATTATATCTACTCAGGAGGTACATAAGTGGTTTGTTCCATTATTTACAATGGCACAACCTCAGCTCACTGCAACCTCTGCCTCTCAGGTTCAGGTGATTCTCCCACCTCAGCCTCCAGAGTAGCTGGGATTACAGGCACCCACCATCATGCTCGGCTAATTTTTGTATTTTTGTAGAGATGGAGTTTCACCATGTTGGTCAGTCTGGTCTCGAACTTGTCACCTCAGGTGATCCACCCGCCTCGGCCTCCCGAAGAACTGGGATTACAGGTCTGAGCCACCGCGCTTGGCCTGTTCCATTATTACTGATGCTAACTTTGATCGATTACTTAAGGTGGTGTCTGCCAGATAGGTTCATCGTAAAGATACATTGTTTTTTATTTGTGATTAGTAAGTAACTTGTCAGTAATACACTGGAATAATGTGAACATCCTATTCCGCAATACTCTTTTACCCAACAGTTTTGATTCATGTCTAAAACAGACCACTTAGATAGCAAACTAATGATTTTTCTAATTCTGTCATTCCTCCTATGTTTATTAGCTGGTATTCTTTCTGCAATAAAGAGCTTTCCTTCCTCTACCTACCTACAAGAATTTTGTTTTTCAACATGTAATAATCAAATACATTATTTATTGTTATTGATGCTCAGGTTGACTCAAACATCATTGTTGTCAGCCCTTTCAAGGTTTCTACATCCTCTGGACATGACACTATTAGTGTGATTCCATTTTTTCTTGCTTGGTGGTACTGTTTATCCAAGACTAACCTTGTATTTTCCTTGCTCCAGACATGGAATCAGCCATGTCTCTAAGCACCCCTGATTCCTTTGAAAAGGAAATGCTATTTAAAAACAAAAAACTGGGTACTAAGTGTATTCACTTCTTTTTGGGTAGAATTCCTTCAAGACTGATTCAGTGAATAAAGTCTTTTCTTCTTGTTGCTTTCTCTTTAAATCATGAATTCATATTAACATTCTTAATTTAATTTTAATGTTAAAAAATTTTTCCTCATGTCTTTAATTTTATATCTGTATCTCTTTTGCACACTATAAAGCTTAGCTTGTGATAACATTAACATATTTACTTTTTTGCTTTATCTTCATAAGATGTATGTGTGTGTTTCAAGTTAAATTATATTACTACTATTAATAAACCTACTGAGTGATGCTTAAAATTTTGCTCTTCTTGTTTCTAGAGTACATCTCATTAAGGATGAGTCAGAGGACTGTGTTGACACGTTAGTTGAAATAATGGCTTTCTCTCTGTAATTATGCTATCAAGTTGATAAACACTTAGGTTCATTAAATTCATTTGCTTTTATTGGTGTTCAATTTTATGGTTTATAATTTTTGATTTAATTTTATTTTTTGGATATGTAGAACATTAATATGGCTTAATAGTCATAAGTATATAAGGAGGTATACTCAGAGGAATCTAGCTCTTATCCCTATCCCCTCCTCCCTACTTACCACACCTATCCACTATAATAACCACTTTCATTAGTTTATTTTTATAACACATTTATTGAAATATATTTTACATATCATGAAATTCAGGTGATTTTTTTTAAAGGTTTAAAATTAAATGGTTTTTAGTATATTCACGAAACCGTGCAACTGTCACCCTTTATATATTTCCAGACATTTTCATCATTCCAAAAAGAAACCTCATACTCATTATCAATTATTCCCCATTACTTCTCACACCCCCACTTCCCAGACCTTGCCAACAACTCATCTACTTTCTTTCTCTATAGCTTTGTCTATTCTGAACACTTCATATAAATGGAATCATATATGTACTTTTGTGTCTTGTTTTTTTCACTTAGCATAATGCTTTTGGTGTTTATCCATGTTGTGGCATGTATCAGTACTTCATCCTTTTTATGGCTGAATAATATTCCATTGCCTGTATACCACATTTTGTTTACCTATTCATTAGTTAACAGACATTTGGGTTGTTTCTATGTTTCAACAACTATGAAATAATGCTGCTATGGACATTTGTGTACAAGATTTTGTGTGGACACATGTTTTCATTTATCTTAGGTATATACCTAGGAGTGGAATTGCTGGATGTATGACAACTCTACATTTAACTTTTGGAGTCATTAGTTTTTTAAAATTTATCTTAGTGTATGCTTCATTTGACAAAATTTTTTAAACGTGTGTGTATTCTTACATATTCTTATTTTCCTCTTTTTTCTTACAAAATAAAAGCTAGCATATTATAAACCTTGTTGTATAGTTTGAAATTTTTTATGTTATTGCTTGTTTTATGTGCTGGAAAATTGTAATATAGCCCAGAAAATCACTACAAAACAAAGTTCAGAGAGATCTTCCTCATTCTTTTCTTAAATTACTGCATAATACTACATTGTTTAATACATCCTTATTTACTCGACTAGTCCCCTATTTTCAGATATTTGTGTTGTTTCCGATCTTTTGCTTTTGAAAATTGTGCTGCAATGAGAAACCTTGTGCATGTGTTGTTTGTATTTGTGGAGGTGTATCTTTAGAGTATATGCCTTAAAAAAAAAAAAAAA
>NW_016810974.1:29180-34880 GCF_001698545.2 Rhinopithecus bieti | reverse complement strand
CCCCCCCCCACACACACACACACACAGATTTGGAGAAAGACAACCAGAGACACAGAGAGACAGAGAGACAATCAATGAGATGAAAAGACACAGAGATAAATAGGCACTGAAATACAATAAAAATTAAAGACCCAGAAACAAAGACAAAGACACAAAGAGAGAGAGAAAGAAAAAAGGCAGAGAGAGAGAGAGAAAAAAAAACACACACACCAAGAAACAGGTCTAAAAAGATGTAGAAAACAGAAGATAGAAAAGAAAAGAAGGATGAGAAGAGAAGACTGTCTCAGAGGGAGTCAGAACTCTGGGCACAGCAGGTTGTTCCTGAAGTCTCACAGATAAACTTCCAGCTGGAAGCCTATTCCCATCCACCTTCCTTGTGGTACTGAGAAGTGTGCTGCTGCCTCTGATTGTAATGCTATTAAAATCACTGAGAGCTCAGAAGTAAAGAACAAAGCTCCCTTGTTTCAACAAAGACCCATTATGATCTTAAGTCCCCTGAATCTTTATCCCCTACATCACACAGGATATGATACAGAATATGATGCAGAACCTCCATGTTGAGGTGGAGAGGGGCACTCACACAGTGGCCACAGCCAAAACTTTCAATGCTTCTTTAATCGCCAACTTTTGGGGGTAATTCTATATGCCTTATTTCCTATGTACTAACGTCCTCTCCCTCAGTTTTCTCATCTAGAAAATCTGATGCTGGCACTAACAGATTAAGAACAATGGTTCACAACACATTTGAACAGGCAAAATGCTGAAGGAAGTTGAAACGGCAACTGTCGTGTAACCATTTTGCTGTCCCCTGGTAATGTGAGCCAATGTTCTTGTTCTAATGGAAGAGGCAATGAATACATATATAAATAAAGTCTTTATATTCATCACAACCCTCAAGTTAACCAATTTTCTCAAGCCTACTTAAGTAACACTAATTATGAAAAATAATAGAACTCTTGAGTTAGACAGCAAGCAAGAATACTTTCATTTGGCAGTTGAGTAAAATTTGTGTATGTCTTTTACGTTTCTGTGCCCTCAATCACTTCCCCTCAAACAATTTTCAAGGCTTATTACAGTAAACATTAAGAAACTAGGACAACACAGTTAATTAGTAACATAAACACTTACTGGCAGCAGAGACCAGCTCTTTGTGAAGCCTATAGGTCATGACAGGTTCAGAAAGATTCCTGAAATGAATGAAAATTGTCAGTTGCTTTGGGTATAAAGCAGCTGGGTATTGGATTCTTAGTTCTGGGGACAGCAAGGCTGAAGTTCCTGAGCCCTACAGCTTAGTGGGATTATATACATTTTTCTCTTCACCTGAAGCTTCCTCAGGGGAGTCCAAGTTGCTAGTAATTCAACAAAAGACCTGCAAAAGCATGGGCTGAGCCCTCTAGCAAGGTCTCCAACTAGCTCGCAAAAGTGAAAAGAGGCACAAATCAGTCCCACAAAATTCCAGAGGGGACCCATTCTGAATGCTACCATGAATCCCTTACAATTTGATAGATCCTTAGAATTTCCAAAGTGCTTTTGCAATTGTCCTCCCAATTGATTCTTCCAATAATCCTGTGAGGTGGAGCAGTTATCCAAATTCCCATTTACGGGAGGAGGAAACTCAGGCTCACATGGGTTTACTCATTTAATCAAAAAACACTGACTGAGCATCTACTTGTACCTGGCATTGTGCCAGGTATTGGGGATCCGGAGATGAAAAGAAACAGTCCAAACTTCCAAGGAGATAATAGTTTAGTAGAAAAGAGCACCATACACAAAACTTGCAATGCAGTGGGACAAGTATGATGATAAAATAAAGATACATGGTAGGTGGCTCTGAGGAAGTAAATAATCAACTAATAATTATAAGAAAAGCAAACTCTGTACTGCTCTAAGTGATTTACATGTATTAACCCACTTAAACCTCATATCAACTCTGTGAGGTAGGTACCATTTCCAGTTTATAGATGAAGAAACTGAGGCCTAGAGAAGTTAAAAACTCATCCAAAATTACACAGCTAATAAGTGGTAGAAGCAGGAAGTCTGTCTCCTGAGTCCATGCTCTTAATTACTATACTATACTGCCTGCCACTGTTGTTACTGTAGTAATCCAAGCAAAAGATAATAAAAGACAAACAGAGGGGCTAGTCGTGGTGGCTGACATCTGTAATCCCAGCACTTTGGGAGGCCAAGGCAGGAGGATCACGTAAGCCCAAGAGTTCGAGACCAGTCTGGACAACTTAATGAGACCCCCTACCTCTTTAAAATAACATAAAAACAGTAGCTGGGCATAGTGGTGCGTGCCCGTAGTCCAGACTACTAAAGGGGCTGAGATGGGAGGACTGCTTGAACCTGAGAGAGAGAATGGTGTGGTGGGAGGGCAAGCCTGCAATGAGTCATGATCACAACACTGCATTCCAGCCTGGGTGACAAAGCATAGAAAGAATAGGTGAGGAGAGTGTTTTGAAAAATATTAAAGAAAGAACTTCTTTGATTGGGTATGATGGCGAGGGAGCAATTTGGTTTGGGTGAATGAAGAGAAAAAGAGTTGATTAAGAGGGAAGTAGAGATGCTAAGTCAGGGAAACCTCAGGAAGGAGATGTCTACTAAGAAGTTGGATGCAGGGCTCTGCTAGATTAGAGAAGGAGATGTGAAAATCAGGAACCTAGAGAACAGATGATGAAACCACAAGAACAGATGCCACTTCTCCAGGGGAGCTGGCAAACTGGCAGTCAAACAGCTACATGAGGCCTTCTGATATTTCTTCTTTGTCCAGCACAGTGTATAAAAGTGAAATGGAATTGAATCAATTATCAAAATATTTTAAAATGAGATATTTCATATACAAATCCATATCCCCTGTCTCTGTTGAAAAACGCAAAGATCTGGCTCTATTGGTTCTTTGTAGAAGTAAACAACACTGCTGTTTGTATGTAAACAAAGGGCTTGTCATGCAAATAAAGGTTCAATGTGCAAAGTGTTTAATACGAAAATAGTCTATTTCACTCAGTTTTATTTCCTGGTCCCTGTGGATATTTCAGTTTTCACTCATTCTACTATAGTAAAATAAGTAGAGAGCCCTGGAAAATACCAAGTAGAAAGTCCATAAAGGAGATTGACAAAATGACCAGAGGTTAGAGAAAACAAAAGCAAGTGATTCAGCAGAATCCAAAACAGAAGAAAGTATCAAAGAAGGCTTGTTAACAACTTCAAATGTTACAAAAAGGTCAAGTAAGGTAAAGACTGACAACTGTGCTTTGTGTGCAGCATTGAGGGTATCCCTCGTGACCCTGGCAAAAGCAGCTTCACTGGAGCAGAGGGGGTAAGAGTTAGAGTACAATGAGTTAAGAAGGAACTGGGGAGTTAAGAAGTACAGACCGGGAGTGTATATTACTTGACACAGAAGCTTGGCTGATGTCGACAAAAAGAGTGAAACTGTGTACAATATTTTAAGAGATTTATTCTGAGCCAAATATGAGTGACTATGGCCTGTGACACAGCCCTCAGGAGGTCCTGAGAACTTGTAGAACTTGTGCCCAAGGTGGTCGGGGTACAGCTTGGTTTCCTATGTTTTTAGGGAGGCATGAGACATCAATCAAATACATTTAAGAAATAAACTGGTTTGGTTCAGAAAGGCAGGACAACTCAAAGNAAAAAAAAGCTAAAATATCATATACCCTGTTTTACCCTGTTTTGCTGGGTCAAAGGATAACCAAATGTTTAGATTTTTTAGGTATTGTCAAATCCCCTCTTCTGGAACCATACTGCATTAACACAATAAATGTGTTAGAGGACAGTTTCCCCATAGTCTCATTAATAAGCATTAGGATTTGTCCATAAATGGTAGCTCAGTATAGGTTTAGTTTGTATTTTTGTTACTATGAGTGAGCTTGAGCATATTGCCACATATTTAAGAGTATTTGCCATTCTATTTCTGTGATTTATTTGTTCATGTCTTCTTTCGATTTCAAGATTTTGAGGATTAAGATTCTTAAAGTAAGCCAAGCAGCCAGCCTTTGGGCAGACAGAAGCAGGCACCCTGACGCTCACTAAGCAAGGGCATCCTCAATTGAGTCCTTGGCTCTTGTCACATGTTGAGACTCTCAGAAAGTCAGAGCTGAAAAAACTCTTTGAGATTAACTGCTTCAGTCCCTTCATGTTATAGATGCACAAACTTGTGGCCCAGAGAGTGGAAGGAACTTTCTCTAGGTCACACAGCATATTTATGACAGATCTGGAACTTGGACTCAAAGACTCCTCCAGGGCAACTTTAAATTAACATGCAAATAGCTTCTTTGCTGATTTTTGTACATTTACTGAGATTATCACAAACTAATTTTTGGAGACCAGATGCCTCTTAATGTTCTCTATTAGCTCAAATTGCAAACACTGGCAATAAATATAAAAGCCATCCTCTTTTGTTAATTCTGCTTATTATCTACATCAGTGTGCACAATATTCATTTGCTATAGAAGTGTAGAAAACAGTCTTTGAAAGTCAGAGCTGAATCAGATCTTGGAGATCTCACATATAATAGGAAAACTCGAGGTCCAGATAGGCAAAGCACTCAGGATTTATTACAGCGGGAGGCCAAAAGAGTCATTAACCTGGAAACTCACCTTCATTAAAGGCTTCAAGTTTGGTGTTTCAGAGCCTCTCCAAATGAGGTTAAAATGTATCATTACTGCATCTTTTGAGTATGCAGACAACTGCATTTGCTAAATATATACACTTAAAATACATTACAATTTTTTAAGCTTATTTTCACTTTTTTTTTTACTGTTTAACACACCAAGAGAGGCCTTAAGAGTGACCTGTCCCTGGTCACAAAATGAACTAATAGCAGAAAGCAGAAATGAAACTAGAGCCCAGGTCTGCCGGTTCCTGGACAGAATGCTTTCTGCCTTTTTTTAAGCCAAGTAAATTCATCTTGATTCACAATATTAAATCCTCTGGCCAGGAAGCACCACTGTGGGACACATGTGCCCCTTTCACCTGCCTATCTCAGTGCCTGTCACCAGGACTATTCTCCAGGATCCCGCTGTCTGCTACTGCCAGCCACACCAGGGCAAGAAGTTGACCAGAATCTTAACAAAAAGTCCCATTTCTTGAGAGCCTCTCATGTGACATGCATTTTACCTGTGTTCATCCTAATCCACACAACTGGCCTTCTTTATAGGGATTGTGCAGATGACCAAACAGACTCAGAGAGGTTTGCCTAAGATTATACAGCAAATAAGTTGGAGAGCTTCAATTCAACCCCAGGCTCATCTGACGGCAAAGCCCACTCTACCTTGCTGTTACCTTTCAACTGAGACAACCCACATCCATGAAGACTCTA
This sequence comes from Rhinopithecus bieti, assembly GCF_001698545.2. Taxonomy (NCBI): domain Eukaryota; kingdom Metazoa; phylum Chordata; class Mammalia; order Primates; family Cercopithecidae; genus Rhinopithecus; species Rhinopithecus bieti. The sequence continues at coordinate 29,545 of NW_016810974.1, read as the reverse complement.
AGAGGATATGTACATGGGTCAAGGCAAAACAGCCTTCCTCACAGAGCATTCAGCCTTCCAAGGAAGCACTTACGGGCTGGGGCTGAAAGAGTTGAGAGGCAGCTTCTGTGTAGTCCAACCACATGGGACAGTTGTCTAATAGAAACTTTTTCTGAAAATCCAGTAGTTACTTACTTGACCAAATGTCTTATCAGAAGTTCCAGCATCTCTCGGTTCTTTTCTGGTAGCTTGTATACCAGGGAGTGAATAGCTCCTAGGCGGTAATCCAGGTTATCAGACTCTGAGAGAGAAGAGTAAGAGATAAATGGTTTGGCTTTCTGGGCAACTGGATTGAGCAAATTCTCACATATATATGCGCACACCCA
>NW_016810974.1:16029-25616 GCF_001698545.2 Rhinopithecus bieti | reverse complement strand
ATTTTTCCCACAAGAGACTTTGCAGGGCAATTTCAAGGTATGGCAAGAAAATGTATTTTGGGGTAAAACATTTTCATTTTTTTCCTGTGTTATGCCAGAGTCAGACGGAAAGTAAGTCATGATATACAGGGTTAAATAAAATCCATCCGATGAGAATTTATGGCTTGGAGGGCACGACTCCCCAAACCCCTTAGAAAGGAATTGGGCAAGATAAAAAAAAATCAGAGCTTAGTCCTCACTCAGAAGGGGTAAAGTATCTCATTAGGCAATCTTGTTTAAAGTTCCAGGCTCTAACTATCATCTGTATGGTTAATGATCACCAAATTTTAGTTCAAGCCATGAGCTCATCACTGAGTTTCAGACCTATGTATTCAATTACCTGCTTAATATTGTGCCCTGATTTCTTCAAAGGTACCCAAAGTTGATATATCCAAATTCCAACTTATTGCCTCCCTCAAACTTAGTCTTCTTGTGTTTCTCAAATCAGTAAATGCATGACCATCATTTGGTTGCATGGGCCAGAAACATGGAAGTCACCTTTTTGTCTCCCTATCCCTAATCCTCATATCCAACTCATCAATTTTACTTCTCAGATCTCTTGAATATGCTTATTTCTAGGAATATCCACTGCTACTCCCTAGTCCAAGCATGAGCATCATCTCTTGCCTGGAAGACAGCCATAGCCTGCTGATTTACACACCTCTGCCCATTTTATATCACTGTAATCTAATCGCCATACTTTTTTTTTTTCAAAATACAAATCTCAGTATGCACCTCTTGTTTAAAATCTTTCAATATATTCCCATTACTTTTAAGATAAATTTCGACTCCAATTTTTAAAAGATCTTTAAAGCCCTGAATGATACGGCCCTTACATACATCTCCCTCCCTCTCTACACTCAATACTCCCCCTATACTGATTCATGTAGTTTCTTGAAGGGGCCTTCCTCCCTCCTGCCTCAAGTCTTCACATATTCTGTCTGGAGCCCAACTCCCACTTAGTTGATTCCAACTTACAGTTCAAACCTCAGTTTAAACCAAAATGGGTGACATCTTCCTATTAAATGCCTTCATAGCATGTTATACCTTTCCTTCAGAGTACTTATTAGAGTTTATTATATTTGTATGATTATTTGTCTTCTGACTGTCCCCTTTGTCCCCTTTACTAGAATAAGTTCTTTAAGGTCAGAGACCATATCTATACAAAACTGCCTAGTGCCTAACATCACACTTGGCACAGAGCAAGCAGTCAGGATATTTTTACTGAATCATTTAGTGATTTAAAGATGTATGTGGCTGGAGCATAATTACATGCTGGGAAAAAGAGCCAGTTGAATGAGAGAGGATAAAAATAGAGGAGAGAGAAGGGATGATTTCTAGAGGACTTCTCTTGAAAGGTTAGAGATAAGGGGTGATTTAGTTACCTAGAACAGAGGGTGGAGACCTGCCCTGGAACACAGCTATCTTTGAGAACTCTAAAGGGTATTTACTGGCTGGTTTATATTACAGAACCATGGATGAGTCTCAAGAACAAATATCACTTACTGGGGTGCTGCCCACTCACACTTTCAGGTTGGACCCTCTCATCTTTGAAAAGGGCCACACTGCCTATTATAGGATAAGCTGGGAATAATGCAATGTGGGGAAGGCCTTACAAATCTAAGAAAATGTTGAGACTCCTTTGAAGGAAGCTACAGATACAGAATCACTTATTCCCACTATTCTCATCACAACAAGTCTTCTTAAAGTATTCATAACAGATTGCTCTCTGTCTTTATTAAATTACCAAGCCATTCAAAGAAGGCCAAAGCTCCTGGGATAGGGCACAGGAGAAGATGCCCCAGTGCCAGGGGCCTTATAAGTCAGAGACACTTAGATTTAAAAAATACAAGCTGGGATCATGGCTAATACTTAATGGAGAAAGTGGTGCACCTTGGTTTCCCCATCTGCAAAATGAGTCAAGTACCACCTAGTACACTCGGTTAATGGGAGAAGAAAACAATGACACTATCAGTGTAAACAACCAGCCACAGCCTAGTACAGAATAAACCCTCCAATAACAGTTATTTTCTTCATCAGCAGATGAACATTGAAAGAACATTCAAGTTTATGGAAAGCTCTAAGATGATGCTACAGTAGCAAAACATTTAACAGTAATATCTGAAACCCAATGTATTTTGGATTAATGAGATTTCCCAGAGCTTATGTATCAATCTTAATGGCTCAAGAACACAATCATTGAAAAGAACAGGCTTTCGCACATAAAGCATGCTACATACTATGAGACATAAAGAGTGGTAAGAAATCAATGTGTTTAAAAATATATATGTCTCAAACACCTTTTGCATAATATAAATTTATGCCAATAAACTGAATAATATATTCATCAATATTGCACATTCCCAAATTTTGTTGGTGAGCTAACTTTTTTCCATACTGCTGACAGTTCATTTAGCTCCAACATTATTACAGTTGTATTTTCTTGGTTTTTATTTCCATTATCTGGATTAATACATGATATGTAGCACATCACACATATAGACCATTTCTGCCCCAATGCAATTTGACGTTTCAAAATGGGTATTATCCTCTAAAACATGTCAGCCACGCTGAATAGTCCCAGCTCCTGATTCTACTAGTGAATCCATCATGACATCACTCTATCTGTGAAGAGCAAAACATACTCAGTTATTTCAAGTGCATGATTTTGAACATAATCTTTTAGCCTTTTTTCAACAACAATTCTATTATTTTATGCTTCTCTTGCTTAAACTCTCAGATTTAAAAAATAGTCTTTGCACATTCTTGGCCAGAAATCATCTTCACATGTTTTTTCTTAAGCAATTCTATCCAACCTCCTGGAACTGAGACCACATTAACTCCACTCAACACCCAGAGAAATTTCACCAGCTATGAAAAGCAAACTACCAATTCAAATCAGGCATACCTGAGGTAGAATTTCAAGGAACTGGTGATTGTCTTAATGTCCCAGTCACTATTATGAAAATCAACATCTCCTGGGCATTTAGGATCTATTTGAGAAAAGTAAACAAAAACCAAAAGTTAATCATCAAAAAAATCTTACATTTTCCCTCTTTTAAAAGAAAAACAAAGTATATTACCCTAAGTAGTTTTTAAGAGATCAAAACTTTAGAAGAAGCAAATCTTTGATGTTTCAAAAACATGACTGCATTCTGGTCTACCATATAAGGAATAAGAAAGTAATCTATCCAATTCACACAACAAGAAAAAACTGAACAAACAAAATCAACTCTTTTTAGATTCATCAGATAACTGGGGTCATAGGGTAAATGGCTGCCCCCAGAAGTGAGGAGATAGAGAGAACCAAATCTTATTGTAACAGAAGCCCAGGAGTAGAAAACTCCTTGGGAACCAGCACTGGGATAGGATAACCTAACCTGTAATTTACAAATTGCTAAAGGCTTAATATGTTCGGATTTGAGAGGTAAAAACTCCAATGGCACCCAGTCCAAAAGGGGCTCCCACACTTTTGTGAATTTTACCTATAGGAGTCCTATCAAGTTTTGATGGTGAAAAATCCCCCCATGCTTCCAGCAGTGGGGAAAGATAAGTAGTCATTTAAAAATATTCACAGACCCTTCTCTTCTTCTTAAAAGGTCTTCCCTCAAGAGAAAGTATTTTACCAGATCATAACCTCCTGCAGTTTTATCAGAACCTAAGTGAGTAAGGTGAAGGGAAATACCAAATTCCAGACCCAATTTGCCTTCCAGTCTCTCCCAAGAGGGGAAAAAAAATCCTGAGAAGAACTTAAGTAAGTCACAGGCCAGGGGCACAGCTCACTAAAAGACAGAGACATAATCTTATAGAAGACTTCCCCACCCATGACAGCTTACCACCGTATCAACTGGGCTCATATGTAACTACAGAAATATGACTAAAAGAATTGTGCTTCTCAGATGATTTAAGTCTTTAGGCAAAACCAAAAATAACAGAGGAGGCAAAAACAAGAACATCAGAGCAATGTTTAGCCTCTATCAGTTGCATTTCTATATACTAACAATGAACTATTTGAAAAAAAATTCAAAAACAATCCCATTTACAATAGTATTAAAGAAAAGCCTAGGAATAAATTTAGTAAAGGAAGTGAATAACTGCTACACTAAAAACCATAAAGCACTGATAAAACAAACTGAAGACACAAATAAATGAAAAAATAGTCCATGTTCATGGATTAGAAGAACTAATCTTGTTAAAATGTCCATACTTCCCAAAGCGTTCTCCGGGTTCAATGCAATTCCTATCAAAATTCCAAGGTCATTGTTCACAGAAATAGAAGATAATCATAAAATTCATATGAAATGACAAAAGACCCTGAATAGTCAAAGCAATCTTTAGCAAAAGGAACAAACATGAAGGTATCACACTCTCTGACTTCAAAATATATTATGAAGTTATATATGAAGTTATTATAATCACAATAGCATAGTACTAGCATAAAATCAGACCAATCAACCAATGGCACAGAATAGAAAATCCAGACATAAACCTAAGTACTTAGAGTTAATTGATTTTTTGACAAAGGTGCCAAGAACACTCAACGGGGAAAGGATACTCTATTCAGTAAATGGTGTTGGAAAAACTGGATATCCTCATACAGAAGGAAATTGGACCCTATCTTACAGTGTACAAAAATCAACACAAAATGAATAAAGATTTAAATGTAAGACCAGAAACCATAAAACTAATACAAGAAAACATAGGTGAAAAGCTCCATGACATTTATCCAGGCAATGATTTCCTGGATCAGACTCTAAAGGCACAAGCAACAAATGCTAACATAGACAAATGGAATTGCACCAAACTAAAAAGCTTCTGCAAAGAAATGGAAACAAGACAGTGAAGGGACAACCCACGGATTGGGTAAAAACAATGGCAAACCATAAATCTGATAAGGGGCTGATATCCAAAATATAGAAGTAACTCAAACAACTAAATAACAAGGAAACAAATAACCCAAGCAAAAAATGGGTAAGAAAATATGAGCAAAAATTTCTCCAAAAAAGAGATACTGGAATACGTGTACTTGAGAAAGAGAGAGTGCAGCAGTTGTGAGACACTGCATTGAATCCCATGCTACCCTGTTACACAGAAGAAAGCAAAATCAGGCTGAACTCAGTGAAGGACAACCCACACAGGAAACATTTAAACCAGCCCTAGCTAGAGGGGAATCACACATCCCAGTTCTAAGCCTTGACACGGCAGGTTAAAGTGCTCTGGGTCCCTAAATAAACTTGAAGGGCACTCTAAGCCACAAGGACTGCAACTCTTATATTAGTCCTAGTGTTGAACTGGGCTCAGAGCCAGTGAACTTGCGAGGCATGCAACCTACTGAGACACCAGCAATGGTAGCTATGGGAGTCCTTGCACCACCCCATACAGCACACCTCAAGGCTCCAAAAGAGACCCCTTCCTTCTGCTTGGGGAAAAGAGGGGGCAAGAGTAAAGAGGACTTTGTCTTGCATCTTGTATACCAGCTCAGCCACAGTAGCCTAGGGCACTCATCAGAGTCCTAAGGCCCCTTTTCCAGACCCTATCTCCCAGACATTTCTACACACACCTGGGGCCAGAAGGGAACCCACTGCCTTGAATGGAAGAACCCAGTGTTGGCAGGACCCATCACATGCTGACTAAAGAACCCTTGGACCCTAAATAACCAGAAGCAAAACCCAGATAGTACTCATTGGGCCTTAGATGAAACTTTGTGGGCTTCAGGTATGACTCAACACATTCCCAGCTGTGGTAGCTCTGGGAAAGACTCCTTCTGCTTCAGAAAAGTAGAGGGAAAAGTAAAAGTGGACTTAAAAAGTAAAAGGAGAAAGTAAGGAAAGAAAAGAAGAGTCTCTGCCTAGTAATCCAGAGAAGTCTTCCAGATCTTATTCAAGACCGTCAAGGTGGTACTGCTACAGATCTGCAAGAACCACAGAATTACTGGGTATGGGATGCTCTCTAATGCAGATATGGCTTGGATCAAAACACTCAAGTCCTTTCAAATATCTGGAAAGCCTTCCCAAGAAGGGTAAGTACAAACAAGCTCAGACTAAGAAGACTACACTAACTACTTAACTCTTCGATGCCCAGAAACAGATGAACATTCACAAGAATCAGGACCTTTCAAGAAAATATGACCTTCCAAAATGAACTAAATAAGGCATCAGAGACTACTCTTGGAGAAACAGAGGTATGTGACATATAAGACAGAGAAATCAAAATAGCTATTTTGAGAAAACTCAAAGAAATTCAATATAATATAGATAAAGGAATTCAGAATTCTATCACATAAATTTAGCAAAGACATTGAAATAATTTTAAAAATCAAGCAGAAACTCTGGAGTTGAAAAATGCAAGTGACATGCAGAAGAATGCATCAGAACCTTATAATAACAGAATTGATCAAGCAGAAGAATTGATGACCTTGAAGATAGGCTATTTGAAAATACACATTTAGAGGAGACAAAAGAGAAAAGAATGAAAAACAACGAAGCATGCCTACAGGATCTAGAAAATAGTCTCAAAGGGCAAATATAAGAGTTATTGGCCTTAAAGAGGAGGTAGAGAAAGAAACAAGGGTAGCAAGCTTATTCAATGGGACAGTATCAACGACATCAACTTTGAAGTACAAGGTTATAGAACACCAGAGACATTTAACCCAAACAAGAATATCTAAAGGCATTTAATAATCATATTCCTAAAGATCAAGGATAAAAAAAAGGATCCTAAAAGCAACAAGGGGAAAAGAGACAAGTAACATAAAAAGGAGCTCAAATATGTCTGATAGCAGACTTTTCAGTGGAAACCTTACAGGCCAAGAGAGAGCAGCATGACATAAAGTGCTGAAGGAGAAAAAAACTCTTACCCTAGAATAGTATATCTGGTGAAAATGTCCTTCAAACATGAAGGAAAAATACTTTCCAAGACGAACAAAAGCTGAGAGATTTCATCAATAGCAGATCTATCTTACAAGATATGCTAAAGAGAGTACTTCATTCAGAAAGAGAAGAACAGTAATGAGCACTAATAAATCACCTGAAGATATAAAACTCACTGGTAATAGTAAGTACACAGAAAAACACAGAATATTATAACACCATAACTGTAATGTGTCAACTTCTCTTAAGTAGAAAGACTAAACAATTAACCAATAAAAAATAATAATTCCAACAACTTTTAAAGACATAGAGAGTACAATAAGACATAAATGGAAACAACAAAAAACTGAAAAGTGGGCAGAAAAAATTATGGTGTAAAGTTTTTATTAGTTTTCTTTTTCCTTGTTTATTTATGCTATNCTCAAAAAAAAAAAAAAAAAAAAGAAAGAAAGAAAGAAAGAAATTAAAATCATACCACTAGAGGAAATCTACTTCACTAAAAAGACAGGAAGAAAAGAAGGAAGACAAGACCACAAAACAATCAGAAAACAAATAATAAAATGGGAGGGAGTAAATCATTACTTATCAATAATAACATTGAATATAAATGGACAAAACTCTCCAATCAAAAGACATACAGTAGCTCAATGGATAAAATAATTAGACTCTTGCCTACAAAAAACACATTTATCCTGTAAAGACACACATAGACTGAAAATAAAAGGGTGGAAAAAAGATATTCCATGCCAATGGAAACCAAAAAAGAACAGAGTAGCTACACCTATATTAGAAAAAATAGATTTCAAGACAAAAACTGTAAGAGACAAAGAAGATCATCTGTCTTATAGGACAGATCTCGTATTGATGAAATCCCTCAGCTTTTGTTTGTCGGGAAATATGACCTTCCATATTTATTTCTTTATTTATTTCTCTTTCATGTTTGAAGGACATTTCCACTGGATATACTATTCTACAATAAAAGTTTTTTTTTTCCTTCAGTACTTTAAATCTTCAGAAGATCATTATGACCCCATAATGATAAAGGGGTCAATTTAGCCAGAGGAAATAACAATTTTAAATGTAATATATCCAATGCTGGAGCACCCAAACATATAAATATTATTAGAGCTACAAGGAGAGGTAGATTTCAATAGAATAATAGCTAAACACTTCAACACCCCCACTTTCAGCATTAAACAGATCTCCCAGACAGAAAATCAACAAACAAGCATTGGACTTAATCTGCACTATGGACCAAATGGATCTAGTAGATATTTACAGAACATTTCATCCAATGGCTACAGAATACACATTCTTCACCTCAGCACATGGAACATTCTCAAGGACAAACCATACGTTAGGTCACAAAACAAGTCTTTTTTTTTTTTTTTTTTTTGAGACAAGGTCTCACTCCACCACTCAGGCTGGAATGCAGTGGCTCACTGCAGTCTCGACCTCATAGGTTCAAGCAGTCCCCCCATCTCAGCCCCGGCTAGTAGCTGGGACTACAAGTGTGTGCCACCACACCTGGATAATTTTTTGTACATTTAGTAGAGACAGGGTTTCACTATGCTACCCAGGCTGGTCTCGAACTCCTGGACTCAAGCGATCTGCCTACTTCAGCCTCCCAAAGTGCTAGGATTACAGGCGTGAGCAACTGCACCCACCCGTAAAGCAAGTCTTAAAACATTCAAAAACCCTGAAATAATATCAAGCATCTTCTCTGACCACAATGGAAAAAAAAAGCTAGAAATCAATAACAAGAGGAACTTTGGAAACTATATAAACACATGAAAATTAATATCCTCCTGAATGATCAGTGGGCCAATGGCAAAATTAAGAAGAAAACTGAAAATTTTCTTGAAGCAAATGATAATGGAAATGTAATATACTAAAACCTATGGGATACAGTAAAAGCAGTACTAAGACGGAAGGTTATAGCTATAATGCCTACATCAAAAAGAAGAGCTTCAAATAACCTAATGATTCATCTTAAAGAACAAGAAAAGCAAGAGCAAGCCAAACTCCAAATTAGTAGAAGATAATAAATAATTAAGATCAGAGCAGAAATAAAATGAATTTGACATGATAATAAAACAAAAGATCAATAAAACAAAAGTAGGTTTTCTGAAAAGATATATAAAATTGACAAACCTTTAGCCAGATTAAGATAAAAAGAGAGAATATCCCAATAAATAAAATCAGAGATGAGAAAGGAGACATTACAACTGATACTGCAGAAATTCAAAGGGTAATTAGTGGCTACTATGAGGAACTATATGCCAATAAATGGGAAAACTAGAAGAAATTCATAAATTCCTAGACACATACAACCTACCAAGATCGAACCAGGAATAAATCCAAAACCTGAACCGACCAATAACAAGGAACAAGATTGAAGGCATAATAAAAAGTCTAACAGCAAAGAAAAGTCTGGGACCCAATGGCTTTACTGTTGAATTCTACCAAACATTTAAAGAAGAACTAATACTAAACCTACTCAAACTATTCTGAAAAAATAGAGTGGGAGGGAGTACTTCCAAACTCACTCTACAAGGCCAATAGTACCCTGATACCAAAACCAGACAAAGATACATCAAACAAACAAACAAACAACAACAACAACAAAAGAAAAACTACTGGCCATGACCATTGATATATATATATATATATATATAT
>NW_016810974.1:10448-15825 GCF_001698545.2 Rhinopithecus bieti | reverse complement strand
ATACTCAACAAAATACTAGCAAGCCAAATTCAACAAATTTTAAAAATCCTTTATCATGACCAAGTGGGATTTATCTCAGGGATGCCAGGATGGTTCAACATACACAAATAAATCAATACAGTACATCATATCAATAAAATGAAGGACAAAAACCATACAAGAATTTCAATTGACACCGAAAAAGCATTTGATAAAATTCATTATCCCTTCAGGATAAAACCCCTCAAAAATCTGGGTATAGAAAAAACATGGCCCTGCCCAAGGCCTGTTCCATTCTCAGTGAAAGTAAACGTCAATTTAGCCATGTGTCTGTTAGGATCCCTAATATTCATAAGACACTGTCAACTCCAATTTCAGCTTGATTGTATAGCATGTTGGTCTACATTCATCTGACTAGACGATGATTTGTACATTATAATTACTTCTCAGAGAATAGTAATTCCAGCTTTATAGTCTGTAATTTTTTTTTTTTTTTTTTTTTTTTTTTTTTTTTTTGAGACAGTCTCTCACTCTGTTGCCCAGGCTGGAGTGCAGTGGTGCAATCTCCGCTCACTGCAACCTCTGCCTCCCAGGTTCAAGCGATTCTCGTGCCTCTGCCTCCTGAGTAGTTGGGATTACAGGTGTGTGCCACCACACCCAGCTAATTTTTGTATTTTTAGTAGAGGTGGGGTTTCACCATATTGGCCAGTATGGTCTTGAACTCCTGACCTCAAGTGATCCACCAGCCTCGGCCTCCCAAAGTGCTGGGATTACAGGCATGAGCCACTGTGCCCGGCCATAGTCTGTTATTCTTACATACATCTTTGTGACAAGACAGTATTCATACAGGATTACCTGAAGAACATGCAGTCCATCTGTTCCTCTAGGTTGGTCACTGTGAACCACTCTTTTCCACCGAAACACCCTACCTTCTGAATCCGTGGCTCACCACAGCAGTGATTATTGGAAGATTTTTAAATTTTTTTACTCATTTGTATCTGAAATTTTTATGCAAGAACTCACGCTGATATCTTACAAACTCAAATATGACTCTTGCTTGTCTATAAACCAATTAAAAGAACAAACTAAACAGATTCTTAGGTCTGTGGATCTCATGAAGATAGAGAGCAGATTGGTGAGTATCAGAGGACAGGAAGGGTAGCAGGAGGGAGGATGAAGAAGAAAAAAAGTTTCCTCCATAAAAAGAGTTATTAGGTTTAGGAAAAGTCAGTGTAGTTTAATAGAAGGAAAACTCTCTGAAGAATCAGAATACAGGAATCCCTCTGGAAAAAAGCATTTACAGTGAGAAACACAAGGTTTTAGAACTCGGCTGATAGAAGATGACAATGTGATTAAAAGGTGGCTGCAATGAAATACAAATGATAACGAAGGACAAAAATTATTCTTAGCCTAATAATAAAAGAATACTTTTTTTTTAAAGAATACTTCTATAAGCTAATAAAGATCTACTGTGATGTGCTGGTAAATAATGAACAGGTCGACACAGAAGGTGGAGAGTGCTGATTTTAGCATTTGTCAATTTCCATGTGAATCAACCATGGCTGATTTGAAGTGATCAATATAATGTCAATGAATGTGAAGTTGGGAAAATATGTGTATAGTTACACTTTTTGAGCAGGTACCAGCTGCCTCCAACACACCATTGAGTCAATCTCAAATGATCAGCTCATATCACCATTAATGGTGCAATACTAGAAGCTTATGATCAGAAGCCAGAAAAGGATGTCTGCTATCACTAGTACTACTTATCATTTGGTCAGAGTGTCTAGAACAATGGTTCTCAAACACAGCTTCTAGAAACATCTGAGAGGCTTTTAAAATGACAATACCCAGGTTCCCCTACATCAGGTAAAGTAGAATCTCTGATTCAGGTGAGTCCTGATACTTTTAAAAACACTCTTCACTGAGTGTAATGAACAGCAAAGGTGGTGAGGAACTGGGTTCTCGATGTAATTTTAAAAAGAAACAAAAACAGAAAAGTTAAATCCATTGGAAAGGAGACAGAATAATCATTATTTACCTATCATATAACTGTCTAACTGAAAATGCAAGAGAAGCTACCGATACTTTTTTTGTTTTGTTTTTTTTAGAAAGGGTCTCACTCTGTCACGCAGGCTGCAGTGCAATGGTGTGGTCATGGCTCACTGCAGCCTCAAACTCCTGGGCTCAAGGGCCCCTCATTCCTCTGCTTCTCAACTAGCTAGGACTATAGGCTCGCACCACCATGCCCAGCAATTTTTGTACTTTTTATTTTTGTAGAGATGGGGTCTAATTATGTTGCCCAGGCTGGTCTAGAACTCCTGGACTCAGGAGATCCTCTCGCATTGGCTTCACAAAGTGCTGGGATTACAAGCATGAGCCACCATGCTTAGACCTATTGATAATGTTTTTAACATTAACAAGAAAGCTTGTTAAAATTCCTGGTCAGTGAATGAAGATATAAAAATCATAAGCATCCTATATATTAGTAATAGACATCTCAAAATTGTAATAGAAAAAATAGTGGCACTGTATGTGTATGTGTGTGGGAGACAGAGGAGAGAGGAGAAAGAGTGATTTATTTAAGTCTCAGAAATAATATAAATAAAAGTATTACACACAAAAGACTTCTGTAAATGAAAACAAAATTTTGTGATCCTGGATAGAAAGACTAAATATCGCATGTTTCAACTTGATTCCAATTAATTAATAGCTTTAGTATAATTGTAGTCAAAATGCCAACAAGCTAATTTTCTGGAATGTGATAAAATAATTCTAAAGTTTACATGGAATAATAAACTAGCAAAATGAGTGAAACATTTTTTAAACAGTAATTGTGGAAACTTCGTGCTACTCAAAAGGAAAATGATTAATGATGTGGCATGGTCATAGTAGTATAAGAATAGTTAGGCCAGTGGAAAAAATGAAATCTCAGGATAAGACCATCGTATAAATGTAAGAACTTAATGTACAATAAAAGCAGCATTTTCAATTGGTGGGAAAAAAGCAGAATTGTTCAAAAAATGGGACATACACAATTAACTATTTGGGAAAAAATAAGTTAGATCTCTATTTCACAACCAAACAACATATTCAATTTCAAGTGCATGGAGGAGATAAAATGTAAAATACAACCACTAAATAATACAAATAAAACATAAGTGAATTTTAATAGGTTATTGGGTTAAGGAATGACTTTCTAAACATATGGAGAAAATAAAGCTTTAAATGCACCCTGGAGCATGCCATGTATATACAGCAAGGGCGACAAGCTCTAAAAACTAGCACAGAGATGACCACTTAAGAGCTGCACTGGGGTCATGATTTGGTTGGGTATGCATTAAACTTTGCATCTCAAAAATAAGTCTACAGTCAGGTACCAAATTGCATGAGAGTCACTTGGGCAGATGTTTAAAATGCAGATCTCTGGATCCCAATATAAGAGATTAATTCATTGGGTCCATGATGAGGCCTGGCAGTTTGTATTTTAAAAAAATAATAATGTCTCAAAGGTGATTCTAGGATGAGGCTGGTTTGTGGAATTACTGTATAAATATTGCTAAGCCATCTACCATGTAATGTGATGAATAAAAGATTGAAAGTAAAATAACCATAGAAAATATATTGGTAAAGATTCTAACCACCACTCTCAAATGAGAACAAAATGCTATTTTTACATTCAGAGGCAAACCAAACAAAACAACTACAGAAAGTTACAATGGCTCACCTAAAGTACACAGATCATGTCAGAGTGTCTCAGTTAATTCAGGAAATGGTAGATAACATAATATTACTGAGAAAAATCTAGTTGCATGAATAGTAAGCCTAGCTTTGATTAATTGCAGTTGATAAAACAGATCAAGTGAGAGGAAAAACAAGTGACTAACAGAAAGCGTGGGCAGAAATAAGCCCATCACGCTCTGACATAAGCCACGAAAGCAGTAATGACTAATGTGAGGATTAATTAGTTTCTCCAAGTTAAGGTCTTGCCAGTTGTATTTTAGGTTCTTAAACATCACCCCTCTTCTTCAATTATAAAACCCAGGGATGCCAGACTAAAGGACAGCTGAAAGAAAGGCCATTTGTCCTTTTGTTATCACTGAATATAAGACAAGTGTGTGTCCTAAGTAAAGAAAATCCAACCACAGAATAACAAATTTATAATCTGTGGAGGTGGAAGATCTCCAAATACTTAATAACTAGTATTGGCACAAAATTCTATCACTCAACAGAGATGCTGGCTGTAAACACCAGAAATAGCCACACTGGTACCTACTAGCTATTTCAGGCCAGGCTCATGATATATATGTAAAAGAGAAAGGTGCCACCTGAAAAAAGGATGGAGGCTACCCTAGTTAGCAGCTTAATATATATCCATATGCCAATTGATTCTCCCTGTGTTCAAACTATGTCAAGATTATTAATAATATTTATAACCTTGAGGCAAAAATTATATTTTGGCAAATCTACCCAAAGTATGTAGTGGAATTAACTTATGCACAAATATGTCATCACATAAAAGGAAAAAAACTAACATGCTAAAGAGAGAAATTATTGGAAAATTATTGGTATATTTTGTATCATAGTATCATATAGCTATTAAAATATTTACACATGCCACATGTATACATATGTAATAAACCTGCATGTTGTGCACATGTACCCTAGAACTTAAAGTATAACAATAAAAAAATATATTTACAAAGTATTTTTAACCCTATGGAAAATATTATGTTAAGACAATGGTGACTATGTAAATCAAAATTTCCAAACACATCCTCTACAAAACAATATAGAGCCACCAGAACAACATGAAAGTACATAAAGCCATGCCCTTCACATAACAAAAAGAAAGAAAACACCTATATAACAAAACACTTAAATATTAAATTGTAAGAAGAAAAAAAAAAGAAATCCCAGCAAGCTATCACTCATATTCCCTCTACAAGTCTTTCCAGAGAGCAAGGACAATGCTGAAACAGGAGTGTTAATGAGAAAAGAAGGGGCTAGTAGCCTAAGATTAATCTGAAATCACAACCAGAAAGACAAAGTCCACAAAAGCACAAAATAATGACAAACTGGTAGATTAGAGCCTTGGGGAAGAGCTTTCTACGCAGTTTTCAAAAGGCAGACTTTGAAAGGTATCATTTGTAAGAGAAAAAGTGGCAAAAAATAAGGGAGAGATACCCTGTGAAGATTGGAAGTTTAAAGGAATGTGAAGCAAAAGAGGAAAATTTAGGAATGGTCAAAAGTCTACCAGGCAAATGGAATCAATATCAGATAAAATAGATTTCAAGTCAAAAAACATTAAATTAAACAAAGAACACTTTTATTTATTTATTTATTTATTTATTTATTTATTTATTTATTTATTTATTTATTGAGAGGGAGTTTTGCT
>NW_016810974.1:6433-9754 GCF_001698545.2 Rhinopithecus bieti | reverse complement strand
ATTTTTTGTATTTTAGTAGAAACGGGGTTTCACCATTTAAGCCAGGCCAGGCTATTCTTGAACTCCTGGCCTCAAGTGATCCGCCCGCCTCAGCCTCCCAAAGTGCTGGGATTACAGGCAAGAGCCACTGCGCCCAGCCACACAGAACACTTAAAATGCTAAAAGCCATTCTCCAAATAAAGATATATGAATATCTGTGCATCAAGTAATACAGCCACCACCTTTATAAAGCAAAAATACAGGAGATGTATAAAAAAGCACACTAAAAATAAGAAACTTTGACATCATTTTCATTAAACAACAAATCAAGTGGATAAACAATAAGTAAAGATGTAGAAGACCTAAATAACAATCTACAGATATATATCAAATTTTATGCCCTGGTACTAGAGGCTACACTTCTCAGTTGCACATGAAACACTCACAAAAAGTGATCATATATTAGGTTACAAAGAAAACATCAGTAAGTTCCATAAAGTTGACATGTTATAAACATTGTCTAATAATAATACTACAATAAAGCTAAAATCACTTTTAAGTCCATTCCGCATGGAAAATTATAAGCTTTCTCTTAAATAATTCTTTAAAGAAAGAAATACAAATTAAAATCATAGAATGTCTTTAAAACATGATCATGAAAACACTACATATCAAAATCTGCGGGATACATTTAATGAGGCGATTAAAGGAAAATTCACTAAGTTAAACATGTTCATCAATAAAATAAAATTAAAAAATGAATTACATTCTTAGCTAAAAAGGCGAAAGAAACAACAAAGCAAACGAAAAGAAAGGAAAATAGTAACATAAGGGCATAAATTAATGAGGTAGAGAATAGAAAAACAGATCTAATGTTAAAACCACAATTTTTTGAAAAAATTAACAAAGTAGACAAGCCAGGGGTGGCTTATACAAGGAAGTATAAATATACCAGGGGTGACAAATAAATTTAAATGCTAGGAAAATTCACTAATACAGAATACACAAATAATAAGGATTGGCTTTGGATCTCAATAGAAAAGGAAACAATAGGGCTTGGCTGGCAAGCCCCACTGAGGAGCCGGAGCTTAGGCCGCACTTACCCCCAGTCCACTCCCGGTCCCTGGCCCCTCAGTGACCTGGCGAACTGGGCGACGCTGAAGCGGCCCATGGACTTTGGGACTAAGCTGCTGAGTCCCTGCTCCCCCGAAGCGGTGGCGCTGCGCCTCTCTGCCCGGCCCCACTTCGGGCCTCAGGCCCCCGACACCAAGCCGCCGCCGCCGCCGCCGCCGCTTCAGACGCAGACCCCACCGCCAAGTGTGCAGCAGCCCGCCCCACCCGGCAGCAAGCGGCGCCTTACAATTCCAGAGCAAATTTTTCAGAACACAAAACTGAATATAGTCGTTATCAGAGGTGGAGACATTTAGAAATTGTTCTTAATCAGAGTGAAGCTTGTGCTTCAGAAAGTCAACCTCACTCCTCAGCACTCATAGCACCTAGCTCTCCAGGTTCCTCATGGATGAAGAAGGACCAGCCCACATTTACCCTCTGACAAATTGGAATAATATGTGAGCATGTCTTAGACTATGAAGATAAGATTCAGGAGGAGTATGAGCAAATCCTCAATACCAAACTAGCAGAACAATATGAATGAATCTTTTGCGAAATCCACACATGATCAGATTATGCAACGGTATGGGACAAGGCCAACAAGCCATGTGTCCTGAAGCTTTGTCACATATCTGGGTACCAGGTTTGACCTCAAGAGATGCCTGCTGTACACTTTTTGCAACTGGTTTGATAACACATTTCAGCTCCAACTTTGCATCCTGAGAACACTTAAACATTTCTGCAGGTCCATTTTATACAACTTGAAAGACCTTAAAACTTTTTGGTTGCCACAAGCATATCTTCCTTTTCTGCTCATCCAGTAAACAGCTGTGCCCTACTGTGATAGATTTTCTAAACAAAAATACCTGGGGCAGCAGTTTAGCAAAATATGCTTTCAGTGGCACTCAACAAATGGAACTTCCCCCAAGCACAGTTCTGTAAGAAGTGTGTATGAGAGTGTGTGTATGTATATTTCAAGTTATTATTTGTATAGTGCAATTTTTTTTTTTTTTTGATCTTGCGGATTCTGACTGTTTTTAATTCATGACAATTATGGTTAAAAACATTTGCTTGGCCGGGCGCTGTGGCTCACACCTGTAATCCCAGAACTTTGGGAGGCGGAGGTGGGTGGATCACCTGAGGTCAGGAGTTCGAGACCAGCCTGGCCAACATGGTGAAATCCCGTCTCTATTAAAAATACAAAAATTGGCTGGGCATGGTGGCAGGCACCCATAGTCCCAGCTACTCAGGAGGCTGAGGCAGGAGAATCACTTGAACCCAGGAGGCAGAGGTTGCAGTGAGTCAAGATCGTGCCATGGCACTCCAGCCTGGGTGACAGAGCGAGACTGTCTCAAAAAAATAAAATAAAATAAAAACAAAAAACAAAAAAAAAATTGCTTGTTCTACAGAAGATCATTAATGTTTTGTGACCATATAAGTTGCAACAGTAGATTGTTTTTGTATTGTTAACTACAGGGACTGTTTCCAGGCACAGAATATGAATCATAAGTTAGGATGGACATTAGCTGTGATTATAATAACATAGCAAAGGTCTGTGGTCGTAGATCTACAAATGTGTGGTGAGAAATTAGAACAAACTGGAGATGAGCCATTGACACACGGACTCTGCCTAAGCGTGTTAGAAAAATACTTTGACTCCAAGCCTTAAAATACTCACACAGAGTCGGCGCTCACCTCATTCACACAATCACAGAGCTCCCTGGACATTGAACCTCTAAAGGGAAAAGGTCTTCCCTGGAGCAGAAGGATCAGGGTTTGCTTGACAGCATAACAGGTAAGCGCAGAGCTGAGCCTGGGCCTCGGCCAGGGCCAGGCCCCAGCAGCACTGCTACTTGGGAGGAGCCACTTCACCTTTGTATTAGTTATTAAAAATAGAATTTGGATCCTTTGGTCAGGTTCTCCCAAATTCATTTGAGGTGTCCACGGTCAACTGCTTGAGCTGTTTTGGCAACCCCCTGCCCGAAGTCACATATAGGCTGTTCTTAACCTTGTTTCCAAGACTGAGGAACAGAAAGTAGCCTCTGTTTTGAGCAGGTAGAAGCATACATTTATTTTTTACTGTGACTTGCTCAGGACCATATTTTACAAAATGCCTTGTTTCCTTTATTGTTTCTGGAAAGGAAAAGTTCTGTTTATATTCTTTTAGTTTGAATATAGAATAGTTTTTTTAATCAGGGCTTATTTTGAAAAAATCTGAGTTTAATTCAAATG
>NW_016810974.1:0-4071 GCF_001698545.2 Rhinopithecus bieti | reverse complement strand
AAAAAAAAAAAAAACAATAAGAAAGCCAGTGGAAGTAAAGTGGAATAAAGAAGGGAGAGTATTAAAAATCATGAGATCAAGAGAGAGAATAGGGTATTGGACGGGGGAGCGGAGGCTATTATATAGGGCTTTTGGGCTATTGGAAGGACTTTTGCTTTTACTTTGAGTGAAATGAGAAACCACTGGTGAGTTTTAAACAGAGGAATAGTCTGCTCTGACTTGACCTGAATACAGAAAAACAGTCTAGCTGCTGTGTAGACAACAGTAAGAGTGTAACAGGGACAGCAAAGAAAAGAGACACATAAAAGGTCTATTGCAATAACATGGAACAAAAATGGCTGTGGCTTAAATTTTAGTAAAACTGGTGGAGGTGACTAGAAGTGATCAGATTACATATATAATTTGAAATAAGAGCCTACGGAATTTGTTGATAGATTAGATGTCAAAAATCATAAATGACTAAAGGTTTTAGTCTGAGGGAGTAGAAGAAACTGAAATGGAGAAGCTTATGGATGGAGTAGGCTTGGAGGGAAAGATCAATAGTTCATTTTGGACATGAACTATTTGGAAATGTCTTTGGAACTGTCTAATAGACAGTTTGAAAATGTCTAATAGACATTCAGTGAAGGTGTCAAATATGAAATTATATACATAAGTCTGAAGGTCAAGGGAGAGCTCTGAGCTGGAGAAATAAATCTGAGTCTTTCCTTCCTTTAACAAATATGTATTGAGTGTCATTCCTAAGTAACGTGTTGTGCTGGAATCTGCGCTGCCCAGTAGGGCAACTACTAGCTACATATGGTACTTCAAATTTTAATTAAATTAAATATTATTAAATACAACGTTACTTATTCTAACTAGCCATATTTCAAAAGCTCATAGCCACATGTGCCTGGTGCTTCCCAATATTGGACAGAATATATAAGGAGCATTTCCATCAGCACAGAAAGTTCTCTTAGACTGTGCTATGTTGGGTTCTATGGGCCAAGATATATGTGTGTGTGTGTGTGTGTGTGTGTGTGTGTGTATAAAACGAAGAAACAGTGGCAAGTATAACAAGTCAGCCACAATTTTAGTAGTAAAAATGGCAGTGTTTAAGATCATAGATATGAGTATCAAAATATCTTTTTTTTTTTTTTTTTGAGATGGAGTCTCGCACTGTCACCCAGGCTAGAGTGCAGTGGCACGATCTCGGCTCACTGCAAGCTCCGCCTCCCAAGTTCACGCCATTCTCCCGCCTCAGCCTCCCGAGTAACTGGGACTACAGGCGCCCACCACCACGCCCCGCTAATTTTTTGTATTTTAAGTAGAGACGGGGTTTCACCGTGTTAGCCAGAATGGTCTCGGTCTCCTGACCTCGTGATCCACACGCCTCGGCCTCCCAAAGTGCTGGGATTACAGGCATGAGCCACCACACCTGGCCTAGTGTCAAAATATCTAAATTCAAATTCGGGGTCTACTTTTTGAAATTTACTTAAATTTTGTGCCTTACTTCCTTCATCTGTAAAGTGGAATAATAATAAAACCTAACTCATAAACATGATGTGAGGTTTAAATAAGCAAAAATATACAAAGCGCTTATTATAACCATGGCATATAGTATCAGTGGTATGTTTTTGTGTTGTGATTAAACCACAGTGACAAATTTGTTGGTTATAGTATTTTGAGTAAGAAATTCAAATGTGTAAAAATATTTTTGCTGTACATAAAGTTCTTGAATACTATATGTACTATGAATATGAGGAAGTGCATATGGGAGGAGTGATAAAATATGAGGCAGGATGGGCCAAGATGTTACAGTGACTTCTGCATTTGCCAGGACCAACTCTGCCAATTTACACTGTATTGACAAAACATAACAGCAATCATTCATACAGTGAATGGTTATAGGTAATATTAAATGAGCCTGTATCAACAAAAACATGAGTTAAATCATAGGAAAGGAAATACAAGGGGTTGATTTATGAAGAGCATTTTATGTGTCTGCTTTGGCAACACATATATAAAGAGCACCTTAGAATCTGAACTTGCATTTGTTTACCTGAAAAAGCCTGGGTAAAGACATGTTGGGCTTGTGGCCCATCTGCCAACTCTAGTCAACAATATGGGGACTTTAGAAGATATGGATTAACAAATCTATATCTATCTCTATCCCCATATATAATACACAATAATAAATGTAATTATTTTTCTGAAAACCTGAAAAATCAATGACTCCTATCTCAAAATCAAGTATTTCTGGCCCAACCTGACACTGATGGATAAAATATATTAGCCAAGAGAAAAATGAAATCATCAGAGAGGGCTGAGAAAGTTTCTTGGGCTCTGACTAAAGGCTCTTTGAAGTTAGACCTTCCTAAGCACATTCCATCTAAACTACTCCATGAACTAAACCTGCTACTAGTTTCATTAAGACTAGAACTGACATCTTGTAAAGGATTACTATAATTATATATTGTTTGGCTAGTTGGGTATGTATGTATGTGTATGTGTGTATATGAGTGAAATAGTTGTGCATTAGAAAACTTTGTATTCTTTAATTCCCTGGTGTCACATCTGTAGAAGTTACATTGACTTATTAAATTAGAAAGGATATGAGTGCCATTTTATTAATGACCTAATCTCTTCTTCCCCGTGCATAGGCCTACCACCTCTCAAGTGCAGTATACAAAGGTATACTTTTCCATGAATGCCTTCTATGTCAGATCTAAGGAGGAGACACACACACAATATTATTCTTTTTCACAGAGAAAATGATGACAAAAATGATGTCCAGATCATCATGGGTCACACCATGGGGTCCTAATTTTAAAGTATCTATCTCATATTGATTAAAATACCAAGAACCTTGGTCAGATCCCAAGGACAAATCATATAACAACATGAGGTT
Organism: Rhinopithecus bieti; assembly: GCF_001698545.2. Taxonomy (NCBI): domain Eukaryota; kingdom Metazoa; phylum Chordata; class Mammalia; order Primates; family Cercopithecidae; genus Rhinopithecus; species Rhinopithecus bieti. The sequence continues at coordinate 1,181 of NW_016810974.1, read as the reverse complement.
GATGGGCATGTCTACACAGTCCCCAGGCATGCTGATAATCGATTCACTTCCTGTTTGTTGGTAGCTGGCTGATAGCCTCAACTCTCCATAGATGTGTTAAGTGGAAACCAGCATAAATTACACGATCTTCACATCACTCAGTTGGAAGAGAGGTTGTAACAGGAATACTATTTAGCTTTGACTTTGAAAATGCATGTGGTGTGTATCTATGGGCACATACACATGTATATTTCAAGGAAGAGGGGCAGAGAAACAAAAAGGCAATGCGATACATGAGTTTGCTAACAAGAAATCCAGATATACACTAAATCCTGTTTATAAAATAGTAGTGTTATGAAAAACATAAAACAGCTTAACAACACAAGTTCATTTATTTTATGACTATATGGGCTGCTACATATTGCCACACAGACTATTCATTGTACAGCACCATAAAAAGTATCATTCAAAAGCCTACAAGATAAACAGTGAACCCTGGTGTAGAACAATATGGCATCCCTGGCTATACTATACAAGACAATGGAGAAATAAAAATACAATACCATAATAATGACACTGAATACCTACTCAAAGACAGATACTGTTCAAAATGCTCTACATATATTGAATTTGGTTATTCCTCACGACAGTACTATGAATTACATGCTACTATGATCCACAATCTACAAATAAGGAGAAATGCAGTGAGTTTGATATGACTTGCCCAAGGCCATACAGCTACTAAGTTGTGGAGCTGGGAGACAAACCCAGATAGTCTGACTATAGAGCCCATGTACTTAAAAACTATGTTGTAAACAAAACAAAACAAACAAATGAAAAATAACCAGGCACTTACCTGGCTTATCTGTAAAATTAAAACTGAATACCACCTCTAAAATTTTTTTGCCAAAAAATTAAACCTACAACTGATTAAGCCTCTAGACCAAAATACCAATGTACAGGAAAAACAGTCACCAGACTATATTTGGTAACAGAATCAGAAGAATGTGGGATAATTCTACAGAATAAACAACCGAGTTAATTCCACAAATAAATGGAAAAAAAAAAGTGAGGGGAGCTATAGATTAAAAGGGGCTCGAGACTTAACAAAATGCAATGTGTGGACCTTGTTTGGATCCTATTCAACCAACCAAACTGTAAAACAAAATAAAATAAATCATTGAAAAAATTTAAATGTAATG
>NW_016810973.1:0-1599 GCF_001698545.2 Rhinopithecus bieti | reverse complement strand
CCCCTGCCCGAGGGGGGTGTGAGGGGACCCCGCCCGTGGTGGGTGTGGGTGCACGTGTGCCCAGCCAGAGCTCCGGCGCCGGCCGCATTCCCGGGCGCCGTCGGAGTGGGGACAAGGTGGGTGCCTGCCGGTCGGGGCTGGTGCCGGCGTCCTGAAGGGCGGCCCGGGTGCAGGGCTGCGGTGCGCTGCGGTGCAGGCTCGGGCTTTGTCCCCGGGGCGCGGGGAGCGGGCATGGGCGTCTCCAGGTGGGGTCATGGCTGCCTGCGGGTGGGCTCCGCGGCCTCGCCTCTGCGGCAGGCGCGGGCTGGGGCTCCGGCGCTGGAGGCTTCCCTTCCCCGTTGCCCCCCGAGCTGGAATTTCCTCGGTTGCTTCCCAGTTACTGGAGTGCTGTGGGTGGAGGCAGCGTTCCGTGCCGAGGGCCGTGAGCGAGGAAGGCTGTGCATTTTGGGGCCCAGGACGTTTTTTATTTTAAAACGTGCAGCCGGCTCCTTGGCAGCTGTGGGTGTGTTCCGAGCCGCTTCCCACCAGCAGCTGCTGTGGGCGCTGCGCAGCTTCGGAAACGCAGCCGGGCCCCTCCCCCTCAGCGCTGTACGGGTTTAACCAGACCTCCAGTGACCTCTGCTGAAAAACCTACAGTGGCGAGGCTTCACGTGCCACCTAGTGCAACAATACGTAGATTTGCCTTTTGAAGCCAGTGAGAGGAATTGGACACTGCGTCCTAGGTGCCCTCTATGAATAGCAGGTGTTTCCGTCGGCGGCGCCCGATCCCCAATGAGCAAGGTGCGATTCTCGCGCCAGGGGAGGGAAAGGCGATTTGATAGGAGGTGTGGCTGTAAATCGAGGAGATTCATTCCATAAACCGCCCTGGGCGCAGGCTCTGTAGCCATAAATGCTTGGAGTGAATGAAGGGGGTGGCGCCTCGCTCCCTGTCCTTGGTCTCGCCAGCTGTCTTGCTGAGAGGCAGGGGAGCAGAGTGGACAGGAGGGCGGGTTCTGGAGCCAGGCTGCCCGCCTCTGAGGCCCAACTCTTCTGTTTACTGGCTTCGTGGTCTTCGGCAAGGTCTCTGTGCCTTTGGCTTCTGGTCTGTAAAATGGGAACACTAATAATATTGGTCTCATAGGGTTGTCGTGAGGACCCAGTGAATTAAGACTTGTGAAACACTTTGTTCCTGGCACATTGTGTTTTAGAAAGTTAGGAATTGCCATTACCGCCAAGAGCTGGTGCTTCCGGGGTACAAGTGCCGGGTCAGTGGGTCTTCAGTTTCCCCAGCACTGCCAGTGTAATGTAAACTTCAGTTGACGTTAAGCTGGAAGTCTGTGGCGCTGGTTTCTTGCACAAGAAAGCTGAGGTCATATTTGCATGAACACATGTTTATAAAGATAAAAGAGAAACAAGCCTCACATACTTGGATGAATTATTATGTAAGATTGTTTTAAGACGTTCTTGGAGAAAAATGGGCAGGTGCGGTGGCTCACTCCTGTAATCCCAGCACTTTGGGAGGCTGGGGTGAGCAGATCGCTTGAGGTCAGGAGTTCAAGATCAGCCTGACCAATATGGTGAAACCCCGTCTCTACTAAAATACAAAAAAAAATATATTTT
>NW_016810972.1:0-1340 GCF_001698545.2 Rhinopithecus bieti | reverse complement strand
GGCCGAGCACGGTGGCTCACGCCTGTAATCCTAGCACTTTGGGAGGCCTAGGCAAGTGGATCACGAGGTCAGGAGATCGAGACCATCCTGGCTAACACAGTGAAACAGCATCTCTACTAAAAATACAAAAAAAAAAATTAGCTGGGTGTGGTGGCAGGCACCTGGAGTCCCAGCTACTCGGGAGGCTGAGGCAGGAGAATGGCGTGAACCCGGGAGGTGGAGCTTGCAGTGAGCCGAGATCACACCACTGCACTCCAGCCTGGGCAACAGAGTGAGACTCCATCTCAAAAAAAAAAAAAAAAAAGATTTTATGGTTAAATATTCTTTTCATTAGATGTGGCTTACCAGTGAATTCCATAGAAGAAAGTAGACGGGAGCAAGTGTCCAACACAGCAACAGCTGGAAAGAAAAAGAAAGAATTATGTTCTTTACCTAAAACATTTCAGTTAACTAAGTGTGAGTTTAAAAACTAAAGAGTCAGAACATTATCAGAGTTATTAGGAATGAGAAATATGTCTGTACAATTACAATACAAAATTACTATTAAATAATTTACACATGTCATTAATTCTAATTGTGGTTAAATATCAGAGGTTTTTCATTCTTCATTCGTCTACTCAACAGCCATGTGCTAAGGTACTAAGCACTGGAATTACAAGATGAAAATGGTATGGTCCACCTCCCAACAGTCATATGCTATAACCTAAAAGACAGGCAGGGAATGTCCGTATAGAGTCCTGGATACCATGACAGGTACACAGCAGGGCACTACTGGAACACACAGAAGGGACATCTATCCCACTTTTGTGTCAATATTGAAGGCTTTCTGGTGGAGGAGATATGTAGGTTGATACCTGAAGGACAAGGAAAAGCTTGCCAGATAGAAGGAAGGGGTGAAGGCAAAGAGCCTGAGGTGAGGAAGAGCCCTGCAGAGTTCCATTCTGTCCAGTTTGGTGCTAGAGCAAAGGGCAGAGTGCGGTAAGTGGTGAGAGACAAGGCTGAGTAACTTGACAAGAATTACATTGACGTGGGTGTTTTTATTTCATGGTGAAAATTGTGGAACTTTTTCTGAGAACAAGTGTAAGCCAATGACACAGTAAATGACAGAAGATTTAAAATGTCACCCGTCAAGTGACTGCTTATGAAAGGTATTGCTCAGCTAAGTATTTCTAAATGAATCTGAGGTCTGTTGGCCTTCAGTCTCTACCAAAACCCTGAGAACCTGATGATGCCGTTGTTTTCGGAGAATCCTTTCAGTGTGCTGGCTGACAGTTCCATGAGGATGGCAAAAGTGAAGAAATTGTAGAGTCAGTAAAAGAGATGCATAGACTTCTTGGGAA
>NW_016810971.1:34337-59816 GCF_001698545.2 Rhinopithecus bieti | reverse complement strand
AAATATCCTCATATAAAATCTAGAAAGAAGCTATCTGAGAAACCACTTTGTGATGTGTTAATTCATCTCACAGTGTTACTTGATTCTTTTCATGGATCAGTTTGGTAGCACTGTTTTTGTGCTGTCTTCAAAAGGGTATTTTGGAGCACATGAAGCCAGTGGTGTGAAAGGAAATACCCTGAGATAAAAACTAGATAGAAGTTTTCTGTGAAATTTGTGATGGTTGAATTCATCATACTGAGTTACACCTTTGTTTTCTTTGAGCACACTGGTAGCACTGTTTTTGTGGAATCTGCAAAGTGATATTCGGTAGCTCCATGAGACCTACAGAGAAAAGGAAATAACTTCAGTTAAAATTGGAGAGAAGCTTTTCAAGAAATATTTTGTGATGCGTGTATTGATCTCAGAGAATTTAGCCTTTCTATTGATTGAGCATTCCGGCATCACTTTTTTTGTGGTGTCTGAGAAGAGAGTCAAGGGAGCATATTGAAGATTACAGTAAAAAAAGGAAGTATCATTAGATTTAAACAAGAAAGAAGCTTTCTGAGAAACTACTTTGTGATGAGTGAATTCATCTCACCGTGTTACACCTTTCTTTGCTTTGAGCAGTTTGGTAAAACTGCTTTGGGAAATCTGCAAAAGGATATTCTGGAGCACCTAGAGTCCAATGGCGAAAAAGGAAATAACTTCAGATTAAAAGTGGAGAGAAGCTTTCTGAGAAATCCCTTTGTGATGTGGGTATTCATCTCATAGAGTTAATGTGTCTGCTGAGGGAACCCTTTGGCATTACCATTTTGTGGTGTCTGAAAATTGATATTTTAACCACCTTGAAGCCTATGGTGGAAAAGGAAATAGGCTCGTATAACAACTAGAAAGAAGCTTTCTGATTAAACGCTTTGTCATGTGTTAATTCATCTCACAGAGTTACACGACTCTTTTCTTTTTTNGAGAAACTGCTTTGTGAAGTGTGAATTCATCTCACAGAGTTATCCCGTTCTTTTAATCTGCTGTCAGATAACACTGTTTTTGTGAAATCTGTAATAAGATATTTGGGAACAAATTGAAGCCTATAGTGACAAAGGAAATATCCTCAGATAAAAAACCAAAAAGAACCTTTCTTAGATGCTGATTTGTGATGCGTGATTTCATCTCACACAGTTACAATGTTCTTTTTGTTGATCAATTACCTAACACTCTCTTTGTGGGATCTTCAAAGGGGTATATGGGAGCACATTGAGGCCTATGGTGAAAAAGGAAATATCCTCAGGTAAAAACTAGAAAGAAGCTTTCTGAGAAACTGCTTTGTGATGTGTGAATTCATCTCACAGTGTAACACTATTCTTTTCATTGAGCAGTGTGCTAAAACTGTTTTTTTGGAATCCGCATTGGGATATTTCTGAGCATATTGAAGCTTATGGTGTCATAGTAAATATCCACAGATAAAAACTAGAAAGAAACTTTCTGAGAAATTTCTTTGTGATGTGTGAGTTCATCTCAGAGATTTACACGTTTCTTTCATGGAGCAGTTTGGTAACACTCCTTTCATGTATCTGCAAAGGGATATGTGGGAGCGTATTGAAATCAATGGTAAAAAAGCAAATATTCTCGCATAAAAACTAGAAAGAAGCTTTCTGAGAAACTGCTTTGTGATGTGCAAATTCCTCTCACAGATTTACACTGTTCTTTTCGTTGAGCAGTTTGCTAAAACTGTTTTCATGGAATCTGCAAAGCGTTAGTTCATAGTGCATTGAAGCTTAAGGAGACAAAGGAAATACCCTCATATAAAAACTAGAAAGAGGCTTTCTGGGAAAATGATTTCTGATGTGTTAACTCATCTCACAGAGTTACCTGATCCTTTTTATGTAACAGATGATAGCACTGTTTTTGGAGAATCTGAGAAGGTAAATTTTGGATGCGTTGCAGCTCATGTTGACAAAGGAAATATCCTCAGATAAAAACTAGAAAGTAACTTTCTGAGAAAGTTTTTTGACATGTGCGAATTCATCTCACAGTGTTTCACCTTTCTTTTCATGGAGGAGTTTCCAACACTGTTTTTGTGGAATCTGCAAAAGAATATGCGGTAGCATAGGGAGGCTTAAAGTGAAAAAGGGAATATACTCAGACAAAAACTAGAAAGAAGCTTTCTGAGAAACCTCTTTGTGGTGTGCAAATTTATCTCACAGAGTTACACCTTTCTTTTCATGGATCAATTTTGTAACATTATTTTCTTGGAATATGCAATGGGATACTTCAGAGTGCATCGAAGCTTATGGCAACAAAGTAAATATCTGCAGGAAAAAAAACTAGAAAGAATTTTTTGAGAAATTGCTTTGTGATATGTGAATTCATCTCACAGAGTTACACCATTCTTTCCATGGATCAATTTGGTAGCAGTGCTTTTGGGAAATCTGAGAAGGGATATTTTGGATAGCATTGAAACCTATGGTGACAAAGAAATTATCCTCAAATAAAAACTAGAAAGAAGCTTTCTGACAAACTGCTTTGTGATGTTTGAATTCATCTCACAGTTACACCTCTCTTTTCATGGAGTCGTTTTCTGACACTGTTTTCATGGAATCTGCAATGTCATATTCTGGAGCGAATTGAGGCCTTTTGTGAAAAAGGAATTATCCTCATATAAAAACTAGAAAGAAGCTTTCTGAGAAACTCTTTTTTGATGTGTGAATTTATCTCACAGAGTTACACGATTCTTTTCATGTATCAGTTTAGTAGCAGTGTTTTGGGGGAATCTGAGAAGGGATAATTTATGTCGCATTGAAGAGTATGTGACAAAGGAAATATCCTCAGAAAAAACTAGAAAGAAGATTTCTGAGAAAGTTCTTTGTGATAGGTGAATTTATCTCACAGAATTAAACCTTTCTTTCCATGGAGCAATTTGCTAACAGTGTTTTCGTGGAAACTGCAATGGGATATTCCTGAGCGCATTGAAGCCTATGGTGAAAAATAAAATATCCTCCGATAAAAAATGAACAGAAGCTTTCTGAGAAACTGCCTTGTGATGTGTGAATTCATCTCACAGTGTTACACTGCTGTTTTCATTGAGCAGATAGCTGACATTGTTTTCCTGGAAGCTGCAATGGGATGTTTTGGATTAAATTGAAGCTTATGGGGACATAGGAAATATACTCAGATCTAAACTAGAAAAAAAGGTTTCCAAGAAACTGCTTTGTGATGTGCGAATTCATCTCACAGAGTTACAACTCTCTTTTCATGGAGCAGTTTGCTGACACTGTTTTCGTGGAATCTGCAATGTCATATTCTGGAGCAAATTGAGGCCTTTGTGAAAAAGGAATTATCCTCATATAAAAACTTGAAAGAAGCTTTCTGAGAAACCACTTTGTGATAAATTAATTTATATCACAGAGTTCCACGATTGTTTTCATGGATAAGTTTAGTACCACTGTCTTTGTCGTGCCTGAGAAGGGATATTTGGGAGTGCATGGACACCGATGGTGGAAAAATAAATATCCTTAGAAAAAAACTAGAAAGAAGACTTCTGAGAAATTTATTTGTGATGGGTGAATTCATTACACTGAGGTACACCTTTGCTTTCTTTGAGCAGTTTAGTAGCACTGTATTTGTGGAATCTGAAAAGGGATATCCAGGAGCTCCTAGAGGCCTAAAGAGAAAAAGGAGACAACTTCAGATAAAACTGGAGAGATGCTTTTTGTGATAGTTTTATGATCTCTGTATTCATGTCATAGGGTTTGGACTTTTGTTGAATGAGCAGTTTGGCATTACTGTTTTTGTGATATCCGAGAGGAGATATTTGGGAGCACATTGAAGACTATGGTGAAAAAGGAAATATTCTCAGATTTAAACTAGAAAGAAGCTCTCTGAGAAACTGATGTGTGATGGGTGAATTCATCTCACAGAGTTACACCTTTCTTTTCATTGAGCATTTTGGTATAACTGTATTTGTGGAATCTGCAAAGGGATACTCAGGAGCCCATAGAGTCCAATGGCAAAAGAGGAAATATCTTCAGGTAAAATCTGGACAGAAGCTTTCTGAGAAATTCCTTTGTGATGTGTGCATTCATCTGATAGAGATAAACGTTTCTCTTTAGGGAGCACCTTGACATCACTGTTTTTGTGGTGTCTTAGAAGGGATATTTGGGAGCACATTGAAACCTACAGTGGAAAAGGAAATATCCGCATATAAAACCTAGAAAGAAGCTTTTTGAGAAACTGCCATGTGATAGGTGTATTCATCTCACAGAGTTACACCTTTCTTTTCATTGAGCAGTCTGGTAACACCGTTTCTCTGGAATCTGCAAAGGGATATTCGGGAGCACATAGAGTCCAATGGAGTAAAAGGAAACATCTTCAGGTAAAAACTGGAGAGAAGCTTTCTGAGAAACTCCTTTGTGATGTGTGTGTTCATCTCATAGAGATAAACGTTTCTGCTGAGGACGCTCTTTGGCATCACTGTTTTTGTGGTGTCTGAGAAGGGATATTTGGGAGTACATTGAAGCCTGTGGAGCACATTGAAGCCTACGGTGGAAAAGGAAATATCCTCAGATAAAAACTAGAAATAAACTTCCTGAGAAACTGCTTTGTGAAGTGTGAATTTATCTCACCAAGTTAAAACTTTCTATTCATTGTGCAGTGTGGTAGCAACATTTTTGTGGAATCTGCAGAGAAATTTTTGGGAGCACATAGAGGCATAAGGTGAATAAAGAAAATTCTTCAGGCAACAACTGGAGACAAGCTTTCCGAGAAGCTCCTTTGTGATGTGTGCATTCATCTAATAGAGCTAAACATTTCTGTTCAGGGAGCACTTTGGCATCACTGTTTTTGTTGTGTCTGAGAAGGAATATTTGGGAGCACATTGAAGCCTATGATAGAAAAGGAAATAGCCTCATATAGAAACCAGAGAGAAGCAATCTGAGAAAATGCTGTGATGTATTAATTCATCTCACAGCATTACACGATTCTTTTCATGGAGCAGTTTGGTAGCACAACTTATGGCGAATCTGAGAAGAAATATTTTGGATCACCTTGAAGCCTGTGGTGACAAAGGAAATATCCTAAGATAAAAACCAGAAAGAACCTTTCTGAGAAATTTCTTTGTGATGTGTGAATTCGTCTCACAGAGTTACACCTTTTTTTTCATGGAGCAGTTTGCTGACACTGTTTTCTTGGAATCTGCAATGGAATACTTCAGAGCACATCGAAGCTTATGGTGACAAAGGAAATATCCTCAGAAAAACACTAGAGAGAAGCATTCTGAAAAACTGCTTTGCGATTTGTGAATTCATCTCACAGAGTTACACCATTCGTTTAGTGGATCAATTTGGTACCAGTGTTTTTGGAGAATCTGACAAGGGATATTTTGGATCTCATTGAAACTTATGGTGAAAAAGTAAATATCCTCAGATAAAACTAGAAAGAAGCACTCTGACAAACTGCTTTGTGATGTGTGAATTCGTCTTACAGAGTAAAACCGTTCTTTTCATTGAGAGGTTGCTAACACTGCTTTCTTGGAATCTGTAATGGGTTATTTCAGAGCAGATTGAAGCATAGGGTGAGAAAGGAAATATCCTCAGATAAAAACTAGAAAGAAGTCTTCTGAGAAACGTCTTTGTGATGTGTGAATTCATCTCACAGAGTTACATGATTCTGTTCTTGGAGCACTTTGCTAACACCGTTTTCGTGGAATCTGCAATAGGATATTTGGGAATGCATTGAAGCCTATGTTGGCAAAGGAAATATCCTCAGACAAAAAGCAAAAAGAAGCTTTCTGAGAAACTGCTTTGTGATGTGTTAATTCATCTCACAGATTTCCACAGTTGTTTTAATGAAGCAGTTTTCTAACACTGTTTTCGGGGAATCTGCAAAGGGAATATTTGCTTTGTAATGTGTACATTCATCTCAGAGAGTTAAACCTATCTTTGCGTTCAGCAATTCAGAAACACTGTTGTTGTCTATTCTGTGAATAGACAATGGGAGCTCATTGAGGCCAATGGTAAAAATGTGTATATCCCATGATAAAAACTGAGAATGTATCATTGTGAGAAACATCTTTGTGATGGGTGGATTCATCTTGCAGAATTAAGCCTTTGTTTTTATTTAACAATTGGGAAACCCTTTCTTCCTTAATTCTTTGAATAGACATTTGGGAGCTCATTGAGGCTAAAGGTGAAAAAGGAAATATCACATGAAAAAAACTAGAAGGAAGCTATCTGAGAAACAGATTTGTGTTGTGCATATTCACCATGCAGAGTTAAAGCTTTCCTTACATTGATCAGTTTGGAAAAACTGTTTTTGTAGAATCTGAGAAGGGATCTTTGGGAGCACATTGAAGCCTATGGTGAAAAACGAAATACCTTCAGATAATAAATAGAAAGATGCATTCTGAGAAACTGCTTTGTGATGGGTGCATGCATCTGAGAAATTTAAAACTTTCTTTTGATTCAGCTGTTTGAAACACTGTTTTTGTCCTTTCTGGGAATGGACATTTGTGAACTCATTTAGGACAATGGTGACAAAGGGTATATCTCAGGATAAAAACTGGAAGGAAACTCTCTGAGAGACCGTTTTGTGATGTGTGAATTCATCTCACAGAGTGAAAACTATCTTTTCATACAGCAGATTGGAAACACTGTGTTTGCAAAAACTGTGAAGAGATATTTGGAAGTGTTTGAGCCTTACGGCGAAAAAGAAAACATCCTCAGATAAAACTAGAAAGAATCTTTCTGAGAAACTGCTTTGAGGTGTGTGCATTTATCTCACAGAGGTAAACATTTCTTTCAATTCAGCAGTTTGGAAACCCTGTTTTCGTCCATTCTGCCAATGGACATTTGTAAGCTCTTTGAGTCCAGTGGTGAAAAAGTGAATATCTCAGGATAAAACTAGAGGGAGACTATCTGAGAAACTGCTTTGTGATGTGTGCATTCACCTCATATATTTAAACATTTCTTTGGATTCAGCAGTTTGAAAAACTGTTTCTGTCCATTCTGAAAATGGACATTTGGGAACTCATTGAGGCCAAAGGTGAAAAAGCAAATATACCATTGCAAAAACTACAAGGAAGCTGTCTGAGATACCCCTTTGTGATGTGTGCATTCATCTCCCTGAGTTAAACCTCTCTTTTCATTCAGCTGTTTTGGAGACCTTGTTTTTGTAGAATCTACAAGGGGATATTTGGGAGTGCATTGAGACCTATGGTGAAAAAGGAAACATGTTCAGCTAAAAACTGGAAAGAGACTTTCTAAGAAACTGCCTTATGGTGTGTCCATTCATCTCACAGGGTTAAACCTTTCTGTGGATTCGGCAGTTTGGAAACATTGTTTATGTCCATTCTGCAAATGGACATTTAGGAGCACATTGAGACCAATGGCAAAAACAAATATCCTAGAATAAAAACTAGAAGGAAGCTATCTGAGAATAGCTTCCCAATGTGTGCATTCACCACACAGAGTTAAAACTTTCTTTGAAATCAGCAGTTTAAATACACTGTTTTTGTAAAATCTGTGAAGGAAAATTAGGGAGCACCTTGTGTCCTATGAGAAAAAGGAAATATATTTTTTAAAAAAAAGCAGAAAGCAACTTTCTGGGAAACCGTTTGTGATGGGTCCATTCATCTCACAGAACTAAACCTTTGTTTGGAATCAGCAGTTTGGAAACACTGTTTTGTCCATTCTGCGAATGGACTTTTGTGAGCTCACTAAGTCCAAAGGCAAAAAAGGGAATATCCCATGGAAAAAAACTAGGAGGAAGCTATCTGAGAAACTGCTTTGCGATGTGAGCATTCGTCTCACAGAGTTAAACCTTTCCTCTCATTCAGCAGTTTGGAAACACTGTTTCTGTAGAATCTGTGAAGGGATATTTGAGATTGCTTTGATGTTTATGGTGAAAAAGAAAACAACTTGAGCTATAAAGTAGAAAGAAGCTTTCTGAAAAACTGCTTTGTGATGTGTACATACATCTCACAGAGTTAATTCTTTATTTGGAATCAGCAGTTTGGAAACCCTGTTTATGTCTGTTCTCCAAATGGACATTTGGGAGCTCGATGAGGCCAATGGCAAAAAATCGAAGATCCCAAGATAAAAACTAGAAAGATGCTATCTGAGAAACCGTTTGTTATGTGTGCATTTATCTTGCAGAGATAAATATTTATTTTCATTCAGCAGTTTGGAAACAATGCTTTTGTAGAATCTGTGAAGGCCTATTTTGTAGTGTTGAGGCCTGTGTTGAAAAAGCAAACATCTTTAGATAAAAGCTAGAAAGAAGTTTTCTGAGAAATTTCTTTGTGATGTGTGCATTCATCTCACAGATTTATACATTTTTTCGGATTCAGCAGTTTGGAAACAATATTTTTGTCCATGCTGTGTATGGACACTTTGGAGCTCACTAAGGCCAATGGAGAAGAAGCAAATATCCCAGAATAAAAACTTGAAGGAACCCATCTGAGAAAACACCTTGCACTGTGTGCATTTACCTGGCAGAGTTAAAATTTTCTTTTCATTCAGCAATTTGGAAACACTGTTTTTCCAGAATAGGCAAAGGAACATTTGTGGGCAAGTTAAGGCCTAGGGTGAAAAAGGAAACTACTTCAGATTAAAACTAGGAAGAAGAAACTAAAAAAAGAGTGTTTTCAAACTGCTCAATCAAAGGAGAAGTATAACCCTGTGAGATGAATGCAGTAATAACAAAGCAGTTTCTCAGAAGGCTTCTTTCTAATTTCATCTGATGATATTTCTCTTTTCACCATAGGCCTCTATGTGCTTCCGAATATCCCTTGGAAGATTCTACAACAAAAGTGATTCCAAACTGCTAAATCAATAGAAAGGTTTAACTCTTTGAGATGAATGGTCACATCATAAAGCAATTTCTCAGAAAGCTTCTTTGTAGTTTTTATCTGTAGATATTTCTCTTTTCACCATAGGCTTTAATGCGTTCTCCAATATCCCTTTGCAGATTCTACAAAAACATTATCACTTTGTGATGAATGGACACATTAGAAAGCAGTTTCTCAGACAACTTTTTTGCTGTTTTTTTCTGAAGATATTTCCATTTTCACCATAGGGCTTGAAGCTGTCCCTATTATCCTTTCATGGATTCAACAAAAACAGTGTTTCCAAACTGCTCAATCAAAAGGATGTTTTAACTCTGTGAGATCAATGTACACATCACAAAGCAGCTTCTCAGAAGTCTTCTTTCTGGTTATCATTTGAAGATATTTCCTTTTTGAACATAGTCCTCAATGAGATCCCAAATATCCCTTTACAGATTCCACATATCAGTGTTTGCAAACAGCTCAATTAAAAGAAGTTTTTAACTCTGTGGGATGAATGAACACATGACAAAGCAGCTTCTCAGAAAGTTTCATTCTAATTTGTATCTGAAGCTCCCAAATATCAATTCGCAGATACTACAAAAACAGTTTCCAAGTGACAAAATCAAAACAACGGTTTCACTCTGTGAGACGAATGCAAACATCACAAAGTATGTTCCCAGAAAGCTTCTTTCTCTTTTTTATCTGAAGATGTTTCCATTTCCACCATAGTTCTCAAAGTGCTGCCAAATAGCCATTCGTAAATTCTACAAAAACAGTGTCTCCAAACTGCTGTATCAAAAGGAAGGTTTAACTCTGACATTAATTCACATATCAGAAAGCAGTTTCTCAGAAAACTTGTTTCTAGTTCTCATCAGAAGATACTTACGTTTTAACCATAGGCCTCAATGCGCTACGAAATACCCCTTCACATACACTACAAAAACAGTATTTCCTAACTGCTAAATCAAAATAAGTTTAACACTGTGAGATGAAGGCACACATTACAGAGCAGTTTGTCGGAAAGCTTTTTCCTAGTCTTCACCTGAAGAGATTTCCTTTTTCTCCGTAAGCCTCAATGCGCTCTGAAATATCCCTTTGCAGATTCTACAAAAGCAGTATTTTCAAACTGCTCAATAAAAAGAAAGGTATAACTCTGTGAGATGAATTATCACATCACAAAGCAGTTTCTCAGAAAGCTTCTTTCTAGTTTTCATCTGATAATATTTCTCTTTTTGCCATAGGCCTCAACGTGCTCCTAAATATCCCTTTGCAGATTCTACAAAAACAGTGTTTCCAAACTGCTCAATCTAAGGATATATTTCACTCTGTGAGATGAATGCACACATCACAAAGCAGTTTCTCAGAAAGCTTCTCCCTAGTTTTTATCTGATGATGTTTCCTTTTTGATCATTGGCATCAATGTGCTCCAAAATATCCCTTGGCAGATCCTAGAAAAACCGTGTTTACAAACTTCTCAATCAAAACAAAGTTTTAACTCCATGAGATGAATGCATACATCACAAAGCAGGTTCTCAGAAAGCTTCCTTCTAGTTTTTATATGTAGATATTTTCCTTTTCACAAGAGGCTTCAATGGACTCCCAAATATCCCTTTCCAGATTCTACAAAAACAGTGTTTCCAAACAGCTAAATCAAAAGAAAAGTTTAACTGAGCTGAATGCTCACATCACAAAGCAGTTTCTCAGAAAGCTTCTTTCTAGTTTTTATCTGAGGTCTCAAAGCACTCCCAAATATCCCTTCATAGATTCTACAATAACAGTGTATCTAAACTGCAGAATCAAAAGAAAAGATTAACTCTGTAAGAAGAATGCTCAAATCACAAAGCAAGTTCTCAAAAAGTTTCTTTCTGTATTTATCAGAAGATACTTCCTTTTTCACCATAGCCTCAATGCAAACCCAAATATACCTTGGCAGATGTTACAAAACCAGTGTTTTCAAACTGCTGAATCAAAAGAGAGTTTTAATTCTGTGAAATGAACGCTCACATCACAAAGCAGTTTCTCAGAAAGCTTCATTCTAATTTTTATCTGTAGATAATTCTCTTCTCATCGTAGGCCTCAAAGCATTCCCAAATATTCCTTCAGATTCTACAAAAAGTGTTTCCAAACTGCCCAAAGTAAGTTTTAAATCTGTGAGTTGAATGCACACGTCACAAAGCAATTTCTCAGAAAGCTTCTTTTTAGTTTTCATCTGAAGGTATATCCTTTTTCACCATAGGCCTCAATCTGCTCCCAAATATCCCTTTGCAGATTTTACAGAAACGGTGCTTCCAAACTGCTCAATCAAAAACAACTTTTAATTCTGGGAGATAAATGCTCACATCAAAAGGCAGTTTCTCAGAAAGGCAATTTCCAGTTTTTATCTTATGATATTTGTCTTTTCACCATAGACCTAAATGTGCTGCCAAGTATACCTATGCAGATTCTACAAAAACAATGTTTCCAAAATGCAGAAACAAACGAAAGGGTTAACTCTGTGAGTTGAATGCACACATCATAAAGCATGTTTGGAAAAAGCTTCTTTCTAGTTTCCATCTGAAGATATTTAGTTTTTAGCTATATACTTCAATGCATTCCCAAATATCCCATGGAGATTCCAGAAAATCTGTGTTCACCAACTGCTCAATCAAAAGAATGATTTAACTCTGTGAGATGATTGCACACATCACAAATCAGGTTCTTAGAAAGCTTCCCTCTAGTTTTTATACATAGATATTTCTCCTCCACCGTAGTCCTCAATGCACTCCAAAATATCCATTCACAGATTCTACAAAAAGTGTGTTCCAAACTGCTCAATCAAAGGAAAGGTTTAAGTCTCTGAGATGAATCCACACATCACAAAACCGTTTCTCATAAAGCTTCTTTCTAGTTTTTATCTGAAGATATTTCCTTTTTCACCATAGGCCAAAAAGTACTCCCAAATATCCCTTCACAGATTCTACTAAAACAGTGTTTCCAAGCTGCTCAATCAAAAGAAAGGTTAACTCTGTGAGATGAATGCACACTTTACAAAATAGTTTTCAGGAGGCTTCTTTTAGATTTTATCTGAAGATAATTCCTTTATCACCATAGGCCTCAATGCACTCCCAAGTATCCCATCACAGACCCGATGAAAACAGTGTTTCCAAACTACTCGATCAAAAGAAATGTTTACCTCTTCGAGAAGAGCACTCACATTACAAAATGGATTCTCAGAAAGTTTGTTTCTTGTTTTCATCTGAAGATAATTACTTTTTCACCATAGGTCTCAACGCACTACCAAATATTCCTTTGCAGATTCGACAAAAACAGTGTTTCCAAACAGCTCAAATAAAAGAAAGGTTTAACTCTGTGAGATGAATGCTCTCATCCCAAAGCAGTCTCTCAGAAAGTTTTGTTCTAGTTTTAAATGATGATATTTCTCTTTTAAACAAAGACATAATTTGCTCCCAAATATCCCTTCGCAGATACTACAAAAACAGTATTTCCAAATTTCCCAAACAAAATAAAGGTTTAACTCTGTGAGATGAATCCTCACAACATAAAGCAGTTTCTCAGAAAGCTTTCTTTTGTTTTTATCTAATGATATTTCTCCTTTCACCAGAGGCCTCAATTCACTCCCAATTAATTTTTGTAGATTTTACATGAACAGTGCTTCCAAAATTTTCAATAAAAAGAAAGGTTTAACACTGTGAGATGAATGCACACACCAAAAGGAGTTTCTCAGAATCCGTCGTTCTAGTTTCCATCTGAAGATACTTCCTTTTCACTGTAGGCCTCAATTTACTACCAAATATCCCTTTCACAGATAATTACAAAAAAGGTCTCCAAAGTGCTCGATGCAAGAAGAAACTTTTTTAACACTGTTGGAGATGAATGGCACACATCACAAAGCACTTTCTCTGATAGCTTCTTTCTGATTTTATCTGAAGATATTTCCTTTTCAATATAGGCCTCACTGCATTCCCAAATATCCCTTTCACAGATTCTACAAAAACAGTGTTACCAAACTGCTCAATCAAAAGAAAGACATAACTCTGTGAGATGAGTACTCACATCACAAACAGTTTCTCAGAAAAGTTCATTCTAGTTTTTATCTGTAGATATTTATCTTTTCACCATAGGCCTCAATGTGCTCCCAACTATGCCTTTGTATATTTTACAAAAACATTGTTTCCAAACTGTTAAATCCATACAAAGGTTTAAATATGTGAGATGAATGCACAATTGCAAAGCAGGTTCTCAAAAAGATTCTTTCTAGTTTTATCTGAAGACGTTTCCTTTTAACCCTAGGCCTGAATGCACTCAAAACATCCATTTGCAGATTCTACAAAATATTTTTTCTAAACTGCTCAACAAAAAGAAAGGTTTAACTCTGTGAGATGAATGCACACATCACAAAGCAATTTCTGAGAAAGATTCTTTCTAGTTTTTATCTGACAATATTTTCTTTTCACCCTTGGCCTCAATGCACTCCTTAATATCCCTTCACAGATTCTACAAAAACAGTGTTCACAAAATGCTCAATCAAAAGAAAGTTTTAAGTCTTTGAGATGAATGCACATATCACAAAGCAGATTGTCAGAGAGCTTCTTTCTAGGTTTTATGTGATGATATTTCCTTTTTCACCATAGGCTTCAAATCACTTGGAAATATCCCTTCCCAGATTCTACAAAAACAGTGTTTCCAAACTGCTCGATCAACAGAAAAGTATAACTCTAAGAGTTGAATGCACATCTCACAAAGCAGATTCTGAGAAATCCTCTTTCCAGTTTTTATCTGATGATATTTCCTTTTTCACTATTGGCCTCTAGATGCTCCCAAATATTCCTTTGTAGACTCTACAAAAACAGTGTTTCCAAACTATTCGATTGGAAGAAAGTTTTAACTCTGTCAGATGAATGCCTACATCACAAAGCAGTGTCTCAGGAAGATTTTATCCAGTTTTTAACTGAAGATATTTACTTTTTCACCATAGGCCTCAAGGCACTCCCAAATATTCCTTCACAGATTCTACAAAAGCAGCATTTCCAAACTGCTCAATGAAAGAAAGTTTTCACTCTGTGAGAAGAATGCAGACATCACATAACAGTTTCTCAGAAAGCTTCTTCTAACTTGTATCTGACGATATTTCTCTTTTCACCATAGGCCTCAATGCGCTCCTAAATTTCCCTTCAAAGATCCTACAAAAGCAGTGTTTCCACACTGCTCAATCAAAAGAAAAGTTTAACTCTGTTTGACGAATGCATACATCACAAAGCTGTTTTTCAGGAAGATTTTTCCAGTTTCTATCTGAAGATACTTCCTTTTATACAATAGGCCTTAAATCGACCCCAAATATCCCTTCACAGATTCTACAAAACAGAGTTTCCAAATTGCTCAATCAAAAGAAATATTTAACTCTGTGACATGAATGCACACATCACAAAACAGGTTCTCAGAAACCATCTTTCTTGTTTTTATTTGTAAATATTTATCTTTTCACCATAGACACCAATGTGCATCACAGAGTTCAACCTTTCTTAAAGGAACAATTTGGAAGCACTGTATTTGAGGAATCTGTGAAAGGATATTTGGGAGCACATTGAGGCCTATGGTGAAAAGAAAATATCTTCAAAAGAGAACTAGAAGGTGGCTTTCTGAGAAACTGCTTTGTGATGTGTGCATTCCTCTCACAGAGTTAAGACTTTTGTAATTGAGTAGTTTGTAAACCCTGTTTTAGTAAAATTTGTGATGGAATATTTGGGAGTGCAATGAGTCCTAAACATTTCTTTTGATTTAGCTGTTTGGATACACTGTTTTTGTAGAATCTCTGGAGGGACATTTTGGAATGCATTGAAGCATGAGGTGAAAAAGGAAATATCTCCAGATTAAAAAAAAAAAACTATAAAGAAGCCCATTTGAAGAAACTTCTTTGTGCTGTGTGCTTTCAATCCTCACAGACTAAACTTTTCTTTTCTTTTTTGGAGTGGGGGGGGGGAGAAGTTTAAGAATTCTGTTTTTGGTGAGTATCTGTTGAGGGGATATCCAGGAGCTCATTGAGAATATGGTGAAAAGAGAAATAACCCTCAGATAAAAACTAGAAAGAAGCTTTCTGAGAAACTGCTTTGTGATGTGTTCATTCAACTCACAGAGTTAAACCTTTCTTTTGATTGAGCAGTTTGGAAGCACTCTATTTTAGAAGCTGTGAATTTTTATTTGGGAGGACTTTGAGGCCTATGGTGAAAAGAGTATTATCATCAGATAAGAAATACAAAGATGCTTTCAGAGAAACTGATTTGTGATGTGTGTATTCATCTCACAGAGTTAAACCTTTCTTTTGATAGAGCTGTGTGGAAATCTTGTTTTGTAGAATATGCGATAGTATATTTGGGAGCACATTGAGGCCTATGGTGAAAAGAGAAATATCGTCTGATTAAAATGATAAAGAATCTTTCTGAGAAACAGTTTTGTGATGTGAGCATTCATCACGCAGAGTTAAATCTTTCTTTTGATTGAGCAATTTGCAAACATTGTTTTTGTAGAATCTGCAAAGGGATATTTGAGAGCATGTTGAAATCTATGGTGAATAAAGGAAATATCTTCAGATGAAAACTAAGAAGAATATTTCTCAGAAACTGCTTTGTTAAGCACGCATTCATCTCCCCGATTTAATCTTACTTTTCATTGAGCAGTTTGGAAACACACTTTTTGTCGAATCTGCAAAGGGATATTTGGGAATGCATTGAGGCCTGTGGTGAATAATGAAATACGTTCAGATGAAAACTAGAAAGAAGTTTTCTGAGAAACTGCTTTGTGATGTGTCCATGCATCTCACAGAGTTAAAACTTTCTTTCATTGAGCAGTTTGGAAACCTGTTTTTGTAGAATCTGTGAAGGAATTTTTGGGAGTGCATTGAGGCCTAAACATTTCTTTCAATTGAGCAGATTGGAAACACTGTTTTGGTAGAATCTGTGAATTGATATTTGAGTGTGCATTGAGTCCTATGTTGAAAGAGGAAATATCTTCAGATTAAAAACTGGAAAGAAGCCTTCTGAGAAACTACTCTTTGCTGTGTGCATTTGTCTCACAGAGTTAAACCTTTCTTTTGTTTCAGCAGTTTGGAAACACTGTTTCTGTAGAATCTGCAAAGGGATATTTGTGAGCACATTGAGTCCTGTGTTGAAAAGGAAAAAGCTTCAGATAAAACTAAAAGAATTTTCTGAGAAACTGCTTTGTAATGAGTGCATTCATCTCAGAGTTCAACATTTATTTGTATTGAGCAGTTTGGAAACACTGTTTTTGTAGAATATTTGAAGGGATATTTGGTTGTGCATTGAGGCCTATGGTGAAAGAATAATGTCTTCAGATAAACTATAAAGATTTCTGAGATACTGCTTAGTGGTGTGTGCATTCATCTCACCGAGTTAAACCTTTGTTTTGATGGAGCAGTTTGTCAGGAAGCTTCTTTCCAGCTTTTATTTGAAGATATTTCTTTTTCACCACAGGCTTCAATGTGCTCCCGAGTATCTCTTTGGAGATTCCACAAAAATAGTGTGACCAAACTTCTCAATGAAGAGAGTTTTATCTCTGTGAGACGAATTCACACATCAGAAAGCACTTTCTAGGAAAGTTTCTTTCTAGTGTTCTCTGAGGATATTTACTTTTTCACCATAGGCTTCAAAGTGTTCCCAAATATCCCTTCTTATATTCCACAAAAACAGTGATTCCAAATTCCTCAATCAAAAGAACAGTTTACCCGTATGAGATGAATCCACACATTGCAAAACAGTTTGTTGGAAAGCTTTTTTCTTGTTTTTATCTGAGGATATTTCCATTTTCACCATAGGCCTTAATGTGCTCCCGAATATTCTATTGCAGATTCCACAAACACAGGTATACCAAACTCCTCAATGAAATAAAAGGTTTAACTCTGTGAGATGAATGCACACATCAAAAAGCATTTTCTCAGAAAGCTTCTTTCTAGTTTTACCTGAGGATATTTCCTTTTTCATCATAGGCATCGATGCACTCCAAAATATTCCTTCTCAGTTTCCACAAAAAGAGTGATTCCAAACTGCTCAGTCAACAGAGAAGTTTAACTATATGATATGAACACACACATCACAAATCAGTTTCTCAGAAAGCTTTTCTCCAGTTTTTATCTGAAGATATTTCCTTTTTCACCATAGGCCTCAATGTGCTCCCGAATATCCCTTTGCAGATTCCACAAAAACAGTGTTACCAAACTGCTCAATGAGAAGAAAGTGTAACTCTGTGAGATGAACTCATACATCAGAAATAAGTTTATCTGAACGTTTCTTTCTAGTTTTTCTCAGAAGATAGTTCCTTTTCCTCTGTAGGCCTCAAAGTGTTACCCAATATCTGTTTGCAGAATCCAAGAAAACACTGTTTCCAAACTTCTGAATGAAAATAACTGCTTAACTCTGTGAGATGAATGCCCAGATACAAGTCGGTTTGTCAGAAAAATTCCTTGTACTTCTTATTCTGGCATATTTGCCTTTTTGCCATTGACCTCAAAGAGTACCCAAATGTCCATTCCAAGAATGGATAAAAACAGTGTTCCAAACCTGCTGAATCCAAACAAAGGTTTAACTCTGTGAGATGAATAAAAGTATCACACAAAAGTTACTCAGAAACATTGCTTCTACAAGTTATATGAAAATATTTCCTTTTTCACTGTCGACATTGATGTGCTACTGAATATCTCTTTGCAGATTGTAAGAAAACAGTATTTCCAAACTACAGAATGAAAAGGCAGGTTTTGCTCTGTGAGACGAATGCACAACTCAAGTGGCGGTTTGTCAGATAACTTCCTTCTAGTTTTTATCCTGGGATATTCACTTTTTCACCATTGGCCTCAAAGATCTCCTAAGCGTCCATTCGCAGAGCGGACAAAAACAGTGTTACCAAGCTGCTGAATCCAAAGAAACATTTAACACAGTGAGGTGAAAGCACAAATCACAAAGCAGTTTCTCAGAAAGCTTCTTTCTATTATTGATCTGAAGACGTTTCCTTATTCACAGGAGGCCTCAATGCGCTACTCATTATCTCTTCGCATATTGTAAGAAAAGAGTGTTTCCAAACTGCTGAATTTAAAGAAAGTTTTAAATCAGCGAGAGGAATGCACACTTCATAGGATGGGTTATCAGATAACCTCCTTCTGGTTTTTGACATGGGATATTTGCTTTTTAGCCATTGGCCTCTGTGAGTTCCCAAATGTCCTTTTGCAGAATGGACAGAAACATTGTTCCCAAACTGCTGAATCCACAGAGAGTTGTAACTCTGTGAGATGAATGTGCAAATCACAAAGCAGTTTTTCAGAAAGATTCTTTCTAGTTTTCCCCAGTGTATATTTCGTTTTTCACCATTGGAGCCAATGCATTCCCAAATATGCCTTCACAGATACTACAACAACAATGTTGCCTAACTGCTGAATGAAAAGAAATGTTTACTTCTGCGAGAGTAATGCACACATCACAAAGTGGCTTCTCAGATATCTTCCTTCTAGTTATTCTGGGAAATTCACTTTTTCGCCATTGGGTTCAATGAGCTACCAAATATCCATTCACAGAATAAACAAAAACTGTGCAACCACAGTACTGAATCCACAGAATGGTTTAACTCTGTGACATGAATGCACACATCACAAAGCAGTTTCTCAGAAACCTTCTTTCTAGTTTTTTTCAGAAGAGATTTCCTTTTCCTCTGTAGGCCTCAAAGCGCTACTCTTCACAGAATGCAAGAAAACAGTGCTTCCAAACTGCTGAATGAAAAGAATTTTATTGCCATTGATCTCAAAGATCTCCCAAATATCCATTCCCAGAATGGACAAAAACAGTGTTCCCAAACTGATGAATCCAAAGAAAGATTTAGCTCTGTTAGATGAATGCAGCAAACACAAGTCAGTTTATCAGATAATTTCCTTGTACTTTTTATTCTGGGATAGTCTCTTTTTTGCCATTTGCCTCAAAGAACACCCAAATATCCATTCCCAGAATCGAAACAAAACAGTGTTCCAAAACTGCTGAATTCAAAGAAACATTTACCTCTTTGAGATGAATTCACATGTCACAAAGCAGTTTTTCAGAAAGCTTCTTTTTTGTTCTTCACACAAGATGCTTCCTTTTTGACTCTAGGCCTCAAAGCACTACCAAATATCTCTTCGTAGAATCCATGAAAACACCTATTCCAAAATGCTGAATGAAAAGATATCTTTAACTCTGTGAGACGAATGCACAAATCACAAGTCGGTTTGTCAGATTACTTCCTTCTGGTTTTTGTCCTGAGATATTCACTTTTTTGATGTTGTCATCAAAGACCTCCCAAATGTCCATTCGCAGAATGGACAAAAACAGTGTTCCCAAACTGCTGAATACAAAGAAACATTTAACTTCTTGAGATAAATGCACCAAACACAACTCGGTTTGTCAGATAATTTCCTTGTTCTTTTTATTCTGGGATATTAGCTTTTTTGCCATTGGCCTCAAAGAGCAACCTAACGTACATTCCCACTATGGAGAAAAACAGTGTTCTGAAACTGCTGAATCCAAACAAACGTTTATCCCTTTGAGATGAATGTCCATATCACAAAGCAGTTTTTCAGAAAGCTTCTCTTTTCTTCACACAAGATGTTTCCTTTTTCACTCTAGGCCTCAAAGTGTTACCAAATATCTCTTCAGAGAAACCAAGAAAACACTGTTTCCAAACTGCTGAATGAAAAGACATATTTAACTCTGTGAGACAAATGCACAAATCACAAGTTGGTTTGTCAGATAGCTTTCTTCTAGTTTTTGTCCTGGGGTATTCACTTTTACTCCATTGGCCTCAAAGATTTCCCAAATGTCCATTTGCAGAATGGACAAAAACAGTGTTTCAAAACTGCTGAATGCAAAGAAAGCTTTAACTCTATGAGATGAATGAACACATCCAAAAGCAGTTTCCAAAGCAGTTTCTTTCTAGTTTTTATCTGTATGTATTTCACTTTTCATCACAGGTCTCAATGTGCTACAAAATATCTCTTTGCAGATTCTAATAAAACAGTGCTACCAAATTGCTGAATGAAAAGAAAGGATTAACTCTGCAACATGAAATGACACATCACAAAGCAGTTTCTCAGATAAATGTCTTCTAGTTTTTATCCTTGGATATTCAGTTTTTCATCATTGGCTCTCTAAGAAGCTTTCTGAAAAACTGTTTTGTGATGTCTTCATTCCACTCACAGAGTTATACCTCAGTTTTCATTGAGGAGTGTGGAAACACAGTTTGTGTGAAATCTAAAAAGAGATATTTTGGAGCACCATGAAGCCTGTGGAGAATAGGGAAATATCCTCAGATGAAAAGTAGAAAAGCTTTCCAAGAAACTGCTTTGGGATGTGTGCATTCATCTCACAGAGATAAACCTTTCTTTACATTGCACACTATGGAGACTGTCTTTGGACAAATCGTGAAGGGATATTGGGGTCACATTGAGGCATATGATGAAAAAGGAAATATCTTCAGATGAAAACTGGAAAGAAGCTTTCTGAGAAACTGCTTTGTGATGTATGCATTCATCTCCTGGATTTAAACATTTCTTTTGATTGAGCAGTTTGAAATCACTGATTTTGTGGAATCTGAAAAGGGATGTTTGGGAGCACATTGAAGATTATGTTCAAAAAGGAAATATCCTCAGGTAAGTACTAGAAAGCTTTCCTAGAAACTGCTTTATGATGTCTGCATTCATCTCATAGTGTTAAACATTAATTCTCATTGAGCAGTTTGGTAACACTGTTTCTGAGGAATCTGCAAAGGGATCTTTTGGAGTGCACTGAGGCCTGTAGTAAAAAAGGAAATATCTTCAGATAAAAACTGGAGAGAAGCTTTCTGAGAAACTGCTTTGAGATGTGTGCATTCCACTCACAGATATTTACCTCCCTTTTCATTGAGCAGTGTGGAAACACTGTTTGTGTAAAATCTAAAAAGGGATGTTTCAGAGCACCTGGAAGCCTGTGGTGAAAACGGAAATATCCTCAGATAAAAAGTAGAAAGAACCTTTCTGAGAAACTGCTTTGTGCTGTGTTCATTCATCTCATAGCGTTAAACTGTTCTTTGTATAGAGCAGTTTTAAATCACTGTTTCTGTGCAATCTGGAAAGGGATATTTGGGAGTGCATTGAAATCTTTGGTGAAAAGGAAATATCCTCAGATAAAACTAGAAAGATTTCCGAGAAACTGATTTGTGATGGGTGAATTCATCTCACTGAGTCAAACCTTTCTGTTCATTGAGCAGTTTGGTAGCACTGTTTTTGTGGAATCTGCAAATGGATATTCAGGAATGCATTGAGGTCTATGGTGAAAAAGGAAATATACTCAGACAAAACTGTAGAGAAGCTTTCTGCTTTCATAGAGTGAAGCCATTCTGTTGATTGATCAGTGTGGAATTACTGTTTTTGTGGAATATGAGATGGGATGTTTTGGAGCACATTGAAGCCTACGGAGAATAAGGAAATATCTTCAGATAAAAACTAGAAAGAAACTTTCCAGGAAACTGCTTTGTGATGTATGAATTCATCTCACAGAGTTAAACCTGTCTTTTCATTGAGCAATTTGGTAACACTGATTTTGTGGAAGCTGCAGTGATATATTCAGCAGTGCCTTGAGGCCTGTGGTGAACAAGGAAATATCGTCAGACAAAAACTGGATAGATGCTTTCTGAGAAAATGCTTTGTGATGTGTGCATTACTCTCAGAGAGTCATTCCTTGCTTTTCATTGAACAGTCTGGGAAGACTGTCTGTATAAAATCTACCAAGGGATATTTTTGAGCACATTGAAGTCTAAGGTGATGAAGGAAATATCTTCTGATAAAAACTAGAAAGAAGGATTCTGAGAAACTACTTTGTGATGTGTGCATTCATCCCAGAGAGTTGAACCTTTCTTTACATTGAGCAGTTTGGAAACACTGTCATTGACGTATATGTAAATGGACATTTTGGGGCACATTGAGGCATATGGTGAAGAAGGAAATATCTTAAGATGACAACTGGAAAGAAGCTCTCTGAGAATCTGCTTTGTGATGTGCACATTCATCTCACAGAGTTAAACATTTCTTTTGATTGAGCAGTTTGGAATCACTGTTTTTTTGGAATATGAGAAGGGATATTTTGGAGTGCATTGAAGCCTATGGTGAAAAGAAAATATCCTCAGATAAAACTAGAAAGAAATTTTCCGAGAAACTTCTTTGTGATGTGTGAATTTATTTCACAGAGTTAAACCTTTCTTTTCATTGAGCAGTTTGGTGCCACTGTTTTTGTGGAATCTGCAAAGGTATATTCAGAAACGCATTGAGGTCTATGGTGAAAAGGAAATATCTTCAGATAAAACTGGAGAGAAGCTTTCTGAGAGACTGCTTTGTGATGTGTGCATTCATCTCATAGAGTTAAACATTTCTGTTGAAGGAACAGTTTGGAATCACTGTTTTTGTGGAATGTGAGAAGGGATATTTTGGAGCACATGGAAGCCTATGGTGAAAAGGAAATATCCTCAGATAAAACTAGAAAGAAGCTTTTCAGAAAACTGTGTTGTGGTGTGTGTATTCATCTCACAGAATTAAACCTTTTCTTGGATTCAGCAGTGTGAAACTCTGTATTTGTTTATTCTTCAACTGGACATTTGTTAATTCTTTGAGATCAAGGGTGAAAAAGTGAGTATCTCAGGATAAAAACTAAAAAGAAGGTATCTGAGAAACTGCTTTGTCCATTTGGTGAAAGGACATTGGGGAGCTCGTTGAGACTAATGGTGAGATAGTGAATAACCCAGGAAAAATACTAGATCGAACTTATCTAACAACTGTCCTGTGATTTGTGAATTCCTTTCACAGAGTTACACCTTTCTTTTCACTCAGCCTTTTGGAAACACTGTTTTCTTACAATCTGCAAACAGACACTCTGTAACGCATTGCAGTCTCCTGTGAAAAATAAATGTCTTCAGATAAATCTTAGAAAGAAGCTTTCTGAGAAACTGCTTTGTGATGTGTGTGTTCACCTCAAGACTTAAACATTGCATTGTATTCGTCAGTTTTGGTAACTCTGTTGTCAAATCTGTTAATGGACGTTTTGGTGCTATCTGAAGCCAATGGCAAAAAAAGCGAATATCTCAGGGAAAAAGCTAGAAGGAAGTTATCTGACAAACTGACATGGGATTTGTACATTCTTCTCAGAGAGTTAAACATTTCTTTTCATTCAGCAGTTTGCTTTCTGGAATTCTCAGAAGAGACATTTGTAATCTCTTTAAGGCCTATGGTGAAAAGGAAATATCTTCAAATAAAACTAGACAGAAGCATTCTGAGAAACTGCTTTCTGATGTGTGCATTCATCTCACAGATTTAAACCTATCTTTGGATTCAGCAGTTTGGGAACACTGCTGTTGTCCATTCTGAGAATGAACACTTAGGAGATCTTTGAGACCAATGGCAAAAAAGGAAATACCCCAGCATAAAAACTAAAAGGAAGCTATCTGACCTACCCGTGATGTCTCAATTCATCTCACTGAGTTAAAGCTGTCTTTTCATTCAACAGTTTGGAAATAGTGTTTTCTTAGAATCTATGAAGAGATATTTGGTAGCACTTTGAGGGCTCCTGTGAAAAAGGAAATGTTTTCAGATTAATAGTAGAAACAAGCTTTCTGAGAAACTGCTTTGGAGGTGAGCTTTCATCTCACACAGTTAAACGCTTCTCTGTATTCTGCAGTTTGGTAAACACTATTTTTCTCCCTTCTACGAATGGATATTTGGGAGATCTTTGAGGTCAGTGACGAAAAAGTGAATATTCCAGGGAAAAAAAATAGAAGGAAGTTATCGGACAAATCGACTTATGATTTGAGCATTTGTCTCACAGAGTTAAAGAATTATGTTGGGGGCACGCACAAGATGGCTGAATGGGAACAGCTCCAGCCTCCAGCCCCCAGCATGAGTGACACAGAAGATGGGTGATTTTGGCATTTTCAACTGAGGTACTGGGTTCCTCTCACTGGGGAGTGCCAGACAATTGGTGCTGGTCCACGGGTGCAGCCCGACTAGCAAGAGCTGAAGCAGAGTGAGGTATTGCCTCAACTGGGAAGTGCATGGGGGAAGGGAATCCCTTTCTCTAGCTAAGGGAAACAGGGACACACAACACCTCCCAGGTAACTCCCTCCCTGATACTGCACTTTACCAAGGGTCTTAGCAAATGGCACACTGGGAGATTATATCCCACAACTGGCCCGGAGGATCCCACAACCATGGAGCATCACTCATTGCTAGCACAGCAGTCTGACATCTCACTGCAAGGCGGCAGTGAGGTTGGAGGAGGGGTGCCTACCATAGCTGAGGCTTAAGTGGGTAAACAAAGCCACCGGGCAGCTAGAATTGGGTGGAGCCCACTGCAGCTCAAGGAGGCCGACTGGCCTCTGTGGACTCCTCTTCTAGGGACAGGACATAGCTAAACAAAAAACAGCAGAAACCTTGGCAGAGGTAAATGCCCCTGTCTGATAACATTGAAGAGAGCAGTGGATCTCCCAGCATGGAGGTTGAGATCTGAGAACTGATAGACTGCTTGCACAAGTGGATCCCTGACCCCTGAGTAGGCTAACAGGGAGACATCCCCCACTAGGTGCAGACTGACATCTCACACCTCACACAATGGGGTGCACCCCTGAGACAAAGCCCCCAGAGCAAGAATCAGACAGCAACACTTGCTGTTCAGCAATATTCTATCTTCTGAAGCCTCCGCTGCTGATACCCAGGCAAACAGGGTCTGGAGTGGACTTCAAGCAAACTCCAACAGACCTACAGCTGAAGATCTTGACTGTTAGAGGAAAACTAACAAACAGAAGGGACACCCACACCAAAACCCCATCAGTACATCACCATCATCAAAGACCAAAGGCAGAAAAAAACACAAAGATGGGGAAAAAGAAGTGCAGAAAAGCTGGAAATTCAAAAAAGCAGAGTGCATCTCCCCGTCCAAAGGAAAGCAGCTCATCACCAGCAACAGAACAAAATTGGATGGAGGATGACTTTGATGAGAGAAGGCTTCAGTTGACCAACTTCCCAGAGCTAAAGGAGGAATGATGTAACCAGCACAAAGAAACTAAAAGCCTTGAAAAAAGAATGGAAGAATGGATAAGTAGAATAATCAATGCAAAGAAGACCTTAAAAGAACTGATAGAGATGAAAACCATAACACGACAACTACATGACAAATGCACAAGCTTCAGTAACTGACTCGATCTACTGGAAGAAAGAGTATCAGTGATTGAAGATCAAATGAATGAAATGAAGTGAGAAGAGAAGTTGGAGTAAACAGAGTAAAAAGAAATGAACAAAGCTCCAAGAAGTATAGGATTATGTGAAAAGACCAAATCTACGTCTGATTGGTGTGCCTGAAAGTGATGGGGAAATGGGAACCAAGTTGGAAAACGCTCTGCAGGACATCATCCAGGAGAACGTCCCCAACCTAGTAAGGCAGGCCAATATTCATATTCAGGAAACTTTTCCTAGCCAGGGGAACTCAGACACACAACACCTGGAAAATTGGGTAACTCCCACCCCAATACTGCCCATTAAGCAAACGGGCACACCAGGAGAATATATCCCACACCTGGCTGGCAGGGTCCAATGCCCACGGAGCCTCCCTCATTGTTAACACAGCAGTCTGCGTTGA
>NW_016810971.1:30980-32052 GCF_001698545.2 Rhinopithecus bieti | reverse complement strand
CATACACAAATCAATAAAGTTTAATAATAATAATAATAATAATAATAATAATAATAATAATAATAAATAACGAAAAGAATTCTTTACATTCTGCAATTTGGAAACAGTGTTTTCTTGTGTTCTGTGAAGAGATATTTGGTAAAGCTTTGAGGCCCATGGTGGAAACTGAAATATCTTGTGAGAAAAACTGGGGAGAATCTTTCTGAGAAACTGCTTTGTGATGTGTTCATTCAACTCACAGAGTTAAAAGTTTCTCTGCATTCAGAAGTTTGGTAACACAGTTTTTGTCCATTCTGTGAATGGACATTTGGGAGATCTTTGAGGCCAACTGCGAAAAAGCAAAAAACCTAGGGAAAAAAAAGAAGGAAGTTATCTCACAATCGACTTGTGATTTGCATTTAATGTGAATATCCCATTATGAAAACTAGAAGGAAGATAACTGAGAAACCGCTTTGTGATGTGTGCATTCATATCGCAGAGGTATACCTTTCTTGGATTCAGCAGTTTGGAAACACTGGTTTTGTGCATTCTCCAAATGGACATTTGGGAGATCCTTGAGGCCAGTGGCATAAAAGTGAATATCTCATGATAAAAACTAGAAGGACTTTATCTGACAAACCGACCTGTGATGTGTGCGTTCATCTCGGTGGAGTTCAAATTGTCTTTTCATTCAGCAGTTTGGAAACACTGTTTTCTTAGAATCTGCGAAGAGATATTCAGTGGCACTTTCAGACCTCCTGTGAAAAAGGAAATGTCTTCAGGTAAATAGTGGAAAGAAACTTTCTGAGAAACTGCTTTGTGATATGTGTGTGCACCTCACAAAGTTAAAGCCTGGCAGAGAGACAACAAAAAAGAGAATTTTAGACCAATATCCCTAATGAACATCGATGCAAAAATCCTCAGTAAAATACTGGCAAACCGAATCCAGCAGCACATCAAAAAGCTTATCCACCATGAACAAGTGGACTTCATCCCTGGGATGCAAGGCTGGTTCAACATTCACAAATCAATAAACGTAATCCAGCATATAAACAGAACCAAAGACAAGAACCACATGATTATCTCAATAGNT
>NW_016810971.1:22873-29084 GCF_001698545.2 Rhinopithecus bieti | reverse complement strand
GTATACATATGTAACAAACCTGCACGTTATGCACATGTACCTTAGAACTTAAAGTATAATAATTAAAAAGAAAAACTTGAAAAAAGCTTTTAGAGAAACTGTTTTGTGATATGTGCATTCATCTAACAGAGTTAAACCTCAGTTTACGTTGCGCAGTTTGGGAACACTGTTTTTGACGAATCTGCTAAGTGACATTTTGTGGACACATTGAAGCCTACAGTGAAAAAGGAAATATCTTCAGATGAAAAGTGGAAACAAGCTTTCAGAGAAACTGCTTTGTGATGTGTGTATTTATCTCATAGAATCAAATGTTTCTTTCAATTGAGCAGTGGGGAATCACCATTTTTGTGGAGTATGAGAGGGGATACTTGTGAGCACATTGAAGCCTATGGTGAGAAAGGAAATATCCTCAGATAAAAATTAGAAAGAAGCTTTCTGGGAAACTACCTTGTGATGTGTGCCTTCATCTCATGAAGATAAAACTTTCTTTTGATTGAACAGTTTATAATCACTGTTTTTGTGGAACCTGAGAAGGGATATTTCGGAGTGTGTTGAAGCCTAAGGTGAAGAACTAAGTATCTTCAGATAAAAACTAGAGATGAGCTTTCTGAGAAACTGCTTTGTGATATGTGCATTCATGTAACAGAGTTAAACCTTTCTTTTCATTGGGAAGTTTGGAAACACTGTCTTTGATGTATAAGCAAATGAATATTTGTGAGTGCTTTGAAACCTATGGTGAACAAGGAAATATCTTCAGATGAAAACTGGAGAGAAGCTTTCTGAGAAACTGCTTTCTGTTGTGCACATTTGTTTCATAGAGTTAAATGTTACTTTTGACTGAGCAGTTTGGAATCACTGTTTTGTGGAATATGAGAAGGGATATTTGGGAGCCCATTGAAACTTATGGTGAAAAGGAAATATCCTGAGAGAAAACTAGAAAGACGCTTTCCAAGAAACTGCTTTGTGACATGTGCATGCATCTCACAGAATTAAACCTTTCTATTCGTTGGGCAGTTTGGTGACACTTTTTTTGTGGAATCTGCAATGGGATATTCAGGAGTGCATTGAGCCCTATGATGAAAAAGAAATATGTTCAGATGAAAATGGAACAGAAGCTTTCTGAGAAAGTGCTTCATGATGTGTATATCCATCACGTAGAGAGTTAAATCTTTTTTTTTGTATTCAACCGTTTGGGAGCAACGTTTTTGTCCATTTTGCAAAAGGACATTTGAGAACTCATTGAGGCCAGTGGCAAAAAAGAAAATATCCCGAGATAAAAACTAGAAAGCAGCATTCTGAGAAACTGCTTTGTGAGGTGTGAATTCATCAAACAGTGTCAAATGTTTCCTCTTATTGAGTAGTTTGATACTCTATTTTTGTGGAGTCTGCAAAGGGATATTCAGGAGTGCATTGAGGCCTACAGTGATAAAGAAAATATCTTCAGATAAAAATTGGAGAAAAGTTTTCTGATAAACTACTTTGTGATGTGTGTGTTCAACTCACAGAGTTAAATGCTTCTTTGGATTCAACAGTTTGGTAACAGTTTTTGTCCATTCTGCAAATGGACATTTGGGACATCTTTGAAGACAATGGTGAATAAGCAAGTATCCCAGGATAAAAGCTAGAAGGAAGTTATCTGATAACCTGTGCTTTGGTGTTTGCCTCCATCTCACAGAGTGAAACCTGTATTTTCATTCAGCAGTTTGGAAACTGTTTTCTAAGAATCTCTGAGGAGATATTTGGTAGCCCATTGAGGCCTGTGGTGAAAAAGGAAGTATCTTCAGATAAATTTTGGAAACAATATTTCTGAGTAACTGCTTAGTGATACGTCCATTCATCTCACAGAGTTAAACCTTTCTTTGCATTCCTCAGTTTGGAAACATGGCTATTGTCCATTTGGCAAGGGGACATTTTGGAGCTCCTTGAGACCAATGACAAAAAGTTGAATATCCAAGGATAAAAACTAGAAGGCAGATATCCGAGAAATCAATTTGTGAAGTGTCCATTCATGTTGCAGAGTTAATCCCTTCTTTTCATTTAGCAGTTTTGTAGCACTGTTTTTTAAGAATCTGCAAGAGATACTTGGTAGCGCATTGAGGTCTACAATGAAAAAGGAAATGTATTCAGATAAAAATAGAAAGAAGTTTCCTTGGAAACTGCTTTTGGATGTGTTCATTCATCTCACAGAGTAAAGCTTTCTTTGGATTCAGCAGTTTGGAAATACTGTTTTGTCCATTCTCTGAAAGGACATTTTGGAGATATTAGAGGCCAATGAAGGAAAAGCAAATATCACAAAACAAAAACTAGAATTATCTGACTAATTGACTTGTGAATTGTGAATTTGTCTCCCAGAGTTAAAGATTTCTTTTCATTCAGCAGTTTGGAAGGAGTGTTTTCTTGGATTCTCTGAAGAGATATTTGGGAGTGTTTTGAACCCTACAGAGAAAAGGGAAACATCTTGTGGGAAGACATAGAGGGAAGCTTTCTGAAAAACTGCTTTGTGATGTGTACGTTCATCTCAAGGAGTTCAACTTTTCTTTGGATTCAGCAGTTTTGGAACATTGCTTTTGTCCATTCTGGGAATGAACATTTGGGTGCTCTTTGAGGCCAATGGCAAAAAAGTGAATATCCCAGAATAAAAAGTACAAGGATGCTATCTGACAAACTGAGTTGTTTGGTGCATTCATCTCACAGAGGTAAACAGTTCATTTAAATCAGCAGTTTGGAAACAGTTTTTTCTCGTATTCTGTGAAGAGATATTGCATAGTACTCTGAGGCCTATAGAGGAAAAGGAAATATCTTTGAGAAAAACTAGAAAAAGCTTTCTAGGAAACCACTTTATGATGTGTGCTTTCATGTCATTTAGTTAAACCATTTTGTGGATTCAGCAATGTGGTTACACTGTTTTTGTTTATTCTGCGAATGGATATTTTGTAGCTGGTTGCGGTCAATGGCAAAAAATTGAATATCCCAGGATAACTAGAAAGAAGATATCTGAGAAACTGCTTTGTGATGTGTGCATTCATCTCCCAGAGTTAAACATTTCTTTTCCTTCAGCAGTTAGGGGACACTGATTTAGTAGCATCAGTGAATTTATATTTGGGAGCGCATTGAGGCCAATGGTGAAAAAGGAAGTATCTTCAGGTGAAAACTGGAAAGAATCTTTCTAACAATATGCTTTGTGATGTGTTCATTCATCTCACAGAGTTACACTTGTCTTTGGATTCCACAGTTTGGGAAGAATGTTTTTGCCCATTCTGCAAAAGGACATTTGGGACATCTTTGAGGCCAATGGCAAAAAAGTGAATATCCCAGGACAAAAACTAGAAGGAAGTTATCTGACAAAGCGACCTATGAAGTGTGCAATCCTGTTATAGAGTTTGACCATTATATTTATTCAGCAGTTTGGAAACACTGTTTACTGACAAATTGCGAAGATATATTTGGTAGTGCATTGAGGCCTCCATGAATAAGGAAATGTCTTCAGATAAATAGTATAAAGAATATTTCTGAGAAACTGCTTTGGGATGTCTTTGTTCACATCTCAGAGTTAAAGTTTCTTTGGATTCAGCAGTTTGGTAACACTGTTGTTGTCCGTTTTGTGAATGGACCTTGGGGAGCTCTTTCAGGCCAATGGGAAAAAAGTGAATATACCAGCACAAAAACTAGAAGGAAGTTATCTGACAAAACGACCTGTGAAGTGTGCATTCCTCTCATGGAGTTACACCATTATTTTCAGTCAGCAGCTTGGAAACACTGTTTTCTTACAATCTGGAAGAGATATTCAGTAGCAGATCAAGACCTACACTGGGAAAGGAAATATCTTCAGATAAATTGTGAAAACAATGTTTCTGAGGAACTGATGTGTGATAGGCTTATTCATCTCACAGAGTTAAACTTGTCCCTGGATTCATCAGTTTGGTAACTTGGTTATTGTCCTTTCTGCGAATGGACTTCTGGGAGCTCATTGAGGCCAATGGCAAAAAACTGAATATCCAAGGATAAAAACAAGAAGGCAGATATCTGAGAAACTGCTTTGTGATGTTGTAAAGAGGGAGTTAAAGCTTTCTTTACACTGCACAGTTTGGTAACACTGTCTTTGACGAATCCACAGAGGAACATTCTGGGGAGCATTGAGAACTATGGTCATTAAGGAAATATCTTCAGATGAATACTGGAGAGAAGCTTTCTTAGAACCTGTTTTGTGATGTGTGCATTCAACTGACAATTAAACTTTTCTTTCAATTAAGCAGTTTGGAATCACTGTTTTTATGGAATCTCAGAAGGGACATTTGGGAGTGCATTGAAGCCTTCAGCGAAAAGGAAATATTTTCAGATAAAATTAGAAAGAAGCTTTCTAAGAAACTGCTTTGTGATGTGTGCATTCAGCTTAGAGAGTTAAATCTTTCTTTTGATTGGGCAGTTTGAAATCACTGTGTTTGTAGAATCAGAGAGGGAATATTTCAGAGTGCATTAAAGAATATGGTGAAAAAGGAAACATCCTCAGATAAAAAGTAGAAAAAAGCTTTCCAAGAAACTGCTTTGTCATGTGTGAATTCAGCTCACAGAGTTAAATGTCTCTTTTCATTAATCAGTTTGCTAACACTGTTTTTGTGGAATCTGCAAAGGGATATTTGGGAGTGCATTGAGGCCTACGTTGCAAAAGGAAATGTCTTCAGATAAAAACTGGGGAAAAGCTTCCTGAGAAACTTTTTTTGTGGTGTGTGCATTCAACTCACACAGTTTTACCTCCCTTTTCATTGAGCAGCATGGAAACACTGTTTGTGTGAAATCTACAAAGGGAAATTTTGGTGTGCCTTGAAGCCTATGGTGAAAAGGGAAATATCCTCAGATAAAAACCAGAAAGAAGCTTTCCGAGAAACTGCTTTGTGATGCGTGCATTTGTCTCACAGAGTTATAATTTTCTATTATGTGAGCAATGTAGAGACACTGTTTGTGTAAAATCTACAAATGGATATTTCAGAGAACATTGAAGCCTATGGTGAAAAGGGATATATCCTCAGATTAAAAACTGAAAGAGCTTTCTGAGAAACTGCTTTGTGATGTGTGCATAAATCTCAAAGTGTTAAACTCGTTACCTTGTGCAGTTTGAAAACTCTGTCTTTGACGAATCCATGAAGGAACTTTGGGGGTGCATTGAGGTCCATGGTGAACTAGGAAATATCTTCAGATGAAAACTGGAAAGAAGGTTTCTGAGAAACTACTTTGTGGTATGTGTATTCATCTCATAGAGTTAAACCTTTCTTTGGACTGAACAGTTTGGAATCACTGTTTTTGTGGAATCTGAAAAGAGGTATTTCGGAGTGCATTGAAGCCTAAGGTGAAAAAGGAAATATTCTCAGATAAAAACTAGAAAGAAGCTTTCCAGTATACTGTTTTGTGATGTGTGAATTCATCTCACAGAGTTATACATTTGTTTTCATTGAGCAGTTTGGTAACATTGTTTTTGTGGAATCTGCAAAGGGATATTCAGGAGAGCATTGAGGACTATGGTGAGAGAGCAAATATCTTCAGATAAAAAGTGAAGAGAAGCTATCTGAGAAACTGTTTTGTGATGTGTGCATTCCACTCACAGAGTGGTATCTCACATTTCATTGAGGATTGTGGTAACACGTAAAAAATCTGCAAATGCATATTTTGGAGCTCGGAGAAGCCTAAGGTGATGGAGGAAATATCTTCAGATAAAAACTAGAATGAGGCTTTCTGATAAACTGCTTTCCAATGTGTGTATTCATCTCACAGTATTAAACTGCTCTTTACATTGTGGAGTTTGGAGACTCTGTCATTGACATATCCATGAAGAGACCTTTTGGGGCGCACTGAGGTCTATGGTGAACAAGGAAATAACATCAGATGCAAACTGGAAAAAAGCTTTCTGAAAACCTGCTTTGTGATGTACTCATTAATATCAGAGAGTTAAACCTTTCCTTTGATTGAGCAGTTTGGAATCACTGTTTTTGGGGAATCTGAGAAGAGATATTTGGGAGTGCATTGAAGGCTAAGGTGAAAAGGAAATATCCTTAGATAAAACTAAACAGAAACTTTCTGAGAAAATGTTTTGTGATGAGTGAATTCATCTCAAAGAGTTAAACATTTCTTTTCATCAAGCAGTTTGGTAACACTGTTTGTATGGAATATGCAAAGGGATATTCGGGAGCAGATTGAGGCCTATGGGTGCATTCATCTCATA
>NW_016810971.1:15722-22504 GCF_001698545.2 Rhinopithecus bieti | reverse complement strand
AAGGTGAAAAGGAAATATCCTTAGATAAAACTAAACAGAAACTTTCTGAGAAAATGTTTTGTGATGAGTGAATTCATCTCAAAGAGTTAAACATTTCTTTTCATCAAGCAGTTTGGTAACACTGTTTGTATGGAATATGCAAAGGGATATTCGGGAGCAGACTGAGGCCTATGTGTGCATTCATCTCATAGAGTTAAAGCTTTCCTTTGATTGATCAGTTTAGAATCACTGTTTTTGTGGAATATGAGAGGGGATATTTGGGAGCTCACTGAAGACTAAGGTGAAAAGGAAAATCCTCAGATAAAACTACAAAGAAACTTTTGAGAAACTGCTTGGTGATGTGTGAATTCTCCTCAATGAGATAAACCTTTCCTTTCATTGAGCAGTGTGGTTTCTCTGTTTTTGTGGAAACTGCAAAGGGGTATTCAGGAATGCAGTGAGGCTTATGGTGAAAAGAAAATATATTCAGATAAAACTGGAGAGAAGCTTTCTGAGAAACTGCTTTTGAAGTTTGCATTCCTCTCACAGTGTTACACTTTTCATTGAGCAGTGTGAAAACACTGTGTAAAATTGACAAAGTGATATTTCTGAGCACATTGAAGCATAAGGTGAAGAAGATAATATCTTCAGATAAAAACTAGAAAGAAGTTTACTGAGAAACTGATTTGTGAAGTGTGAATTCATCAGACAGAGTCAAAAGTTTCTTCTCTTTGAGCAGTTTGGTAACACTGTTTCCAGTGAACCTGCAAAGGAATATTGGAGAGCAGACTGAGGCCTATGGTGAACTAGAAAGAAGCTTTCCAAGAAACTGCTTTGTTATGTGTGAATTCATCTAACAGAGTTAAAACTTTCCTTTCATTGAGCAGTTTGGTAACACTGTTTTTGTGGAATCTCCAAAGGGCTATTCGGAAGTGCATTGAGGTCTATGGTGAAAAAGTAAATATCTTCAGATAAGCGCTGGAGAGAAGCTTTCTGAGAAACTCCTTTGTGATTTGTGCAGTCCAATCACCGAGCTATACCTCCGTTTTCATTGAGCAGTTTGGAAACACTTTTTGAGTTCAATCTACATAGGGATATTTCCGAGTGCCTTGGAGCCTTGGTGAAAAGGGAAATATTCTCAGATAAAAATTAGAAAGAAGCTTTCTGAGAAACAGCTTTGTGATGTGTGCACTCTCTCATGGAGGTCAACCTTTCTTTTCATTGAGCAGTTTGGTAATTCTGTTTTTGTGGAATCTGCAATGGGATATACTGGAGCGCATTGAGGCCTATGGTGAAACAGGCAATGCCCTCAGATAAAAACTGGAAAGAACCTTTCTAAGAAACTGCTTTGTGATGTGTGCACTCCTCTCAAAGAGTTATACCTTTCTTTTCATTGAACAGTGTGGAAAAGCTGTTTGTGTAAAATCTACAAGGGGATATTTTGGAGTGCATTGTATTTTAGGGTGATGAAGTAAATATCTTCAGATAAAAACTAGAAAGAAACTTTCTGAGAAACAGCTTTGGGTTGTGTACATTCATCTCATAGAGTTAAATCTTTCTTTACATTGCACAGTTTGGAAACACTGTCCAAACGTGATTGGACAATTGGGGGCATATCGAGGCCTATGGTGAAGGCGGAAATATTCTTCAGATGACAACTGGAAAGAAGTTCTCTGGGAAACTGCTTTGTGATGTGTGCATTCGTCTCATAGAGTTAAACGTTTGTTTTGATTGAGCAGTTTTGGAATCACTGTTTTTATGGAATCTGAGAAGGGATATTTGGGAGCACGTTGAAGCCCAAGGTGAAAAGGAAATATCCTCAGATAAAACTTGAAAAAAGT
This sequence comes from Rhinopithecus bieti, assembly GCF_001698545.2. NCBI lineage: Eukaryota > Metazoa > Chordata > Mammalia > Primates > Cercopithecidae > Rhinopithecus > Rhinopithecus bieti. The sequence continues at coordinate 20,684 of NW_016810971.1, read as the reverse complement.
TTCCCGAGAAACTCCTATGTGATGTGTGAATTCATCTTACAGAGTTAAACCTTTCTTTTCATTGAGCAGTTTTGTTTCACTGTTTTTGTAGAATCTGAAATGGGATATTTGGGAGGGCATTGAAGCCTATGGTGAATAAGGAAATATCCTCAGATAAAAACTAGAAAGAAGCTTTCTAAGAAACTGCTTTGTGATCTGTGAATTCATCTCACAGTGTTAAACCTTTCTTTTCTTTGAGCAGTGTTTTCATGGAATCTGAAAAGGGATATTCAGGAGCACATTGAGGCCAATGGTTAAAAAGAAACTATCATCAGAAAAAAACTAGAGAGAAATTTTCTGAGAAACTGCTTTGTGATGTGTGCTTTCACCTCACAGAGTTAAACGGTGCATTGCATTCAGCAGTTTTGGTAACACGGTTGTTGTCCAATCTGTGAATGGACATTTTGTTGCTCTGTGAAGTCAATGGCAAAAATGCAAACATCCCAGGGTAAGAAGTGGAGGGAAGTTATCTGACAAAACCACTTGTGATTTGTACCTTCACCTCACAGAGTTAAACTTTTTTTTTCATTCAGCACTTTGTAATTAGTGCTTTCTGGGGTACTCAGAGGAAACATCAGGTGGCGTGTTCAGTCCAACCTTGAAGAAGGAAACATCTTCATATATAAACTAGAAAGAAGCTTTGTGAGAAACTGCTTCATGATGTGTGCATTCATTTCACAGACTTAAACCTTTCTTTGGATTCAGAAGTTTGGGAATACTGTTTTTGTCCATTCTGTGAATAGATATTTGGGAGAATTTTGAGGCCAATGGTGAAAAAGTGAATATCACAGGATAAAAACTAGAAGGAATTTATCTGACAAAATGACCTGTGATGTGTGCATTTATCTCACAGAGTTTATTCTGACATTTCATTCCACAGTTTGAAAACACTGTTTTCTTAGAATCTGAGAAGAGATACTCAGAAGCTCTTATAGATCTCCTGTGAAAAAGTAAATGTGTTCAGATAAATAGAAGAAAGAAGCTTTCTGAGAAACTGCTTTGTGACGTGTGCATTCACCTCACAGAGTTAAATGATTCTCTGTATTCAGCAGTTTGGAAACACTGTTTTCTTAAAATCTGCAAAGAGATATTCAGTAGTGCATTGAGGACTTCTGTGAAAAAGAAAATGTCTTCAGATAAATAGCAGAATGAAGCTTTCTGAGAAACTGCTTTGTGATGTGTACATTCGCCTCACAGAGTTAAACATTTCTGTATATTCAGCAGTTTGGAACACTGTTTTTGTCCATTCTGTGAATGGACTTTTGGCAGATCTTTGAGGTCAAAGGCAAAAAAAGGAATGTCCCAGGACAAGACTAGAAGAAATTTATCTGAAAAATTGACTTGTGATTTGTGCATTCGTCTCACAAATTTAAAGATTTCTTTTTGTTCCACAGTTTGGAAACTGTGTTTTCTTGTATTCTGTGAAGAGATATTTGGTAGTGCTTTGAGACCTCTGTTGAAAACGGAAGTATCTTGTGAGAAAAACTGGGAAAGAGTTTTCTGAGAAACTGCTTTGTGATGTGTGCATTCATCTCACAGATTTAAACCTTTCCTTGGATTCAGCAGTGTGGAAAGACTGTTTCCTTCTTTTCTGCGAATGGATATTTGGTAGCTCGGAGTCAAGTGAATATCCCATGATAAAGACTACAAAGAAGATGTCTGAGAAACCACTTTGTGATGTCAGCATTCACCTTGCAGAGTTAAACCTTTCCTCTCAATCAGCAATTTGGAAACACTCTGTTTGTAGTGTCTGTGAAGGTATATTTGGGAGCGCATTGAGGCCAAAGGTGTAAAAGGAAACATTTTCAGATGAAAACTAGAAAGATTCTTTCTGAGAAACTGCTTTGTGTTGTGTGCATTCACCTCACAGAGTTACACCTCTCTTTAGATGCAGAAGTTTGGGAACAAGGTATTTGTCCATTCTGTGAAAGGACATTTGAGAGCTCATTGAAGCCAATGGCGAGATAACGAATAACTCAGGACAAACAATAGAAGAAAGTTATCTGACAAACCAAACTGTGATTTGTGCGTTCCTCGCAGAAGTACACCTTTCTTTTCATTCAGCAGTTTGGAAACACTGTTTTCTTACATTCTGTGAAGAGATACTGTGTAGTGCATTGTGATCTCCTGAGAAAACCAAATGTCTTCAGATAAATTGTAGAAAGAAGCTTTCTGATAAACTGCTTTGTGGTTTGTGCATTCATGTCACAGAGTTAAACGTTACATTGTATTCAGCAGTTTTGGTAACAGTTTTGTCCAATCTGTGAATGGATGTTTTGGTGCTCTTTGAGGCCTATGGTGAAAAGTGAATATCCCAGGATAAGAACTAGAAGGAAGATATCTCACAAACAGACTTGTTATTTGTACATTCATCTCACAGAGTTAAACATTTCTTTTCATTCAGCAGTTTAGAAACAGTGCTTTCTGGGATTTTCAGAAGACATATTTGGTAGTGCTTTCAGGCCTACAGTGAAAAAGGAAATAACTTCAGATAAAAACTAGAAAGCAGCTTTCTGAGAAACTGCTTCATAATGTGTGCACTCATCTCACAGAGTTAAAACTTTCCTTGATTCAGCAGTTTGAGAACACTGTTTTGTCTGACAAACCGACCTGTGATGTGTGCGTTCATCTCACAGAGTTCAACCTGTCTTTTCATTGATCATTTTGGAAACACTATTTTCTTAGTATCTGCAAAGAGATACTCAGTAGCTCTTTGAGGCCTTTTGTGAAAAAGGAAATGTCTTCAGATAGATAGTAGAAAGAAGCTTTCTGAGAAACTACTTTGTGATGTGTGTGTTCACCTCACTGAGTTATACATTTCTTTGTATTCAGCAGTTTGGCAACACTCTATTTGTCCATTCTACAAATGGATATTTGGGAAATCTTTGAGATCAATGGTGCAAAAGTGAATATCCCAGGACAAAATTAGAAGGAAGTTATCTGACAAATCGACTTGTGATTTGTGCATTCATCTGACAGAGTTAAAGACTTCTTTTCACTCCACAGTTTGAAAACAGTGTTTTCTTGTATTCTGCAAGGAGATATTTAGTAGCACTTTGAGGACCATGGTGAAAATGGAAATATCTTGTGAGAAAAACTAGAGAGAAACTATCTGAGAAACTGTTTTGTGACGTGTTCATTCATCTCACAGAGTTAAACCTTTCCTTGGATTCAGCAGTGCAATAACACTTTTTGTTTATTCTGCAAATGTACATTTGGTAGCCCTTTGAGGTCCAGGGCAGAAAAATGAATATCCCAAGAAATAAACTAGGAAGAAATATATGGGAGACCGCTTTGTGATGTAGGCATTCATCTCACAGATGGAAACCTTTCTTTTCACTCAGCAGTTTGGAAACAGTGCTTTCTGGGATTCGTAGAAGAAATATTTGGTGGCACTTTCAGGCATATGGTGAAAAAGGAGCTATCTTTAGATAAAAACAAGAAAGAAACTTTCTGAGTAACTGCTTCATGATGTGTGCATTCATCTCACAGAGTTAAACATTTCTTTGGATTCTGCAGTTTGCAATCACTGTTTTTGTCCATTTGCAGAATGGTCATTTGGGAGATTTTGTGGCCAATGATGAAAAGGGAATATCTCAGGATAAAAACTAGAAGGAGGTAATCTGACAAACCGACCTCTGATGTGTGCATTCATCTCGCAGAGTTCAACCTGTCTTCCCATTCAGCAGTTTGGAAACACTGTTTTCTCAGAAGCTGCAAAGAGATATTCTGTAGTGCTTTGAGGCCTCCAGTGAAAAAGGAAATGCATTCAGATAAATAGCTGAAAGAAACTTTCTGGGAAACTGCTTTGTGATGTGTGTGTTCACCTCACAGAACTAAACATTTCTCTGTATTCAGCAGTTTGGTAACATTGTCTTTGTCCATTTTGTGAATGGACATTTGGGAGATCTTTGAGGCCAACGACGAAAAAGCGAATATCCCAGGAAAAAACTAGAAAGAAGTTATCTCACAAATCGACTTGTGATTTGTGCATTCATCTGACAGAGTTAAATACTTCATTTTATTCTGCAGTTTGGAAACAGTGTTTTCTTGTGTTTGGCAAAGAGATATATGGCAGCACTTTGTGGCCCAGGGTGAAAATGGAAATATCTTGTGAGAAAAACTGAAGAGAACCTTTCTGAGAAACTGCTTTGTGATGTGTGCCTTCATCTCACAGAGCTAAACCTTTCTTTGGATTCAGCAGTGCAGAAACACTGTTTACATTTACTCTGCAAATGGACAATTTGTAGCTCTTTGAGGCTAAGGGTGACAAAGTGAATATCCCAGGATAAAAGCTAGAAAGAAGCTATCTGAGAAACCGCTTTGTGATGTGGACATTCATCTCACAGAATTAAATGCTTCTTTGGATTCAGCAGTTTGGGAACACTGTTTTTGTCCATTCTGCGAATGGACGTTTGGGAGATCTTTTAGGCCAATGGCAAAAAAGCGAATATCCCAGGACAAAAACTAGAAGGTAGTTACCTGACAAACCGACTTGTGATTTGTGCATTCATTTGACAAAGTTAAAGATTTCTTTTCATTCTACCATTTGGAAACAGTATTTTCGTGTATTCAGCAAAGAGATGTTTGGAAGCACTTTGAGGCCCATGGTGAAAATAGAAACATCTTGTGGGGGCGGAGCGAGATGGCCAAATAGGAACAGCTCCAGTCTCCAACTCCCAGCACGAGCGACACAGAAGACCGGTGATTTCTGCATTTTCAACTGAGGTACTGGGGTCATCTCACTAGGGAGGGCCGGACAATCGGTGCTGGTCAGCTGCTGCAGCATGACCAGCGAGAGCTGAAGCAGGGCGAGGCATTGCCTCACCTGGAAGTGCAAGGGGGAAGGGAATCCGTTTTCCTAGCCAGGGGAACTGAGACACACAACACCTGGAAAATCGGGTAACTCCCACCCCAATACAG
>NW_016810971.1:11277-15334 GCF_001698545.2 Rhinopithecus bieti | reverse complement strand
AGAGAAATGGGGAAGAATACTTCTGAGAAACAGTTTTCTGATGTGTGTATTCCTCTCACAGATTTAAACCTTTCTTTACATTGCATACTTTGGAAACTCTGTCTTTGAACAAATCGCAAAAGGACATTTTGGGGTGCATTGAGGCCTATGGTGAACAAGGAAATTTGTTCAGATGAAAACTGGAAAGAAGATTTCTGAGAAACAGCTTTGGGATGTGTGCATTCATCTCATAGGGTTAACATTTCTTTAAATTGAGCAGTTTGAAATCAGTGATTTTGTGGTATCTGAGAAAAGATATTTGGGAGGTCATAGAAGCCTATGGTGAAAAGGGACATATCCTCAGATAAAAACTGGAAAGGAGCTTTCCTAGAAACTGCTGTGTGATGTGTGAATTCATCTGACAGAGTTAAACGCTTCCTCTCATTGAGCAGTTTGGTAACTTTGTTTGAGAAATCTGCAAAGGGATATTTGGGAGCACATTGAGGCCTATGATGAAAAAGGAAATATCTTCAGATTAAAACAGGAGAGAAGCTTTCTGCAAAACTTCCTTGTGATGTGTTCATTCCCCTCACAGAGTTCTACCTTTCTTTTCATTGAGAAGTGTGGAAACAGTGTGTGTGTAAAATCTACAAAGTGAGATTTTCTAGTGTTTTGATGCAAAAGGTGAAGAAGGAAGTATCTTGAGATAAAAACCAGAAAGAAGTTTTCTGAGAAATTGAATTGTGATGTTTAACTTTAACTTGTAAAGGTTTAATTTACTGCATTCATCTCAATGAGCTAAACCTTTCTTTTGATTGAGCAATTTGGAATCACTCGTTTTGTGGAATCTGAAAAGAGATATGTGGAGTGCATTGAAGCCTATGGTGAAAAAGAAATATCCTCATATAAAAACTGTAAAGGATTTTCCGAGAAACTGCTTTGTGATGTGTGAATTCATCCACAGAGTTAAACCTTTCTTTTCATTGAGCAGTTTGGTAACACTGTTTTTGTGCAATCTGCAATGGGATATTCAGTAGTGCATTGAGGCCTACAGTGAAAAACAAAATATCCTCAGAGTGCACAAGAAGTACTAGCAAACTGCTCCATGAAAGAGTGATGTAACTCTGTGAGATGAATTCACACATCACAAAGCAGTTTCTCAGAAAGCCTCTTTCTTGTTTTCATCTGAGGCTATTTCCTTTGTAAACACAGACCTCAAGGTGCTCCTGTATATCTCATTGCAGATTCCGCAAAAAAAAAGTGTTAGCAAACTTCTCAATTAAAGCAACAGTGTAACTCTGTGAGATGAATCACACATCACAAAGCAGTTTCTCTGAAGGCTTCTCTCCAGTTGTTATCTGACGATATTGCATTCTTTGCCGTAGGACTCAATGCCCTCGGAATATCCCATGACAGGTTCCATCCCATGACAGGTTCCATGAGAAAACAAGAAAGAACTTTTCTGAGAAACTGCTTTGTGATGTGTGTATTCATCTCACAGAGTTACACCACTCTTTCACGGAGCTGCTTGCTAGCACTTCTTGTGGAATCTAAGAAGGGGTATTTTGAATCACTTTGAAGCCTATGTTGAAAAAGGAAATATCCTGAGATAAAAACTGCCGGGAACTCTTCTGCGAAACTGCTTAGTGTTGTGTGAATTAATCTCACAGAGTTACACCTTTGTTTTTATGGAGCCTTTTGACACCACTGTTTTCCGAAATCTGAAAAGGGATAGTTTGGATCACATTGAAGCCTATGGTGAACAAGGAAATATACTTAGATAAAAACTAGAAAGAAGCTTTCTGAGAAACTGCATTGTGATTTGTGAATTCATGTCACAGAGTTGAACCTTTCTTTTCATTGAACAGTTTGCTAACACTGTTTTTGTGGATTCTGCAATGGTATATTCAGGAGCGCATTGAGGCCTGTGGTGAAAAACGAAATATCCTCAGAAAAAACTGGACAGAAGCCTTCTGAGAAACTGCTTCATGATGTGTGAATTCATCTCAGAGTTACACCTTGCTTTTCATTGAGCAGTTCACTAACACTCTTTTCGTGGAAACCACAATGGGATATTCAGGAGCGTATTGAGGCCTATGGAGAAAAAGGAAATATCCTCAGATAAAAACTGCAGGGAAGTCTTCTGAGAAACTGCTTAGTGATGTGTGAATTCATCTCACATAGTTACAAGTTTGTTTTGATGGAGAAGTTTGATGGCACTGTTTTGCAGAATCAGAGAAGGGATATTTTGGATTGCGTTGAGGCCTATGGTGAAAAAGGAAATATCCTCAGATTATAACTGCAGAGAACTGTTCTGACAAACTGCTTTTGGATGTCTGCATTCATCTCATAGAGTAAAAACTTTCTGTTGAAGGAACAGTTTGGCATCAATGTTTTTGCAGAATCTGAGAAGGGTTATTTTAGATCACAGTGAACCCTATGGTAGCAAAGGAAATATCCTCAGATTACAACTAGAAAGAAGATTTCTAAGAATCTGCTTTGTTATGTGTGAATTCATCTCACAGAGTTGCACCATTCTTTCCATGGAGCAGTTAGGTACCACTGTTTTCGGTGAATCTGAGAAGGGACATATTGCATCACATTGAAGCCTACAGTGACAAAGGAAATACCATTAGATAGATACTAGAAAGAAGCTTTCTGAGAAACTGCTTTGTGATGTGTGAATTCATATCACAAATTTACGTCTTTGTTTTCATTGAGAAGTTTGCTTAGACTGTTTCCGTGGAATCTGCAATGGGATATTCGGGAGCATATTGAGGCCTATGATGTAAAAGGAAATATCCTAAGATAAAAACTAGAAAGAAGGTTTCTGAGAAACTGCTTTGTGATGGGTGAATTCATCCCACAAAGTTACAGCATTCTTTTCATGGGGAAGTTTGGTAGCACTGCTTTTGAGGAATCTGAGAATGTATATTTTCGATCGTCTTGAGGCCTATGGTAACAAAGCAAATATCCTGAGATTAAAAATAGAAAGAAGCTTTCTGAGAAACTGCTTGTGATATGTCAATTCATCTCACAGCATTACCACTTACTTTTCATTGAGCAGCTTGCTAACACTATTTTCCTGGAATCTGCAATGGGATATTAGGCAGTGCATTGAGGCCTAAGGTTAAAAAAGAACTATCCTCAGATTCAAACTAGAAAGAAGCTTTCTGAGAAACTGCTTTGTGATGTGTAAATTCATCTCACAGAATTACACCTTTGTTTTTGTTGGGCAGCTTGCTAACAGTGTTTTCATGGAATCTGCACTGGGATACTTCAGAGCGCCTTGAGGCCTATGGTGAAAAGGAAATATCCTCAGATAAAACTGCCAAAACTCTTCTGAGAAACTGCTTTGTGATGTGTGCATTCATCTCACAGAGTTAAACTTTTTGGTTTTGAAGGATCCGTTTGGCATCAAAGTTTTTGTGGAAACTGAGAAGGGATATTTTGGATCACACGGAAGCCTATGGTGACAAAGGAATTATCCTCAGATTACAACTAGAAAGAAACTTTCTGAGAAACTTCTTTGTGATGTTTGAATTCATCTCACAGAGTTACACCGTTCTTTTCATTGAGTAGTTTGCTACCACTGTTTTCGCAGAATCCACAATGGGATATTGGGGGGCGCATTGAGTCCTATGGTGAAAAAGGAAATATCTTTAGATAAGAAGTGAAGGCTTCTGAGAAACTGCTTTGTGATGTCTGCATTCATTTCAAAGAGTTACACCTATCTTTTGAAGGAGAAATTTGGCATTAAAGTTTTTGTGGACTCTGAGAAGGGACATTTTGGATCGCATTAAAGCCTACAGTGACAAAGGAAATATTCTCAGATTACAACTGGAAGGAAACTTTCTGAGAAACTGCTTTGTGATGTGTGAATTCATCTCACAGAGTTACACCATTCTTTTCATTGAGCAGTTTGCTAACACTGCTTTCATGGAAACTGCAATTTGATATTCGGGAGTGCATTGAGGCATATGTTGAAAAGGAAATATCCTCAGGTAAAACTGCAGAAAAGTTTTCTGTGAAACTGCTTTGTGAGGTGTTCATTCATCTCATAGAGTTAAACCTTTCT
>NW_016810971.1:6040-10830 GCF_001698545.2 Rhinopithecus bieti | reverse complement strand
TGCATTGAGGCATATGTTGAAAAAGGAAATATCCTCAGGTAAAAACTGCAGAAAAGTTTTCTGTGAAACTGCTTTGTGAGGTGTTCATTCATCTCATAGAGTTAAACCTTTCTGTTTAAGGAACAGTTTGGTATCAAATATTTTGTGGAAACTGAGAAGGCATATTTTGGGTCTCTTGGAAGCCAATGGGACAAAAGAATTATCCTCAGATTAAAACTAGAAAGAAGTTTACTGAGAAACTCCTTTGTGATGGGTGAGTTCATCTCACAGAGTTACACCTTTCCTTTCATTGAGTAGTTTGCTAAGACTGTTTTCAGGGAATCTGCAATGGGATATTCGGGGTGCTTTGAGTCCTTTGGGGAAAAGGAAATATCCTTAGATAAAAAGTGAAGAGAAGTCTTCTGAGAAACTACTTTGTGATGTGTGAATTCATCTCACAGAGTTACACCATTCTTTTCATGGTGCAGTTTTGTAGCTCTGTTTTTGGGGAACCCGAGAAGGGATATTTTGGATTGCATTGAAGCCTACGGTGACAAAGGAAATATCCTCAGACAAAGACCAAGAATTAGCTTTCTGAGAAACTGCATTGTCATGTGTGAATTCATCTCACAAAGTTACAACTTTCTTTTCATCGAGCAGTTTGCTAACACTGTTTTCATGGAATCTGCAATGGTATATTCAGAAGCGCGTTTAGGCCTATGGTGAGAAAGAAAACATCCTCAGATAAAAACTGCAGAGAATCCTTCTGAGAAACTGTTTTGTGATGTGTGCATTCATCTCATTGAGTTTAATTTTTTTGCTGAAGGAACAGTTTTGCATCAAAGTGTTGTGGAATCTGAGAGGGGATATTTTGGATCGCATTAAAGCATAGGGTTACAAAGGAAATATTCTCAGATTACAACTACAGAGAAGCTTTTGGAGAAACTGCTTTGTGATATGTGAATTCATCTCACAAAGTTACACCTTTCTTTTCATTGAACAGTTTTCTAACATTGTTCTCATGGAATCTACAATGGGATATGCGGGAGCCCATTGAGTCATACGGTGAAATGGAAATATCCTCAGATGAAAACTAGAAAGAAGCTTTCTGAGAAACTGCTTTGTGATCTGTCAATTCATTTCACAGAGTTACACATTTATTTTCACTGAGCAGTTTGCAAACACTGTTTTCGTGGAATCTACAATGGGATATTTGGGGTCACATTGAGGCCTAAGGTGAATAAGGAAATATCCTCAGATAAAAACTAGACAGAAGCTTTCTGAGAAACTGCTTTGTGATGTGTGAATTCATCTCACAGAGTTACACCATACTTTTCATTGAGCAGCTTGGTAGCTCTGCCTTTGTGGAATCTGAGAAGGCATATTTTGGATCACATTGAAGCTTTGGTGACAAATTAAATAACCTCATATTAAAACTTGAAAGAAGCATTCTAAGAAACTGCTTTGTGATGTGGCAATTCATCTCACAGAGTTACACCTTTATTGTCATTGAACAGTTTGCTAACACTGTTTTCGCAGAATCTGCAATGTGATATTTGGGAGCACATTGAGGTTTTCGGTGAAAAAGGAAATATCCTCAGATAAAAACTGGAAAAAAACGATCTGAGAAACTGCTTTGTGACTTGTGAATTCATCTCACAGAGTTCCACCTTTCTTTTGATGGAGCACCTTGATAGCACTGTTTTTGGGGATCAGTGAAGGGATATTTTGGATTGCATTGAAGCCTATGTTGAAAGAGGAAATATCCTCAGATAATGACTAGAAAGAGGCTTTCTGAGAATCTGCTTTGTGATGTGTGAATACATCTCACAGAGTTACACGTTTCTTTTCATTGAGCAGTTTGTTACCACTGTATTCATGGAATCTGTCATGTGATTTTTGGGAGTGCATTGAGGCCTATGTTGAAAAGGAAATATCCTCAGATAAAAACTCCAAAGAAGCCTTCTGATAAACTGCGTTGTGATGGGTGCATTCATCTGGTAGATTTAAACTGTTCTCTTGAAGGAACAGTTTGGCATCAAAGTTTTTGTCCTATCTGAGAAGGAATATTTTGGATTGCACTGAAGCCTATGGTGACAAAGGAAATATCCTCACATTACAACAAGAAAGAAGCTTTCTGAGAAACCGCTTTGTGATGTGTGAGCTCATCTCACAGAGTTACCCCTTTGTTTTCATTGAGCAGTTTGCAAACACTGTTTTTATGGAATCTGTAATGGATATACGGGAGTGCTTTGAGGCCTATGGAGAAGAAGGAAATATCCTCAGATAAAAACTGCAGAGAAGCCTTCTGAGAAACAGCTTCATGATGTATGCATTCACCTCATAGATTTAAACCTTCCTCTTGACGGAACAGTTTGGCATCAATGTTTTTGTGGAATCTGAGAAGGGATATTTTGGAACACATTGAAGCCTATGGAGAGAAAGGAAATATCCTCAGATTACAACTAGAAAGACACATTCTGAGAAACTGCTTTGTGATGTTTGAATAAACCTCACAGAGTTACACCTTTCTTTCAATGGAGCAGTTTGCTAACCCTGTTTTTGTGTCATCTGCAATGGGATATTTGGGAGTGCTTTGAGGGCTACGGTTGAAAAAAGAAATATCATCTGATGAAAACTGGAGAGAAGCCTTCTGAGAAACTGCTTTGTGATGTGGGAATTCATCTCACAGAGTTACACCATTGTTTTCATGGAGCAGTTTGGTAGCACTGTTTTTAGGGAATCTGAGTGGGATAATTTAGATTGCATTGAAGACAATGTTGACAAAGGAAATATCCTCAGATGAAAACTGCAGAGAAGCCTTCTGAGAAATTGCTTTGTGATGTGTGCATTCATCTCATAGAGCTAAACCTTTCTCTTGAAGGAACACTTTGGATCAAGATTTTTTGGTATCTGAGAAAGGATATTTTCTAACACATTGAAGCCTATGGAGATAAAGGAAATATCCTCAGATTACAACTAGAAAGATGCTTTCTGAAAAACTGCTTTGTGATGTTTGAATTCATCTCACTGAGTTACACCTTTCTTTTCATTGAGCAGTTTGCTAACACTGTTTTCAAAGTTTCTGCAATGGGATAGTCTTGAATGCATTGAGGCCTATGGTGAAAAAGGAGACATCCTCACATAAAAACTGCAGAGAAGACTTCGGAGAAACTGCTTAGTGATGGGTACATTCAACTCTTAGACTAAACCTTTCTGTTGAAGGAAGAGTTTGGCAACAAACTTTCTGAGGAATCTGAGAAGAGATATTTTTGATCACATTTAAGACTATGGTGACAAACAAAATAATCCTCAGATGAAAACTAGAAAGAAGCTTTCTGAGAAACTGTTTTGTGATGTGTCAATTTATTTGAGGGAATTACACCTTTCTTTTCATTGAGAAGTTTGCTAACAGTTTTTTCATGAAATCTGCAATGGGATATTCAGCAGCACATTGAGGCCTAAGGTGATAAAGGAAAAATACTCAGATGAAAAGTAGAAAGAAGCTTTCTGAGAAACTGTTTTTGATGTGGGAATTCATCTCACAGAGTTACAGCATTCTTTTCATGGAGCAGTTTGGTAGCACTGTTTGTGGTGAATCTAAGTGGGATAATTTGGATTGCATTGAAGACTATGTTGACAAAGGAAATATCCTCAGATGAAAACTAGAAAGAAGCTTTCTGTGAAATTGCTTTGTGTTGTATGAATTCATGTCACAGAGTTTCATGTTTCTTTTCATTGAGCAATTTGCTAACACTGTTTTCATGGAATCTGCAATGGGATATTCGGGAGCGCAATGAGGCCTATAGTGAAAAAGGAAATATCCTCAGATAAAAACTGCAGAGGAGCCTTCTGAGAAACTCTTTTGTAATGGGTGCATTCATGTCATAGAGGCAAACCTTTCAGTTGTGCGAGCATTTTGGTAACAATGTTATTGTGGAATCTCAGAAGGGATATTTTGGTTCAATTTCAAACTTATCATGACAAAGGAAATATCCTCAGATAAAAACTAGAAAGAAGCTTTCTGAGAAACTGCTTTGTGATATGTGAATTTATCTCACAGAGTTACACCTTTGTTTTCATTGAGCAGTTTGCTAACACTCTTTTTGTGCAATCTGCAATGGGATATTTGGGAGCGCATTGAGGCCCATGGTGAAAAAAGAAATATCATCAGATAAAAACTGGGGAGAAGCCTCCTGAGAAACTGCTTTGTGATGTGTGAATTCATCTCACAGAGTTACACTGTTCATTTCATTGAGCAGCTTGCTAACACTGTTTTGTGCAATCTGCAATGGGATAATCAGGAGTTCATTGAGGTCTAGGGTGAAAAGGAAATATTCTCCGATAAAAACTGGAAAGAAGCCTTCTGAGAAAATGCTTTGTAGTGTGTGAATTAATATCACAGAGTTACACCTTTATTTTCATTAAACAGTTTGCTAACCTGGCTCTCAGGGAATCTGCAATGGGATATTTGGGAGTGCATTGAGGCCTATAGTGAAAAATAGAAATATACTCAGATAAAAACTGGAGAGATGCCTTCTGAGAAACTACTTTGTGTTGTGTGCATTCATCTCATAGAGTTAAACGTTTCTGATGAGCGAGTTGTTTGGCATCCATGTTTTTGAGGAATCTGAGATGGGATATTTTGGATAAAGTTGAAGTCTACGGTGACAAACGAAATATCCTCAGATAAAAAGTATAAAGAATCTTTCTGAGAAACTGCTTTGTGATGTGTGTATTAATGTCACAGAGTTACACCATTTTTTTCATGGAGCAGTTTGGTACCACTGTTTTTGGGGAATCTGAGAAGG
>NW_016810971.1:0-3853 GCF_001698545.2 Rhinopithecus bieti | reverse complement strand
GAAATAGCATCAGATAAAAACTAGAAAGACGTTTTCTCAGGAACTGTTTTGTGAGGTGTGCATTCATCTCACAGAGCTAAATCTTTCCTTTCCTAATATGCACACTTTAGAAACTCTGTCATTGAACAAATCATGAAGGGACTCTAGGGGCAAATTGAGGACTATGGGGAACAGGGAAATATATTCAGATGAAAACTGGAAAGAAACTTTCTGTGAAACCACCTTGTGATGCACACATACGTCTCATAGAGTTAAACTTCTTTTGGATTGTAATCCAAATTTATTTGGTTTACACATTTATTTTGTGTAATCTGGGAATAGATACTTGGGGGAGCATTGATGCCTAAGATGGAAAAGTAAATATTATCAGATGAAAACTAGAAAGAAGCATTCTGGGAAATTGCTTTTTGATGTGCGAATTCATATTACAGAGTTAAACATTTCTTATCATTGAGCAGTTTGGTAACACTGTTTTTGTGTAATCTGAAAGGAATATTCAGTAGCACATTGATTCCTATGGTGAAAAAGGCAACATCTTCCAACAAAAACTGGAGAGAAGCTTTCTAAAAAACTGCTTTGTGATGTGTGCCTTCCACTTACAGAGTAATGCCTCCCTTTTCATTAATCAGTATGGAAACACTGTCTGTGTAAAATCTACAAAGGGGTATATCAGAGTGCCTAGAAACCTGTGCTGAAAAGGAAAATATCCTCAGATAAAAAATAGAAAGAAGCTTTCTGAGAAATTGCTTTGTAATGTGTACATTTATCTCAGAGGATTAAACCTCCCTTTACATTGCACACTTTGGAAACTGTCTTAGAGCAAATCGTGAAGGGACATTTGGGGACACATTGAGACCTATGCTGAAAAAGGAGATATGTTCAGATGATAACTGGAAAGAAGCTTTCTGAGAAACTGCATTGTAATGTGTGCATTCATCTCATAGAGTTAAAGCACTTATTTTCAATGAGCAGTTTGAAATAAGTGATTTTGTGGAACCTGAGAAGGGACATTTGGGAGCACATTGAAGCCTATGGTGAAAAAGGAAATATCCTCAGACAAAAACAGGAGAGAAGATTTCTGAGAAACTGCTTTTTCAATTATGCATTCCTCTCACAGAGTAATATCTTTCTTTTCATCGATCAGTGTGGAAACACTGTTTGTGTAAAATCTAAAAAGGAATATTTTGCAGTGTATTGAAGCCTAAGGTGAAGAAGGAAGTATCTTCAGATAAAAACTAGAAAGAAGCTTTCTGAGAAACTGCTTTGTGATGTGTGCATTCATCTCACAGAGTTAAACCTCAATTTACATTGCAGTTTGGGAACACTGTATTTGATGAATCCATGAAGTGAAATTTGGGGGCACACTGAGGCATACTGTGAAGAAGGAAACATCTTCAGATGGCAACTGGATAGAAGCTCTCTGCGAAATTATTTTGTGATGTGTGCATTCATCTCATAGAGTAAAACGTTTCTTTTGATTGAGTAGTGGGGAATCACTGTTTTTGTGGAATCTGAGAAGGGGTACTCGGGAGCACATTGAAGTCTATGGTGAAAAAGGAAATATTCTCAGATAAAAACTAGAAAGAACTTTTCCGAGAGACAGCTTTACAATGTGTGAATTCATCTCCCAGAGTTAAACCTTTCTTTTCATTGAGCAGTTTTGTAACACTGTTTTTGTGGAATCTGCAAAAGGATATTTGGGAGGGCTTTGAGGCCTATGGTGAAAAATGAAATATCATAAGATGAAAAACTGGAGAGAAGCTTTCTGAGAAACTGCAATGTGATGTGCACATTCCACTCACAGAGTTATATCTCACTTTTCATTGAGCAGTATGGAAACACTGTCTGTGTAAAATCTATAAAGGGATATTTCAGAGTGTCTTGACACCTGTAGTGAAAAGGGAAATATCCTCAGATAATAAGTAGAAAAAAGCATTCCGAGAAACTGCTTTGTGATGTGTGAATTCATCTTACAGAGTTAAACCTTTCCTTACATTGCACATATTGGAAACTCAGTCTTTGGACAAATCACTAAGGGTCATTGTGGGTGCATTTAGGCCTATGGTGAACAAGGAAATATGTTCAGAGGAAAACTGGAAAGAAGCTTTCTGAGAAACTCTGATTTTGAGGAATCTTCAAAGATTTTGTAGCATGTTGAGGCCTACAGTGAAGAAGGAAATATTTTCGCATAATAGCTGGAGAGAAGCTTTCTGAGAAACTGCTTTTCATATTGTGCATTCCTCTCACAGAGTAATATCTTTCTTTTCATTGATCAGTGTGAAAACACTGTTTGTGTAAAATCTAAAAAGGGATATTTTGGAGTGCATTGAAGCCTAAGGTGAAGATGGAAGTATCTTCAGATAAAAACTTCATATAAAAGCTTTCTGAGAAACTGCTTTGTGATGTGTTCATTCATCTCACAGAGTTAAACTTCAATTTGCATTGCCCAATTTGGGAACACTGTATTTGACAAATCCTCAAAGAGACATTTGGGGGTGCATTGAGGCCTATGTTGAACAAGGCAATATCTTTAGATGAAAAATGGAAAGAAGCTTTCTGAGAAACTGCTTTGTGATGTGTGCATTCATCTCATACAGTCACACATTTCCTTTGATGGAGCAGTGATGAATCGCTGTTTTTCTGGAATCTGAGAAGAAATACTGTGGAGTGTATTGACACCTATGGTGAAATAGGAAATATCTTCAGATAAAACTAAAAGGAAACTTTCTGAGAAATTGCTTTGTGATGTGTGCATTCGTCTCATGATGTTAAATTTTCTTTTGATTGAGCAGTTTAGAATCACTGTTTTTGTGGAATCTGGGAAGGGCTATTTTGTAGTGCATTGAAGCCTAAGGTGAAGAATATCTTCAGATAAAATTTACAGACAAGCTTTCTGAGAAACTGCTTTGTGATATGTGTATTCATGTCACAGAGATAAACCATTGTTTACATTGCACAGTTTGGAAACACTGTCTTTGAAGAATCTGTGAAAGGTTTTGGGGGGCGCACTGAGGTTTATGGTGAACAATTATATATCTTCAGATGAAAAGTGGAAAGAAACTTTCTGAAAAACTGCTTTGTGATTTGCACATTCATCTCATAGAGGTAAACGTATGTTTTCATCAAGCAGTTGGGGATCACTGTTTTTGTGGAATTCGAGAAGGGATAATTGGGAGGGCATTGAGGCTCAGGGTGAAAAGGAAATATCCTCAGGTAAAACTATAAAGAAGTTTTCTGCGAAACTACTTTGTGATGTCTGCTTTCATCTCATACAGTTAAACGTTTCCTTGACTGAGCAGGTTAGAATCACTGTTTTGTGGAATCTTAGAAGGGATATTAGGGAGCGCATTGGAGCCTACATTGAAAAAGGAATTATCCTCAGATAAAAAGTAGAAAGAAGCTTTCTGAGAAACTGGTTTGTGATGTGTGAATTCATCCCACAGAGTTAAACCTTTGTTTTCATTGAGCAGTTTGTTAATACTGTTTTTATGTAATCTGCAAAGGGGTATTCAGTAGTACATTGAGACCTGGGTTGAAAAAGGGAAAATTTCAGATAAAAACTGGAGAGAACCTTTCTGAAAATTGCGTTGTGATGTGTGCATTCATCTCACAGAATTAAACCTTTCTTTACTTTGGGTTGTTTGGAAACTGTCTTTGCCGAATATGAGACATTTGGGACATTTGGAGGTGCATTGATGCCTATGGTGAACAAGGAAATATCGTCAGATGAAAAGTGGAAAGAAGCTTTCCGAGAAACTGCTTTGTGATATGTGCATATATCTCATAGGGTTAAAACTTTCTTTTCTATTTCTTTTATTATTATTATTATACTTGAAGTTCTAGGGTACATGTG
>NW_016810970.1:0-2463 GCF_001698545.2 Rhinopithecus bieti | reverse complement strand
TATACCCCAGCCTGCAGCTCAGCTCTGGAGAGTTCCAGGGGGCAGGGAGTAGGACAAGGCTGGGCCAACACACATGGGCACAGCACGGGCATCAGTGCACATGCACATATCGGAGTACCTTGCTGCACACTGGGGTGAGGGGGTGTACTCACAGGGGTGCGTGGACCACATGCCCAGCAACCCCCATATCATGCTTCTATCCCACCCTTTGCCCCATGATTGAGATGCCAGCGCTGCCCTCAAGGAACTCTCAAACTCTCAGCCTGGGGGCATGGGGAGAAGGCCATGGCTGTGCAGGGAAAACCTACCCCACAAGCTCACGGGTGTCAAAGAGGAGGGAGTGGGGAAGGTTGAGGACGACTTCTCAGAGGCAGTGCTTAAGCAACAGGAGTAGATGTTTGCTAAATGAGCAAATAAAGGAAAGGCATTCCAGGCCTAGGGAATGGCTGAAGCAAAGGCCTGAGGGCGTGGAAATTCCTGACAGAATTCAGGACTGTTCAGACAGTCTCACTCCTGCAGATCACGTGTGGAGCGTCTGCATGGGAGAGGCAGTTGGGTCCATGTTGGAAGACCATGAACACCAAGCGGCAGATCCTGTGTTTGAAAAACGTATGAATCAGATTGTCAGAGAGCTGGAAGGGAAGGAGTCCCAGGAGGGGGACAGTCCGAACAGAGGCTGGGGGTAGGAGCAACTGTGCTGAGTGGAGGGTTAGCCGAGGCAGGAATACACAGACCTCGGGGAGAAGATGATGTACCGATCCAGCAGTCTCCCGCAGTCGGGAAAATGATGCAGCCCGGAGGAGCTACTGCCCTTTGCTGCAGATACCTCCCCACCCTGCATGGGCCAGAGAGGAACAAAGGCATGAGCTGGATGTCTAGAGGAAGCCCCGGTCTCTAGCCTGGGCTCCCCCATCTTACGTTGGGATGAGGTTGGCACAAGGCCGTTGCAGGCGAGCAAGGGAGGTGGCTTGCGGCATATTTACTGCCCAAACAGGATTTCCTTCTGGCTTGGATGCATGGAAAAGGCACAACATCTGGAAGTAGGAAGCAGAACAGCCTCTAAAACCCAGCTGTGGACGGCTCGCCTTGGACTCACCCCAGCAGAGCATGGCCCTGAGTTGTGGCTGGGCTTCCGGGGACAGGCGTGGAGGGAGCTGTCCCAGGACCATCATTGTCTCTTGTGTCTCTTGTGTCTTTCATGTCTGTCTGAGCAGCTGTGCCCTGGCCTGTGCTCCATCTGCCACCTCTGCCCTGGATGGGGCCTTGGTGACCCTCATCTAGAACTGCTACAGTTGCCATCTTCCTTTCTCCTTCCCCAGTCCCCACTTGTCACCAGCAGCCAGAGGGGTCTTCCTAGAGCACATATCTGACCCTGTCCTTTCCCTTCTTTAGGAGAAGGGTCTCCACTGTCCCCAAGGTGGAGTCCAGGCTCACTGGCCTGGCATTTGAGTCCCCGCTATTTGGCCTCTGAGCTTCCTGCAGACTCCTTGCCAGTAGAGCCCAGCCCACCCGCAAGATGATGAACTCCACATCAACCACTCAGGGGCCTTCACAGGGAATCTGGACCCTTTTCACGCTTTGGTGCCTCCCAGCCTGCCCTTCCTTGACCTTCAGTGTGAGTCACCCCACTATCTTCTTTGGATCTGTTGGTCACAGTTCAGGGCCCAGGCAGGGCCAGAGACTGAATGAGGCAAATGCATCAGTGTTGGGGTAACTGCCTGCCTGTGTCTCCACACTGCTACATGTCTATCTAAGCTCGCTACAGTCATCAAGCCCGTGGAAGCATCTTGTGGCCCCCTGGCTGGCTTAGGCACGTCCTCTGTGTGGCCACAGGCCCTGTGTTTCCCTCCGTGACAGCTCAACCGCGTCGCTTTATGATGGTGTGTATGTATGCATCTCCCGCATGGGCTCTGTACCCCCAGAGGGCAGGACCCGTGTCTGAGTTCTGTCTGCATCTTGGCACTCACTGCAGACTGGAGCCAGTCTGTCCCAGTGAACAGCCTCGCACCAGAAATTACTCGATGTGCTGAACAGCCTTGAGCCAAGGCCATGAAAATCAGCCAGGTGGATCACAGGGTCTGAAATGAGCCCACACCCAGGCACCCAACCAGCTCCTCCCCTACTCCCCACAGATGAGCCCCAGAGAAGGGGTGTAAACAGCAGGCTTTGGGAGCGCCAGTCCTCGGGTAACATGGCTGCTCCCAGCTCATCCTGGGCCACCTGCTGCTGGGAGCCTATGCTGGCCCCTGGTTCCGAGGGGCGGGGTCCCATGGGCCCTAATCTGGGTTAGGTGCTAATGGTTGGCTGTTCGGCCCCGGAGGAAATCAATGGCTCATGAGAAGGGGCCAGCCTCCTCTGGTCCGTTCCTCCTCAAGGGTCACCTGCCCTAGGAAGGCAGCAGGCATAGCAGAGCCATCTGGCCTTTGGCATCAGACTTGGCCTGAGCCCTGTCATTGCCATGTC
>NW_016810969.1:0-2200 GCF_001698545.2 Rhinopithecus bieti | reverse complement strand
AAAAGAAAACTGCAGACCAATATCCCTGATGAACATAGATGCAAAAATCCTTAACAAAATACTAGCTAACTGATACCAACAGCATATCAAAAAGATAATCCACCATGATCAACTGGGTTTTATACCAGGGATACAGGGACGGTTTACCATACACAAGCCAATAAATGTGATACACCACAAAACAGAATTTTAAAAAAATCACACGATCATCTGAATAGATGCAAAAAAAGAATTTGACAAAACACAGCATCCCTTTATGATTAAAACCCTCATCAAAATCAGTATCCAAGGGACATACCTCAATGTAATAAAAGCCATCTATGACAAACCCACAGCCAACATAATACTGAAAGGGGAAAAATTGAAAAAATTCCCTCTGAGAACTGGAATGAGATAAGGATACCCACTCTCACCACTTCTATTCAACACAGTACTGGAAGTCCTAGCCAGAGCAATCAGACAAGAGAAAGAAATAAAGGGCATCCAAATCGATAAAGAGGAAGTCAAACTGTCACTGTTTGCTGATGAGATGATTGTATCCCTAGAAAACCCTAAAGACTCCTCCAAATAGGTCCTAGAACTAATCGATGAATTCAGCAAAGTTTCAGGATACAAAATTTATGTACAGAAATCAGTAGCTTCACTATACATCAACAGTGATCAAGCTGAGAATCAAATCAAGAACTCAACCCATTTTACAATAGTTGCAAAAAATAATAATAATAACTTAGGAATATACCTAACCAAGGAGGTGAAAAATCTCAACAAGGAAAACTACAAAACACTGCTGAAAGAAATTATAGATGACACAAACAAATGGAAAAACATCCCATGCTCATGGATGGGTAGAACCAATGTTGTGAAAATGACCATCCCGCCAAAAGCAATCTACAAATTCAATGTAATTTCCATCAAAATACCACCATCATTACTCACAGAACTAGAAAAAAAAATTCTAAAATTCATATGGAAAAAAAAGGAGCCTGTGTAGACAAAGTAAGACAAAGCAAAAACAACAAATCTAGAGGCATCACATTACCTGACTTCAAACTACACTATAAGGCCATAGTCACCAAAAGAGCATGGTACTGGTATAAACATAGGCACATAGAACAATAGAACAGAATAGAGAACCCAGAAATAAACCCAAATACCCACAGCCAACTGATTTTTGACAAAGCAAACAAAAACCTAAAGTGGGAAATGGACATCCTATTCAACAAATGGTACTGGGATAATTGATAAGCCACATGTAGGAAAATGAAACTGGATTCTCATCTCTCACCTTATACAAAAATCAACTCAAGATGCATCAAGAACTTAAATGCAAGCCCTGAAACTATAAAACTTCTAGAAGATAACATCAGAAAAACCCTTCTAGACATTGGCTTAGGCAAAGACATCATGATCAAGAACCCAAAAGCAAATGCAACAAAAACAAACATAAATAGGCGGGACTTAATTAAATTAAAGAGCTTCTGCACAACAAAAGGAAAAGTCAGCAGAGTAAACAAAGAGTGGGAGAAAATTTTCACAATCTATACATCTGACAAAGGCCTAATATCCAGAATCTACAAGGAACTTAAACAAATTAGCAAGAAAAATGAAACAATCCCATCAATAAGTGGGCTAAGGGAATGAAGAAACAATTCTCAAAAGAAGATATACAAACGGCCAAAAAATATGTGAAAAAATGCTCAACATCACTAATGATCAGGGAAATGCAAATCAAAACCACAATGTGATATCAACTTACTCCTGCAAGAATGGCCATAATCAAAAAAATCAAAAAATAGTAAATGGTGGTGTGCATCTGGTGAACAGGAAACACTTTTACACTGCTGGTGGGAATGTAAGCTAGTACAACCACTATGGAAAAATGTGGAGATTCCTTAAAGAACTAAAAGTAGAACTACCATTTGATCCAGCAATCCCACTACTTAGTATCTACCCAAAAGAAAATAAGTAATTATGCAAAAAGGATACTTCCACATGCATGCTTATAGCAGCACAACTTGCAATTGCAAAAATATGGAAAAGCCCAAATGCCCATCAATGAACAAGTGGAAAAAGAAATTATGAGATATATACATATATATATACATATATATGTGCATATATATATATATACATATATATGTGCATATATATATATACATATATATGTGCATATATATGTATGTATATATATATATATATA
>NW_016810968.1:0-1403 GCF_001698545.2 Rhinopithecus bieti | reverse complement strand
AGGAAAATAATTTTTTAAAACGATCTCCATTTTTTCTTAATTTAATTTTGTTTCTGCCTCTAAGTTGACACATGAAACATCTGCCTATCTTTAAATAAAATCTTTTTTTTTTTTTTTTTGTGAGAAGGAGCCTTGATCTGTGAGCCAGGCTGGAGTGCAGTGGCCGAATCTCAGCTCACTGCAAGCTCCGCCTCCCGGGTTTACCCCATTCTCCTGCCTCAGCCTCCCGAGTAGCTGGGACTACAGGCGCCCTCCACCTCGCTCGGCTAGTTTTTTGTATTTTTTAGTAGAGACGGGGTTTCACTGTGTTAGCCAGGATGGTCTGGATCTCCTGACCTCGTGATCCGCCCGTCTCGGCCTCCCAAAGTGCTGGGATTACAGGCTTGAGCCACCGCGCCCGGCAATAAAAATCTTTAACATGAAGTAAAAAGCCTCTGTGAAAGTTCAGCCTGGACCATTTAATTTCTGTCAACTAACAGTATACTGGGCATGTATATATCTGAGGAAATTGTGAATTTCAGCATACCTATTTTCCTTTGCAGGGTGTATGATAACATCTTAATGTATTTTCTACTGGAAACTAACTTCAAATAAGAGAAATTTTCTGACTGAATATGTAATGCAAGAATGACTCTTTGAAAGAGATATATAAATGATGGAGCAGCTTTCAGATATTGCTGGCATGTATTATTAATTAAAAAATAAATATCAGATCTATATTGAAAAATTCATCGTAGTATCTAGGCTGCAATGTATCTTAACAGTGGGGATTAAATGTTACAGGCAATAAAGTGGTCTTTTATCGCATTCATGATAGCTCAAAGCCTATTCCATTTCTTTTCAGTAATACATCTCTTTAAAGATTGATCTCAAAACTCACTTTTTCTGGTAACATTCAGCTCGCTCTTTCTGCTACCGTCTCTGGAATAAGTCTCATCCAAATTTGAACACAGTGTTTTCAATAATACTGTACCCCATTTTCATTATATTTCTGAACTAGGGAAGTTTCCATGATGAAATCAAATCAAGATCTTCTATTTAAGCAAAATCCCACATTTTAAATACTGAACACTCTCCTAATTCCAGTCCTCTGAATTTCATCTTTATCTTGAGCATCTTACAGTGATCATTGCTGTTCCGAGTACCTAGAGTCCTATGGTGTGTGACACTCCCTATACATCTCTAGCCTAAGCATTAATGAATTCCTCTTATATTCAGCACATCTTAAAAATTATGAAATTTTCTAATTAGTTCTGTAACATCCAAGGGTTTACTAAAGGAAAAAACGCGACCAATAGAAATCAGACGTAAAAGTACCAATTATGACACTGACAAAGTTTAATTTCTTCCAAGATTCACATGCACTTTCTTTTCTTTTCTTTTCTTTTCTTTTCTTTTCTTTT
>NW_016810967.1:942326-998402 GCF_001698545.2 Rhinopithecus bieti | reverse complement strand
GATTTTCGTTTTAATGCCATGATAATAAATACAAAATTTATGTGAGCTATAGAGTATTAAATTTTCTATTGAAAGAAATGAAATGAAGATTTCTAATATATGCTTGCAGATAAGTTTAGAGAGGAAAATGAGACACGAGTAGATAAAATGAATAGCTTAACTGTTTAAATTGAGGTTTTCTCTTTTCTTCTTTTTTTTTCTTCCGAGACGGAGTCTTGTTCTATCGCCCAGGCTGGAATGCAGCGGCGCGATCTCAGCTCTCTGAAACCTCTACCTCCTGGGTTCAAGTGATTCTTCTGCCTCAGCTTCTGGAGTAGCTGGGACTACAGGCGCCCACCACCACACCTGGCTAAATTTTTGTATTTTTAGTAGAAATGTGTTTCACTATGTTAGCCAGGATGGTCTTGATCTCCTGACCTTGTGATCCTCCCACCTCGGCCGAGTTAGTCCTTACTTTTAAAAAAATTGTATGTAATTCAGCAATATGAAGTTTTTTCAAAATGTAACAAACATTTAGAAAATTGATGACACATCAGGCCACAAGTAAAACCTTAACAAAATATATTCATATTCACTTAATATTTTAGTAAAAATAGAATATATGAATACTTTTTTAAACATGTTTTAATTGCAGTGGTATTTCTGTGGACATATGGTAGTCAAATTATTTTCAGATTTCTCAACATCTTTAATATGTTTTAATTGAGAAAGAAAACTTTATAAAAAATAGAGCTATGAATCCTCAAGTTATGATAATGAGATATAAGTGGAATATAATATTATAGAAACATAAATAATTATAAATAAGTAAGAATTAATGAATTGGTAAAGAGTCCAAAATTTAAAAAAATAGAAACCCTTTGGGTATAGTTAATTCACAATAGCAAAGACATGGAATCAACCTAACCATATACACTGTGTTCTCACTTATAAGTAGGAGCTAAAAGATGAGAAGGTATGGACACATACAGGGGAACAACACACACCAGAGCCTATTGGAGGGAAGAGAGTAGGAGGGAAGAGAGTAGGAGGGAGAGGATCAGGAGAAATAACTAATGGGTAGGAGGCATAATAACTGGACAACAAAATAATCTGTAGAGCAAACCCCCGTGACACAAGTTTAGGTATGTAACAAAAGTATGTACTCCTGAACTTAAAAGTTGGAAAAAAAAATAAAATAAAATAAAAAGAGAAAATAGGAAGACCCTAACATTACGCATTTTAGAAACAACAATGTTAATGTAACAGAAACAACCCAGGAAACAAAAAGGGATTGAATTTGAAGGTTTAAACAAAGTAGCAATTTATTTGTAAAACATAAGTAATCTAAAAATCACTTCCAAAAGAGGTAATACAAGTACAATAATAATAATAAAAAAATCTATTTCAGATAATTCACTGAAAGCTAGACAGTTTTACATAAAAGACAATATCACCTATTCTATATAAATTCTTTCATATTAAAACATTTTCCTTTAGTAAATACAGTTTTATTAGATTTCTGACAAAATCATAAAATAGAATTTCATTATCCATTATAAATGTACATGAATTATTTTTTTGAATTCTAGCTTTTAATGGTGTATTGAAAATACTAAAACTCATGCATATTTGTGATTTAAAAAAACATTTAGTTTTTTTAAACATCAATAAATTACATTAAAAAATAAAAAGCTTATTTCCTTAAATGTTGACTTAAGCAATAAAAAACATCCATTTTTAATGTTAAGAACTATAAAGTAAAAAGAGTATTCTACTANAAAAAAAAAAAAAAAAAAAAAAAAAAAAAAAGGAATAACAAACCTCATAGTCATTTGAGGAAGAAGAGGTCTTAGAAGTTTATCATTTAAACAGTGTTACTGGTGGGGGGTGGGAGGTGGGAATAGGTCAATAAATATGGTAATCACCTATGAGAAGGCTTATGTGTCAGTACATTTAATCTATGAATATTTCTTCTATATCTTCAAGGAAAACAGAAACAGTCTAAGAAAAGCAGGTAGAGGGAATGAAAATCTATATGACTGATAAATAAATACTTACATATAAAATGTATCTAAAAAGCAAAGAACTAAAAAATAAAACAAACTTTTAAAAAGTTTGGTTTTTGTGCTTGTATTTATAGGATGATGTATTCTCTAGAATCATTTTGAATGTACTAGTAAGAATTCTGTTTGTTTTTTGTTATTTTTTTGTTTTATCTTGAGACAGTCTCGCTGTGTCGCCCAGGCTGGAGGGCAGTGGCACGATTTCTGTTCACTGCAACCTCCGCCTTCCAGGCTCAAACGATTCTCATGTCTCAGCTTTAAAAGTAGCTGGGACTACAGGCGACCGGCTAATTTTTGTACTTTTAGTAGAGATGGGTTTTCGCCATGTTGGCCAAGCTGGTCTTCAACTCCTGGCCTCAAGTGATCCACACACCTTAGCCTCCCAAAGTGCTGGGATTGCAGGTGTGAGCCACTGGCACCCGACATAGTAAGAACTCTTTCTGGTTATCTCCATTTTCTTCAATTCAGATGTCTCCTTCTTCATCCTGCTTTTATTTATCATTCATGATTTCGTTTTCCCTTAAATGCTCCCAAAAGGAGAGCTTATGTTCATAAATAATTATTTTTGTTTTTCCTGGCATAGGGTTTCTTCACAACTATGTAGACCTATGTAAATTTTCCCAGAATAGGAACGCTACTAAAGAAATTGTGAAATTAAGCAAGTCCTATTAAGTAAATGCTTATTAGTGACGCTTAGTATAGAATAAAAATAGCACAGGACTGTAGGATAGCCAAAGTGAGATGACAGTGGCACTAGGCTTGTGGCACTTTAGTGTTCAAAACTTCTTTATGGGTGGAAATATCTTCCTTTTAATTGTGGGAACATAACATTTTGGAGTTACCAGAATCTGTTTCGTTTATATCCCAAAAAGTAATTGATATAAATCTATAGGTTGATTTAGCACTAATGTATTCTTTAATTTTTAAATAATATATACATTTTGCATAAATAATTACTTGGAAATTATTTTCAAATAATTTTCAATTTTTTTTAAAACAGTTCATTTGAGGAATAACATTTATAGTTGTTACTATATGCTAAATAGTAAGTTCTATGTGTAGAAGAACCACCCTGGATTTGAGAAATACTGTTCTACTACCTTTGCTGGTGATTAATTGAAATAGTAGGTAACTAAAATCAAAGCAATCAAGAGCACATATAAAAGTACAGCAAAGTAATATAGAGTCTTCTAATATTAGAACTATTTAGAAAAATGTTTAGAGCTGAAGGTGATCTATGTATTTATTTAGAACATACTATAGTCCAGAGTTATTATTAATTTATAAATAAAATTCATTCAATATATAAATAACATGGATTGTTAAGAAATGTGTATCTCAAATTCTTTCAATAGATTAGTGGTTTAAATAGAACTTTTTTATCCTTTATATTCATCATTTATCTTAGCAGTGAAAGTATCTTTTTGATTAAAAAATAAACTTTTCTTTGTTAGTGTATCTGGGAAGGGTTTAATGCAAGTAAATAAATTTGTACTTAACAATGTTATTTATAAGATGTTCTGCACATTCAAAAACTTCAAATTATCGGCCAGGCATGGTGCCTCACACCTGTAATTCCAGGACTTTAGGAGGCTGAGGTGGGAGAATCACTTGAATCAAGGAGGCAGAGGCTGCAGTGAGCAGTGATCTCTCTACTGCACTCCAGCCTGGGCAATAGAGTGAGACCCAGTCTTCAAAAAAAAAAAAAAAAAAAAAAAACTCTTCAAACTATTGACAAATTTTTCCCAAGCATGGGTCCTAAGTTGATGAATACATAAAGATCATTTAAAACAGACATGAACAATGCACATATGTATTATCAAAAGCCAATTCAACTGCTTAAAATAATTGTTCTTATAAACTAAACATTCACATTCACAGATACTCCTGAAGTATATTATTATGTCATAAACTTTTCTTCTAACACTAAATGGTAAAGCCATGTTAACCTTGACAGTTGCATGAATTATTAGATATTCCTAATTGGTGGGTTGCAATCAGACTTTGAAAATCTGTATTGAAGTTAAAGACAATGATATTAAGGTCAGAGTGAGAGTGAGAAAATAAACATGAGATTTATTTTATATAATGGAGCCAATAATTGAACATATTATTTGAACTACATATAAGCAGTCCTCCTTGTAAAAAAATAAATAAACTGGTAACAATTGCTTATTCCTTTTTTCTCCTCTCTCTGTTTGATGTCAACACTTGAGAAAGAAGAAAAGAAGAATATTAAAGTTATATTTCAATTTAATAATGCTACATTTTATTAAAATATACATATATCTATATGAATTTTGTCCAAATACATCATAATAATGCCCAAGGTACTACTCAAGAACTAATAATTTTGGGAGGTCGAGGCAGGCAGATCTCTTCAGACTAGAAGTTCAAGACTAGTTTGGGCAGCATGGCAAAACCCCACCTCTGCAAAAAATACAAACGTTAATGGGGCCTGGTGGCAAGTGCCTGTAGTCCCAGCCATTCCAGGGGGGTTGAGGTAGATGATCACTTGAGCCTGGGAGGTTGAGACTGCAGTGAGCCGTGATCACACCACCACACTCCAGCCTGGGCAACAGAGTGAGACCCTGTTTCATTAAAAACAAACAAACAAAACAAAGCTAATAATCAATATTGCATTTTATATCCCAACTTTTAGAGATTTTTGCATGTTGAAACTCAGCAAGATATATTCATATGCACATACCAATGGAAAGTGGAATTAGCAACTACATTCCTATTTTATGCTGGAAGAAATTGTCCTCTGCAATCTTGTTATTCTTCAATTCAAATTATTTAACTTTTAGAAAGTGTCATAAACATGTATAGGCTGTTAAGTGTTCTTACTAATGCATAAGAAGGCAGTAAAGATTTCATTTGCATAGATATTACAATTATTATTTTGCCAGATAAAGAAAAAAATAAGGTATAATATTGCTTCATAGGCCAAATATTTTTATTATGTACTAATTAAACTGTTTTTCTATTAATGCTCTCAAAAGACAAGATCAATCCTGGTCAATGAGCCAAAAAATTAACAAATTGGGTAAAATTCAATTAATTCAAACACTTTTCTTAATCAAAAATGATTCTAATTTTCTTATTTACTCTTTGAAACAACATGCATTTTAGTTTATTTAGGACACATTGCCTCTGACTAGAAACGTGCTTATCAATTTGTTTATTCTGTACCTGGAATCAATCACGCCAGAGCACGTCTCAAGGAGCTTCAGAAAATCATATCTAACATCAACTTGTATATGTCATAAAATTAATATTAGAATAAAGTATGACATCATATCTTATTCCTGAAACCCTAAAATATTAATTGACTACCAAAATTTATATATTCAAGGACTGATTTAAATTCATGAATTACAATTTACTAGTTGCTTTGATTAATGCAAAGAAAGAAAGTGGATTTTTTTTTCTAGTTTTCTATTTAAGTAGATCTTAGTGTTCTATGGACAGAAAATAAAACTCTTAAAAAAGTAAACAGTTATGCTCATTGATAAAAGCTGTATATTTAAAATACAAATCATTTTGGTGTTTTAGGAAACAGAAACATCTGGAATTCAACCTAATATTTCCAGTTACTGAGCACAAATGTAGAAACTTTATAATTACTATCTCACTTGAACATAAAAACAAGACAAAACAAAACAAAACCACCCTACAATATAAATACTATTTTACTAAAGAAAGTCAAGTACTTTTGGTTCTAAATTCAAAATTTGATGGGAATCTTCAATTAGACTCCCGTAATATTCTCCTATTTGCTCTTCTGTATCTTCTTTTTCCTTTTACTTTACCCACATGACAGCCAGAGCCATCTTAAGGGTTACAGTATGCATCAGAGGAACAATTAAAGCTTTGTTGTCCCTGTTATGAATTCAGCTCAATTCAGCTAAATCAGAATTTTTGTTCATGTCACATAAAATAAGTGTTTCCTTTATTAAAATCTCATCATATGGCATGGAATCCTTGTTGATTCCATTGTCAGTTGTCTATTCTTATTCTATTATACGCTAGAATTAAATATTGCAATCAATGAAGCGAAAAATAGAGATGAAAATGAAAAACATTATTTATTAGAAACATGTTTGACTAACAGAAATAATTAGCTGGTCCAATCATATTTATGTAAGCTTTTCAAATCAGCATTTTGGACAATGTATTAAAAGGAAACCCTCTATAAGAGTTCCTTTTTCGCTGCATCCTTACCAGCATTTGTTATTTTTTGTCTTCTTGATAATAGCATTAGCTGGCTTGAGATGATACCTTATTGCTATATTGATTTGCAATTCCTTGATGATTAATGATGTTGAACATGTTTTTCATATGCTTGTTGACCACCTGTATATCTTATTTTGAAAAGTGTCTGTTGAGATAATTTGCTCATTTTTATAATCAGATTTTTTTTGTTGGTGGTGATTGGTCTGCTGTTGAGTTGTTTGAGTCCCTTATGTAGTCTGGTTATCAATTCCCTGTCAAATGGATACTTTGCAATTATTCTCTCCCATGCTGTAAGTTGTCTTTCTACTCTGATGATTGTTTCCTCTGCTGCACATAAACTCTTTAATTTAACGTAATCCAATTTGTCTATTTTTGCTTTTACTATCTGTGCTTTTGAGGTCTTATCAAAAATGTCTTTGCCCAGACCAATTACCTGAGCATTTCTCTAATGTTTTCTTCTAGTGGTTTCATAGTTTCAAGTCTTACATCAAGGTATTGATTCCATTTTGAGTTAATTTTTGTTTATGGGGAGAGAGTAATCTAATTTAATTATTCTACTTATGGATATTCAGTTTTCCTAGCAACATTTATTAAAGAGACTATCTTTTCCCCATTGTATTGCTTGGTACCTTTGTCGAATATCAGCTGACTGTAAATGTGTGGATTTATTTCTGGATTCTCTATTCTGTTCCATTGGTGTGTCTGTCGAGTTTTTTTATTTTTTATTTTTTATTTATTTATTTGTTTTGTTTTGTTTTTTTTTGGCTGGTATGATGCTGTTTTGGCTACTATAGTTTTGTGGTATATTTTGAGGTCAGGTATAAGATGCTGCCAGTTTTGTTCTTTTTGCTTAGTCTTTTTTGGTTTCACACAAATTTTATTTATTTATTTATTTTTTGCATTGTTGGTTGGAGTGTAAACTAGTACAGTCACTATGGAGAACAGTATGAAGTTTCCTTAATAAAACTACAAATAGAAGTACCTTTTGAACCGACAATCTCACTAGTGGGCATTTATCAATGCACATTATTTGGATGACAGCTTCGTTAGTATTCCAGAGCTCAGCAGCTTGTAATACACCGTTGCAATAAACCTGCACATGTACTCTCTGATTTGAAAAGAAATATTGAAATAAAAGATATTATTTAAAAACTGCCCCCCAAAAGACACAAAAGACAGGAAAACAGTGTTACTGAAAGGCATCAATGTTTATTGCAGCACTATTCACAATAGCTAATATATGATATTGACCTAGTCGTCCAACAATAGATGAATGGATAAATAAAATGTGATTGTATACACAATATAATACTAATCAGCTATAAAAATTAAAATACTATAATTAGCAGCAACGTGGACAAAACTGGAGGCTATCATGTTACATGAAATAAGACAGGAACAGAAAGTTGAACACAACATATTTTCATTCACATGTGGAAGCTAAAGACGTTTATTTCATAAAAGTTAGAAGTAGAGCACGGGACAGTAGAGCTGGGAAAGGTTAAGGCAAATAGAGAGATTGGGGAAAATTTGTTAAAGGAAACAAAATTATATAGCTAGGTAGGATGAATAAGTTTAGTGTTCTATACCATTGTAGAATGACTATAGTTAATGATAGTGAAGTTTCGAATAGCTAGAAGGCTGTTGAATGTTCCCAACACAAATATGATAAATGGAGATAATAATATGAGATAATGATGAATTGAGATAATGGATATGCTAATTACACTGACCTGATCATTTTCCATTATATATATAGAAACATCACTATGTACTCCATCAATAAGTCCAATTACTATGTGTCAATTAAAATAAAATAAAATGTTAACAAAAGAAAATATTCTATAGATAAGATTAAATAAAGACTATGATTTCTTTCTTCCTTTCTTTGATGTCATTAATTACGTTTAACAATTTAACCCCAAATACTATCATCTCAATGCAGGAGAGAGAAAAAAAGCGAAACCAAGAACAATAAAACTAAAGTTGTGTCACAGAATTTCTCACCTTATTATATTTTCATCTATCTTTTGGGAATCTGTTCCTGAAAGTTGAATTAATATATGCTAAATTTCATGACATATTAGCATAATTAGTCTGTCCAAGTTGTCATTTTGTTTTCAATTTTAATTTTGCCTTCTAAGTGCATCCCTAGTCTCATTCTTTACAGACACAGGTTTATCTATCTTTTAATATTTATGTTAACTTTTGAAATATGTGGTATTGTTACTATGAACATGCCTTTTTAAGATTTGCATAATGGTATTGTGTTACAGTGTTTGTTCTATTTTCTATTTTTTTGTGATCTATACATATATCATTACTTTTAACTATAAAAAGTGAGTTTTGTTTACACCACACTTTTAATGCTTCTCTAATTATAAACATCTAGTGTTTTCCAATTATTGCCTGAGATATACTGCATTAAAATAAACCTTTTTGTTCATATCTCTTTACAGATCTGTATACAGTTTTTCTTGAGCATGAGATTTCTGGGACATGGACAACATGTACATTCAATTTCATGGATACTGCATACAGTTTCCCCACGTTCTGAAAACAAAGCAAAACATTTGTCTTTATTGCATGCTCTACCTTTGTCAATTTGGTGGCATCATCTACAGTGACATATACTTGTGCAAAATATACAGAAAATACTGGGACATGCAGTGTTAGATGGTCACCTGGGTATTTATGCCTTACAAGCAAAAGCACCCAGCACCGAGGGGACCAGGTTTGCTAGAGAAAGAGGAGCTTCAAAAGAAATTTGTCAAATGCATACTTGTTTTTAGTGTAATTGGTCCAATTTTAACTTCATATTCTATAGAGAATTTGAGAATTGCATTTCTTTGGGAAAACAAGAAAAAGAGGATGTTTTCTTTGTTTAATTAGAACAGAATTTTCCATAGCATGAAAAAATACAATGCCAGAGTTAAATTAATTATAGAAGGGGAGGGAGATTCTATGTAACACATTACATATTGATTTTGTGTGTTAAGGTTGATTAATATTTGAAAGCAAAATCTAGAAGTTTAGATTTTGCATTTCAAGTAATTGAGAGCTATAAAAGACGTTTTAGTAGATACACGGAATAATGATAACTCTATTTAATTGGATATGCTTGAGAAATGTACTGTTTTTATGCATCTGGAGAATGATATTAATAGGTAAATACTCAATACCCTTCATAAAGATTCCAAAAATATGTATTAAAGAAACAAGCTCTGCTCACTCTTATTTTCTGAGCAAATAAATCTGCTACTAAGCAAATTCATTAATATTTTTTCAGAAATGGAAGTTCAAAGGGTTTGTTTCAGGACGAGGGCTATGACTTGGATTGGGCATTGGGGAAACTTGGGTGGGGAAAGAGGGTGATATTGGGGGAACAAAAGATATTTGGGTGAAATGGTCAGGTAGCAGTTTCTTTCAAATTTTTGGAGAACATGAAGCAGTGAGGCTTTTTATGCTAATTGTTTACTTCAGAGTGTTTTAGTCTTTTCTTTCTAAAGCAGGAAGAAATATTATTCGGACTATTGTTACTTTTTAAAATTTTATACACGACTTTAGAAGTATAACATATTGATGTTATGGTTTAACAAATTTACCACATATATTTTAATGTTTATAAGCCTATACATCTGTGTTTAAAATATACACTATACTTATTTAGTATATATATACTATCTTGTTTGTAAGAGGTCAGTACATCAATATTACACACTTAGGAGAAAGATTAAAGGATGCATCACATTTATGTTGTGGCATATATACTTCAAGGTATATTCGATAAGGTAAATATTTTGGTTGTTAGGACATTTTCTTCTGTAAGTTACAAAGTGAATCACTAAATTGGTATAGATCAAATAATATTTACATTATTTTAAAGATGATTGTTTTCTGTAATCTCAGTATAATAGTGAGGAGTAAAACCATTTTTTGAAGTTTAAAGTACTGTAATTTAAGATAGTTCTGTCTGCTTTTTTTTTTTTTTCTCCCTCCCTCTTCTGGATTCTAGTATAATTTATTTTGTATTTCTGTTATTTATTCATTATTTTGCTTTGGAACTATAATCATATTTTACTTTCTTTGTTTACAAATATGCTTTCCTTATCAAATTGTGATATTTTACATGAGCATATGGCATGGTAGTTTTTTACATACCTATGTTCCAAAAATGTCCACAATTTTGATCACATATATGTGGAAAGCACTGTTCACTTTTCGTTTTTGTAAATTACCTCTTTGATCTTCATAAGGTTGCTGATGTTTATGTGGACATAAAAACTGAAACCCACAAAAATTAAGTAACAAGCCTCAAAGAATGCACCTAATAGGTTGGGAAGTCAGAATTCAGGCACAGGAATCTGGTTGCCCTTACTGTGTACCATAGCCTTAGCTATAATCTGGACATCCGTGACTGCATACAAAAATCCTTTGGCCTATAAATTTTAGGTCTGCAAAACGGAAATCTCTCTAGCCTTCACAAATTAGAAATTTTATAAACACATTCTACCACTACAGAAACTGGATTTCTGAATGTCTTTTTATAGTTGGCAGATCTGGTTAACTGGAATGAGCATAGTCCATTTGTGTTGTTTGGCTGTGTTTAGAATGTAGGACATTCTGTACCTACCACTTCCATCTAAATGTCTGACATGAAGGAACAAAGGGCCAACGCCAGTTGATACACATCTTGTAGGCATTTGTTTTTCTCACACCATGCCTGTTTCAGTCATTCAATAACATATTTTCATTCATGATAGATATTATCCCATAATATCCTACGTATTTGTTTTAAGAAACAAATAGCAAGCAAGAAAGGGATGTGTAATGAAAGAAAGGAAGGGAAAGACAGAAAAAAGGAAGGAAAGAAAATAAAAGGAAGAAAAGGGGGATGAGGGACATAACTGCCCTTTTGGTTTACCTAAAAGGGAAAAAAAATCTCAAAAATATCTATTTAGGTAAAACAATTTTCTATAATAATTGTCTTGATATCCTTTTAGTATAATTTATTTTATTCCTAGTTAATATTTTTAATAACTTGTACTATTTTACTCTTTGCTATTATTTTGTACATTTTGCTATCATTTTGCTATTATTTCTATAAGGTGTAGCTTTTGTCACTTTGAACAGCACTGGCTATAACTAATACAAGATAACCTGAATTAATTGTACCAGATATTAGAAATTTAAAAATATAACTAGAGAGAATTAAACTTTAATGAAATGAACATATTGTATACTCTTAGGCCTTAGCATATGCATCACTTTATA
The DNA here is from genome assembly GCF_001698545.2 of Rhinopithecus bieti. Lineage (NCBI taxonomy): Eukaryota > Metazoa > Chordata > Mammalia > Primates > Cercopithecidae > Rhinopithecus > Rhinopithecus bieti. Next base: position 986,844 of record NW_016810967.1, on the reverse strand, counting down.
CTCTGCCTATTTATTTTATTTTATTTTATTTTTTGCATAATCATGAGCCCTTCAGTGAAAGCAGATATCACTATGAAGAGAATAGAAACAATGCTCTAATGATGAGAAGCTAGAGAATGGTTGGTGTGAAGAAAGAAAGAAAGAAAGAAAGAAAGAAAGAAAGAAAGAAAGAAAGAAAGAAAGAAAGAAAGAAAGGAAGGAAGGAAGGAAGGAAGGAAGAAAGAAAAGTATAATAAGCAACGGCCAGCAAGAACGTGGGCCACTGGAAAAACCAGAAGTGCTTACTATCTTCAGCAGTATCCTAGACTTTTAATGTGTTCCAATTGTACACAGAATTCTGGAAAAAAACTGAGAGACAACTTGAAATATTTATGTACTATAGTCTCATAATGCAAGTAAGTAAAATAATTTGTAATCCCTTTCACATGATACAAACAAAACTAAACAAAAATAAAATATTGCAGGCAGTGAAGGCTCATTTGGAAACCAGATCTGTGTTTCCAAGTGTTTGGCAGCACTTAAAAGAAAGAAGCCAATTTAAATCAAATAACTTAACGAGTATTATCAAAGGAAAATAACCATCTCATATTTACGCATGGAACATAATGAACTGAAAACACAATAAAGCAAATACATTAGATTAGCATAATTTTATTTCACTATTTAAATTTTTAAGTTAGAAATTGATTTTATTTCAATTACTGCAGTCTCCTTGGGTTTTACACATTTTATTTCAAATATATGCTTTATTTCAAATATTGAATTTGGTACTGTTTTTTATTTTTAACGTGGATATTTACTGTTATTAATGTATGCCAACTTTAATTTTACAATTACTGAAAGATCATTCATAATTGTTAGGCCAATGTAAACAACTAATAGATACAATAGATTTAGTCTTCTTACTTTAGTATAAAATTTAGATGTCATTACACATCAAAAAACTTGACTAAAGTTTCCTACTTTCTACAGAATAATTGAGCTACATAATTTTAATAAAAATAGGTGTTTATTATTAAGCATTCTTTCATCCAAATTCTACTAGAAGAAAGGTATAATTCTTGAAATGAACTTTTCCTCTGTTCTCAGAGGTAAACCATAAATTATTTCCAATCAAAAGGAAAATATCATTTTTTTCTTTATAACATTTGGATTTTCAGAGAAATTTAGGCATATCAATCCTGAAAGAAAAATTCTCCCACAATAGCAGGCATACAAAGAAGTTATTAATATTATATATTTTGAGTGAGGCTTTTAGTAACCACAGAAACTTAAAGACCTGCAATCTAGGTACTTTATTTTTCCTTATGGTCTCCTAGTGATCACACCAACAATAAAGGTAAACATGTTTATGATGTTAAATTATAATGTTCAATACATATTTTCATACATCTTCCTAGCATGGTGACTTACAACTAATAAATACTAATTAAATGAAGCAATTGAAAATATGCTATTAATGATAGTGTTCTATGCAATATCTTTCAAATGTCTCAATATTAAATAATGAAAAAGGTCATCAATTTCATATGTCCTAGTGACCGTTACATTGACCAGCAGCACCTTAGTGTAACAATAAAATAATATAAAACTCTGTATATTAATTGTGTTTTCTTGATTTATTTTCCCATATACATTCTGACTTAACGTGCTACATATGAGAAATTTTAAAGCACTCTGACAGCTAACATGACTTGTCAGGATTTTTTTTATTTGTGAGCTTCTTAATTAGATGGCTAGAATTATACATAAGAGGAGATATAGTATAAGTTGTTTAGGTATAATTAACCCTAATGAATAAGGTTTGCTAGAAAAAATAGTTTCTATATTCATTAGGTACCACAGGCATTTGGTATTGATGACTCTAGGCCAATCATATGAAATATCTTTACCAGTATAATGAAATAATCCCCTTTGTAATTGCAAATAATTGTTAACATTTATTAAATTCTGAATGTGTTTTAGTCCCAGTGCTCCTTAGCTTACAGGTGTTATTCATTTAAGAATTACAAAGTCCATAAGTTAGGTTCTATGATTATTTTAACTTTAGAGGCAGGGTACCAGAGGCAAGGAGAGCATTACTTATTTTCCTAAAGTTCAACTAGCAAGTGGTTGAATCTTGATTTGAATTTGGACAGTTTGTTGCTGTAATTCTCACCTTTCACCACAATACAGTCTGCATTACACTGAAATAAAAGGAAGATAAAAGAAGAACAAAACTAATTTGAAGTAAATCAATCAACGAAAATTTGAGGATTACATTACTTATACATTTTTTAAACATAAATAAATCTGTTGTGAACAATTTGTAAAATTTGAAATTCTGTGGAAGCAGCAGTTCTGCTTTTTTTAAAAAAATAAAACTCTCCATCACAAGTTTAGAAAGAAGAAAGCACAATATATTCTGTGAAGTATAAGTATTGAAAAATTCACATGAACACAGACCAGAAGGCATGCATAGATAGGTTAACTACACAGAAACACTGACAAAATGATTTTGAAAGTTCATATATTTTATTCCTAGATTTCAATGAAAAATTAATGATGAAGAGAATTATCACCTTTTGTCCTGGAGAGGGGTACTTACAACTTAGTTTAATTATAATAATTTCTCTACATCTGAGTATTGTCCACTTCAATTATAAGCCTCATAGTAAAATTTTAATATTGTTTTGCAAGAAGGCTATTGTTTCTCTATTTGTAGATTTTTGGGGAATCTGCATACAATTTCCCACAATGGCGATACTAACTTACATTCCCACTAGCAGTGTGTGAATACTCTTCTTTGCATCTTCACCTTCATCTGTTCTTTTGTCTTTTTGATGATACACAGTTTAACTGTGGTGAGATACTTCATTGTGGTTTTGATTTGCATTTCCTTAATGATTAGTGAGGTTGAGCTTCATTGTATATATATTGGTGAGCCATTTTTATGTCTTCATTTGAGAAATAAATATTCAGATGTTTTGCCCATTTTTAATCAGGTTGTTCAGTTTGTTTTTGCTATTCAGTTATTAGAGTCCCTTATATATTCTGGTTGTTAACCTTTTGTCAGAAGGGTAGTTTGCCAATATTTTCTACCATTCAACAGACAGACTCTTCACTCTGTTGATTGTTTCCTTTGCCATGAAGAAATGTTGTACTTTGATATGATTCTGTTTGTCTATTTTTACTTTTGTTGCCTGTGTTTTTGAGGTCTTACCCAAAATATCCTTACCCATACCAATTTCCTGGAGCATTTTCCCCTTGTTTTTGTCTAGTAATCTCATAGTTTCAAAGTTACCAGTTTATATGTAAATCTTTAATCCATTTTTGTTTGATTTCTGTGTATAGTGAGAGATAATGATCTAGTTTCATTCTTCTGCTTATGAAATATTTAGCTTTCCTAGCACCATTTATTAAAGAAACTATCTTTTCCCCAATGTATGTTTTTGGTGCCTTTGTTGAAAATGAATTGGCTGTAGATGTGTGGATTTATATCTGGGTTCTTTATTCTGTTTCATTGGTCTAAGTACCTGTTTATATGCTAGTACTATACTCATTTGATTACTATATTTTTGTGGTTTATTTTGAATTCTGGTAATGTGATGCCTCCAGTTTTTTTTGTTTTTTTTTCTCAGGATTGTTTGGTTATTTGGAGTTTTTTGTGGTGTTCTATACATTTTGTGTTTTTCTGTTTCTGTAAGAATTTCATTGGTATCTTGACAGGGATTGCATTGAATCTGTAGATCCCCTTGGGCAGTATGCATATTTTAACAATAGTAATTCTTCCAATCAAAGAGCATGACATCTCTTGCCATTTTTAGTGAGTTCTCTTCAATCTCTTTCATCGGGGTTTTATAGCTTTTAATATGGAAATATCTCACTTCTTTGGTCACATTTATTCCTAAGTATTTTGTGATTCAGTGATCCCATTGTAGCCTATCTATCCAAAAGAAAGGAAATCAGTATATTGAAGATATGTGTGTGTGTATATATATACACATTGAAGATATGTGTGTATATATACACATTGAAGATATGTGTATAATATATATACACTGAAGATATGTGTGTAATATACACATTGAAGATATGTGTATATATATAATATAAGCTCTGTTATAGATAAGTATTGAGTTTGTTGGTGTGTATATATATATATACACACACACACAAACACACACACGTATCTTCAATATATATATACTCCAATGTTTCTGTAGCACTATTCACAATAGCCAAGATATAGAATAATATGGAAATATCTCACTTCTTTGGTCACATTTATTCCTAAGTATTTTGTGATTCAGTGATCCCATTGTAGCCTATCTATCCAAAAGAAAGGAAATCAGTATATTGAAGATATGTGTGTGTGTATATATATACACATTGAAGATATGTGTGTATATATACACATTGAAGATATGTGTATAATATATATACACTGAAGATATGTGTGTAATATACACATTGAAGATATGTGTATATATATAATATAAGCTCTGTTATAGATAAGTATTGAGTTTGTTGGTGTGTATATATATATATATACACACACACACACACACAAACACACACACGTATCTTCAATATATATATACTCCAATGTTTCTGTAGCACTATTCACAATAGCCAAGATATAGAATCAACCTGTGTCCATCAATGAATGTATATAGTGTGGTATATATAAATAATGGAATTCTATTTAGCCATAGAAAAAATGAAATCTTACCATATGCAGCGACATAGATGAAACTGGAGGACATTATATTAAGTGAAATAGTCCAGGTATGGAATGACAGATATTACATGTACTCACTCACATGTTGGGGCCAGAAAAGTGGATCTCATGGAGATAGAGAGGAGAATGGTAGTTATCAGAGTTTGGGAAGTGTGGAAGGGAAGAGGAAATGAAGAGAGGTGGGGTAATGTGGACCAAAATACAGTTATATAAGAATAAGTTCTAGTGTTCAATAAAACAGGATGGCCATTCGCAGTGGCTCCTGCCTATAATCCCAGCACTTTGGGAAGCCGAGGTGGGTGGCTCACTTGAGGTCAGGAGTTTGAGACCAGCCTGGCTAATATGGTGAAACCCTGTCTCTACTAAAAATACAAAAATTAGCTGGGCATGGTGGCACGTGCCTGTAGTCCCAGTTACTTGGAGACTGAGGCACAAGAATTACTTGTACCCGGGAGGCAGAGGTTGCAGTGAGTCAAGATTGCACCACTGCACTACAGCCTGAGGACAGAGTAAGAAAAAAAAAAAAAAAAGCCTGACTATACTTAACAATAGTTTATTATATATTTCAAAATACCTAGAAGAAAGATTTGGAATGTTCCCAAAACAAAAAAATGATAAATATTTGAGGTGATAGATATCTCAGTTATCTTTTTAATGAGTATATACTGTGTGCATGTATCAAAATATCATAAGTACCTCAGAAATATGCACAATCATTATGTAGTAATAAAATTAAATAAAACAGTAATATATCAAACTACTATATAAAAGCACTGCTTATGGAATATTAAAGCATTGCGTTAAGTTCCATTGATAAATGAACGACTCCAAAATTTCTCAAATCAACAACAAACTCAACTCAATACTCATCTATAACAGAACTTATATTATATCATTACTTCTGTGATCAACAGACATCTTAAACTTCTGAGTGTTCAGCTCAGCACCTATGCTTCGTCTAAAATCTTCTCCAAAAATCCATCCTGTCTCAATTAATGGTAGCCTCCTTCCCCAAGTAACTCAAACCAAAAACTTTGTATTTGTCCTTAAATCTCTTCCTTCTCTGGCAATTCCAAATCCACTCCAGTAGCTAATGTTTGCTCAGTTCCCAAATACACCCAGCATCCATCTGCTTCTCAACAAATACTCTGACATGACCCTGGGCCAGGCCACCATAATTGCCCCCTTGAATTATTGGACTAGTGTACTAACTTGTTTGTTTTCACATTTGTACATACAAACACTATTTTCCACCCAGGAGCTAAAATAAAGCTTTTAAAATCAAAGTTAGATAGTGCCACTATATCATTATCTCAACTTAGCATAAAATGATATGGTACCATTCTCAGCAAACTAACATAAGAACAGAAAACCAAACACTGTATGTTCTAACTCATAAGTGGGAGTTGAACAGTGAGAACACATGGACACAGGGAGGGGAACATCACACACAGGGGCCTGTCGTGGGGGTGTGGGTGGCTAGGGGAAGGATAGCATTAGGAGAAATACCTAATGCAGGTAACAGGTTGATGGGTGCAGCAAACCACCATGGCACATGTACATCTATGTAATAAAACTGCACATTCTGCACATGTACCCCAGAACTTAAAGTATAATAATGAGAAAGAAAACGTAACTTAAAAAATGGTATGGTACCAACTACTTCCCTGATCTCAGCTGCTCCCTTCTGCCCCTAACTCTGCTGTAATCACAGTGAGCCTCTGCCCTCCCCCCACTATTCTATAAACATCTCAGATCTCCCTATACATTTACCTCAGTATATATGCATCTGTTTTTCGTGTGGCCTGAAATTTTCTTCCTTTAAATAACACTCTCTCACTTCTTAAAAATCTATTCACAATTTTCTCAAAGTGACCTGGTTTCCCCATCACCTAATATTCTGCTTAATTTTTCAGAACGTCTCCTCTGGTTCTTTGCAAAACTGACTCACACAAGTCAGGTCTTCTCAGATATGTTTCCTCCAACCACAGTAGCTAAAGTAGCCTCTCATGGTACCAATTATTTACTATGTTTTTATTTCATAGTTTCAGTCACAGAAATAATGTTATCTTTGTGTTTTCTTATCAGCTTATTTCTTGTCTGGTCTTTCCCAATAAGAAACAAACTTGATGAGAGAAAGACCTCCCTCCCCTCTCTCATCTATATATTTTATTCCTAGGAATGCTGAGGCAGATTATTATCTCCAATGCTTAGTTAGGTTCTTCCTGCTCCCAATTGCTACTGTTTCACCTCTAATTCTGATAACTGCGTCTACCTGCTCTCTTGCTATTGAACGGCCACCATCTGAACTCTATTATTTAGAGGTCCTATTTTCCCTATTGCTATCAATTAGTCTAGTTCTGTTATTGCATCTTCCTTCTTTAGCCCAGTCAGAAAAGGCACATTTTTGAGATTATTTGTAATATTGGTAATCCTTTCATAAGAACATTCTTTCTTGTCTTTGTGCCTTTCTGTGGAACACAGTGATCTGGTGAATCTTCTAGTCTTACATAATGCAACCACTTCAGCATGCTTACTTTCCCAAGCCTTTAATCCCTTACTCCACTATGCGTCATGACAATTTCAACATTTCTCCAACACTGAATGTGAACTATCATTTTTCCATACTTCTGGGAGTCATCTTAGCAATGTGTTTGTATCATCTTCCAGAGTACTCGGCAGGGTGTTCCACCCTGAATTCCATAAGTCTGCTTTCAAATCAATAAATAGTTCCTCATTGACTATTATATTTGGTCCACTTGATGCAATTCTATGAATACTCTCTTGTTTCTGCCAGTACATATTGGTTAGATTCTGTAGGTAATTTGAGATGTAGTTAATTTGTTCTTTTATCAGGCTGAGGATTTATACAAAGAGGTTTTGTTGACACTTTATAACTCTAGTAATTGACTTAGTGGATAAGAGAGAAGGTGTTAGAAGACACTAGGTCAGAATTTTCTTTCTTTATTCTATATATGAAGACTCTATATTTTTCTCAAAAAATACCCTACCTAGCCGTAGCAGACTTACCTTGGTAGAGACTTTAACCTTCCTGGAGATCTGCTCTTTTTATTAGTAGGTCAGGAGCATATCACCCAGGTTTCTCTTCCCTCCAGCTTCAGCAAATGAAAGCCTCTTTAAATCCTGCTAAGGAGGCCTTCTGGATTTCACATGTAGCTATTAGTAGCTGCTAAATTATTCTCAGCCTTTTCATATTGTTTTTGCAAATACATCATTAAACTCAGCAATAACCTGTTAATCCTTATAATTAATGTTTCCTTGTAATTAATGTCCTTATAATTACTGTTTTCTTATAATTAATGTTTATATTAATTATAATATAATTATATATTTTCTCCAAAATCCATCCTTTCTGATGTCCTTATAATTAATGTTTCCCTTTATATTTCTCCAGTGCCTGATACATTGGACCTACTAGCAAATTTCCACTGGAATTCCAGCTTATCTTACCATTGCTAAAAAAAAAATTCATAATGGCAATACTACCTTGTGTCAGGTACTATCAACATTTTCTCTATCACTTATAATGACGTTATTATTGCCATCAGGTAGTAAGTAGTCCAACTCCAAATTTACATCTTTCTCATCTTTTTACAGGATAAATTTGGAATAGATTTGGGCAGAGGCAGAAATTGGACAAGATGCAATTCCAAAAAATATCTATGCTGACCCTGCAGTTAGCTTGGAAGCTGAGAAATCTCTTTAAAATAGCTCCATTTTCAGCAAAGAGGATAGCATGCATACTCCCACATTAAACACTGAGTGTGGGCCTCCCAGGAAGAAGAAGTGGCATTTGGTGAAATGCCTTCCTTCTGAGATGTGACTTTCCAAAGAGAGCTGATGGCTGAGGGGGTATTGCTATTAGCATTCCAGGTCATAGGGAAATAAACTCTCTGTCTTAAAGCTAGATGTAGTGATGCATCAAATAATCCACTTCAGAGAGAGTTAAAGAGGGTATCTAGCAGGATACATATGGTACTGGCATAAGCAGAAGAAAGGGTAAATATTATGTGTTCAGTTTTACTATCTTAGTTTCAGAGTTAGTTGTGTAGTATCGGTGTGTTTATGTACCATGGGAAGTTAGGTCTGACTTGAGATCTTAACAGAGAACCTTGGCTGAAGACACAGATTTTAGATTTATAGAATGCATTAATTGATACTGTGGTTTAGGTAAATTTGGCTAGGAACAATTCACAGACAAATAGTACCGCAGTGAACACTAATATTTAAACATAAAGAAAGAAATGCTTAGGAATATAGATGTGAGGTGGCAGGATAATTATAGACCAAAAAAAAAAAAAAAAAAAAACCACAAACACAAAAAAAAAAAGGATTTTCATTCTTGGGTTTTAAATTCCAGAACTTTAAAATTAAAATAAAAGTTATAATTCCCTTTGATATTTATGAAATAATTCTGTGTTGCTTTACTGAATTTTTTGAAATTAGAGTAAATGAATATCAACAATATATACATTGCAATTTGAACTAAAAGTTTTCATGTGAATGCTTTGAAAAATCTGCTTGAATATTTATTTATTTTTTAAAATTTCTGTACTTCAAATTGATTCCTTAATCTATTGCTTTATAATAAAATTATATCAATGTATTCTTAGAAGTTATTACTAGTATTATACATATCTTTTTAAGCCTAAAAGGCTTCCCAACGATCCAATATATAGCTAATAAATGAAGGCAACTGAATGGAATAAATGCATGTAAAACTTTCACAGATTTTGTTGCATTTTAGTTATTAGTATAAGGATTTCTATGAATAACATGTTTATTTCTGCTTATCTAATTGCTTATAGGGATCATGGCAATATAAATTAAGAAAATATGAACTGATAAAATCATTAAACCAATAATCCTAAAAGGCAAATAAAAGTTCAATTACTTTTATCATAAACTTATATTACACAGATTACACCTGATTACATAGATAAATTCTGGTTAAAATATACTAACTTTTATGTAAATTTTTTTTACAGTGGCTAAAAAGGCAAGAAAACACAAATAGGCAATTCGTCCACTTAATATCTTAATTTGAAATCCAGTGAACAAACTATTCAAATTATTAAACTATGAATGACTGTTTATGAGGGAAATTACTATCTTGATTTCATTTATCTTTTGTCATTTGAGGTAATATTTGTCAAATACCATGTAGTCACACCTTCTGTTTTTAATTAAACTTTGCTAGTCACAACCATAGAAAAGTCAGCATTATGTTGTGTCCTAACCCCATCTCCACCCATATGTAAAGCTCATTAAACCAAGGTGCACCTTACTACAGACTCTCAAATCAGTGACAAATGAGATTCATTATCTTTTGATAATTTGAACCAAAGGATCCAACACCTAGGTGCACTTGAATTGAAAGGTATTTTAAAGTTAGGTTTAAAGCAGAATTAATTGGTAATACGCGAGCAAGGTCAACACTTTAGGGGGATTGGTGACAGTGGGAAATAAGATGACAGATTACTTGTTGAAATAAAATGCTTTTGCTTCTAATATTTTAATGTTTAGTAATTAGTTCTTCATGTCCTGACTCCTTTTTTTCCCACTCCTTGCTTGGATTTTATATAAACAAGTATTTATTTACAAAAGTGCCCCGCCGCTCCCTGCCACCATACTCAAAACAATTTGCATGGCCTCAGTTCTTTGGAATACTCATGCTTTATTTAGAGGCATTGCTAATGCCCTTAAGATGAGCTGAAATATGATCAAGACTTGTGCTCATCTTATAAAACGTAGTTGAGGGAAGAGTGCAATAATTTCATACAAGACTTTACTAAAAGACCATATATAAGCAAAATGGGTAATGACACGTATTAATGGAGCAGATGGAAGGAGAGGTAAAAATCAATACAATTATATAAAACCATCATGGTGAATTATAAATTAAACTAGGACCTTGATGAATGGTTTTATAAGAGAGATGAGAAAGTCCTAGAGATGAAGAATGAATGCAAGCAGAGAGTCCAGTGAGAATCAGGAATAGCGAATATTTCAAGGAATAGTGAATATTTAATCTTGCTTAGAATATAAAGCATCACTAAAAAGCTTTTAAGGAAGACTATAATACAACTGATATCAGAGTGTAGAGGAATTGAGATGCTCGTGTAGGAGAGATGAAACTTATGCAGTTTAAAAAAGGGAATCCTGGCATGTATTAGTTTCTCATTGCTGCTGTAATAAATTGTGACAAACTTAGTCATTAAAACACTGAATAGTCATCTTACACTTCTCAAGATCATAGGACAAATCAAGTTTACTGAACCAAAATCAAGATATCTTTAGGCCTATATTTATTTTGGAGTTTCCAAGGGAGAATCCTGTCATTTTCCAGCTTCAAGAAGCCACCTGCATTCTTTGGTTAGTGGCCTCTTTCTCCATCTTCAAAGTCTTCAATGTAGAATCTTCTTTCCTTTCTGGCATCTGCATTAGTGCTACACAATATTTATTTGACTGTCATCCACCTCCCTTGTAACCCTTGTGATTACATTGGGCCCATCCATACAAATCAACATAATCTCCCCAATTCAAGATCCTGAACTTAAACATATGTGCAGAATATCTTTTGTCACATAAGGTGACATATTCACAGATTATGCGTATTAGGACATGGATCTATTCAGCCTACAACACATGATATCATGCTCATCTCTGGAGATAGTATAAAGCATTTTAGATAGGATAATGTAGAAATTAAGAATGTGTACCATACTCTGGTATAAGAGAGATCTAAAGTGGAGTCCTAGTTCTGCCAATGTCTAGTTTGGTGATCTCAGGTATGTTACATACCTTGGAATCCTAGTTGTTTTAAACAGATCATTGGAATAACTTCTTTCTTTTTGGAATATTATAAGGTATATTAATCTGTTTTTGCATTGTTATAAAGAAATACCTGAGACTAGGTAATTTATAAAGAAAGAAGGTTTAACTGGCTCACAATTCCACAGGCTGTACAGGGAGCATAATTCTGGCATGGACTCGGCTTCTGGGGAGGCCTCGGGAAACTTATAGTCACGCCAGAAAGCGAAGAGGAAGCTGCACGGCTGGCATGGCCAGAGCAAGAGGAAGAAGAGAGGAAAGAGGCATGTGCCACACACTTTTAAACCATCAGATCTCAAGTGAACTCTATCATGAGAACAACACCAAAGGGGGAAATTCCCCACCGTGATCCAATCACCTCCAAACAGGCCCCACCTCCAACACTGGGGATTGCAATTCAACATGCAATTTGGGCAGGGACACAGATCCAAGCTGTATCACAAGGTATTTATTTGTATATGATATACAAGTTACATATGCATACCACAGATATAGATCAAAAGCCTAGTATATGGCATATACCAGGCACATTCAGTATTCAATAAATAATGGTTAATACCCAGGAGAGAAGGGGTATGGTAATAAAGAAATATTCTTGCTCATAAAGCTCTTAGGTACCCATATTGGGGGATTTAAAGTGAAACAATATTAATAAAAAACCCTTGGGTCTACCATGAAAGAAAACAGAACATACTCAAGTTTCTTGAGGCGTTTTATAACTTAGGAAACTCCTGAATGTTAAGGTAGTTTAAGTCTTATTTCTAAATTCATAAATCACACTACCTCTTTTCTAGACAAAATGACACAGTGAGTGCAGGCTTTAAACCACTCCTGTCAACTCCAGGTAAAGGCAGCCAACATTAAATGTTATAAAATGAAGTTAATTACAACCCAGAAATTCTACTTCCAGGTATTGATCCAAGAGAAATAAAAATTTGTGCCCACACTAAGATATGTATATCAATACTCATTTGTAGCTTTATTTATAGTATTTTAAAAAGCAGAAACAACCTAAGGATCCATCAGTTAGCAAATGAATAAACTAAATTTGTTATAACCATAAGATGGAATACTATTTGCCAATAAAAGGAAACAAGGCTAAATACTATTCTAGAAGAGATAAAAAAGGATGGAGGCTTTCCAAGACAAATACTAAGATGAGATATATGTAGAGTTATTAAAAACAGATGGTACTGGACAGGGATGCTGTATTAATACATTGCTCAATCAAACAGAACAGTCAGCATTTATGCATACATGAACGGAATCTTGAGATGTAATAGTGGAGACAAACAAAATCAGTTGGGAAAAGATGAAATAGATCATCAATAAATAGTTTGCAGAATCTAAGCTTCTCATATGGGACATAAAACAATATCACTATAGTACACCATATTCAAATATTATAACCTTAATGAGTTAAATATCTTGTATTAGTCCATTCTCATGCTGCTCATAAAGACATACAGAGGCTGGGTAATTTATAAAGAGAAGCAGTTTAATGAACTCACAATTCCACATGGCTAGAGGCCTCACAATCATGGTGGAAGAGCAAAGACACATCTTACATGGCAGGAGACAATGGGGCTTGTTCAAGGGAACTTCTGCTTATAAAACCATTAGATCTTGTGAGATTTATTCACTACCAAGAAGGCAGTACTGGGAAAACCACCCCCCATGATCCAATTATCTCCATCTTTCCCCACCCTTGACACATCGGGATTATTACAATTCAAGGTGAAATTTGGGTGAGGACACAGCCAAAATATATCATTTCTCTATAGGAAAATATACAAGTTAAAGCAATCAAATTTAGAATATAAAAATATACTAAAATATATTTTCCAACTCAGAGTCAAAAAAGTTTTCTTACAAAACGTAAAATGAAGAAATCATAAAGGAAAAGAAGTATAAATAAATTAGAATAAAACACTCAAGATACCATATATTGAATAAAAACTCAATTAGAATAAAAACACTCAAGATACCATATACTGATTTAGATCTCATATACATGCCCCTTGTGTCAAATAACTACAGCGTAAGATTACCTCAAGTAAGTGAGGTGAAGGGCATTGTAAAATTTGATTCCTTTTTACAGAGAATTGAGACAAATATGATGAAAATGTTTATTAATTCTCTACAGTGGATTACATATGTATCTTTTATGCTCATTTGTTTTTTATATTTTTTCAAAACAATAACACACAAAATAGTAAATCTTGCACAAACAGCTATCTAACCTTTACCATTATTTTTATGTCTTAATTACATTTTGTTTGGTTCCTGCTATAAAAGATGAAAAGTTATTGTTATTACATATAACTTACATATATGCCTTAGATACAATAGCTGATAACACTTCAATTTGACTATCATATGTACGTTGTGTTAACAGTGTATGAAAATGCCTAATTAATATATTCAAATCATAAATAATACAAATTGAATTTATTCTTATCTTAAAATATTTTCTAAATTAATATTGATTTCTTAAACATCAACAATTACAAAATAATACCTGCTCAGTATATCCAAATCTTCTCAACTTTCACTCAAGAAATAAGTCAACTTGTTAGCTACATTTAATAGTGTCTTTAAAAATTGTATTATTCATAGCACATTTAATAATATGCCTTCCAAATGTTAGCTTATCATTTCCAAAGATACGTGATATTTTAGTAGAAAGTTTTATGCTCTAAATAATCTATCAACTTAGCATAAGATTTTTTCTATTTTGAATACTGTATCAATGACTTGTTACATATGAGCCATTTTTTAAAATAATATATCAATGTTTGAAGCAAATAAATATATATCTGTGATTACATGAATATGTACATTTTATCTAAAATCATAGCATTTTAAACAGTTTGTGCTTTTAAATTTTCTACCATTTTGAACACCGTCCTCTACAAACATTTTATGTATGTTACTAAAAGATTTCCTCATAATTTAATCAACTCAGATGCACATATCTTTTATACAGCATTGAATTTCTTAGACAATTTGGAAATATGTAAGAATGACTCCAAACATATTTCTTTGATACACTATTTCCTTTTTTTATGTTTGTGTTTTTTTCATTTGCATTAATATTTACATTTGAAACCTTCACTGCAATTTCATAAAAGTAGTCTGTTAAAGTGTGCAGACACCAGAATTTCTCAGTTACAGTTTGAGTGAATTGGTATTTGTCTATACCTCCTAATTATTTCTCACTCTTATATGTTCATTCATCTCATGGTACAGCTTTGCAGATACTCTCTAAATAATATCAACACTGTTTACCAAGGCATAAAAAATCCTTGACTGATACCCTTTTGCAGCCTCTACAAATTCCTATGGGAATTTTTCACATAGGTCGTTTATTCCAGGTTTTCCTCAATAAGTCACAATTTTTCTTACCTTACATCATTCTAGATGCACAAATTCTGTAGAATTCCTCTTCCTGAACTCATTCCTTTTAAGAAGACCACACATGACTTTTCACACTATATCTTTATTGTATTGAACTTCCTGGCTATATCAAACAGTATTGAACCCAGTTATTTTGGCCTACAAATAATGGACAGAGAAAGTTTCACCTTCTTGTCTTTTCAGTCCATGATTACAGCTAGCCAGTACTTCTGGTTCTCTTAATTGTTGGTTCTCCACAATTATTCTGGCCTCACCGTAGTGAGAAAAAAACTTTTATTGAATAATGAGTGAATTATTGTGTACCTTCATATGTTGGTCAGAAAAGAAAACGCTTAGCAAGAGTATTTGTCTGAGAATAAAATACCTATTGTTAAATTATCTTTTTTTATTTTCCTTTCCAAAATGAATAGTTTATCATTCAACGATGTGAAGATGGCAAAATGACCATGAGAAAAATGTAAAGCCATTGCCACTGTGGATACTTGTTGCTTAAAACGATAGCATGGTACTTTGTACCATATTGAACATTTCCTTACTCTTAAAAGTATGCATTACAAACAATTTTTTACGCCATTCTCCTGCCTCAGCCTCCCGAGTAGCGGGGACTACAGGCGCCCGCCACCTTGCCCGGCTAGTTTTTTGTATTTTTTTTGGTAGAGATGGGGTTTCACCGCGTTAGCCAGGATGTTCTCGATCTCCTGACCTTGTGATCCGCCCGTCTCGGCCTCCCAAAGTGCAGGGATTACAAGCTTGAGCCACCGCGCCTGGCCAACAAACCATTTTTTTTCATGCCTTGCTAGGTACAAAAGCTAGGTTCTCTACTAGCAAATATGTAGTTTAATATAAATATGAAGTATATATTTCACAAATAATAGGAAATCGTTTCTAAAATGGAGTTTGAAGTTTTCAAACATGGAGTATAAAATAATTAAGTATTGCCTGTATTTGTTCAATTTTAATGCATTAGTTGTGATACTTTCTATTATGATAATGAATCTGTTTTTACAAAGTGCTAGTGTACCATGATATGGCACTGAGAATCAGGGCATACTAATATACCTATGTAACTACTTTTTTCTGTTTATCAGAATTATTAGGTCCACTAACACCTTAAGTTGTTTTTTATTATTTTTCTGTTTCATTTGTCATATCAACCTTTGCATTTAATATTTTCGCTTACTTTCATAAAAATAAAAATTGCCGTCAAAAGCCTTTCATAACAACAGGTGTAATTTTACTGCTCAGATTTTGTGATTTATTTTGTATTGAAGAAAATAATTACAGACTAGCTTTATCTTCTTATTTTCTGGGGAATATTGCCAATATTATTTCAGATTTGTGAAGGTATAGAGATAGACTAGTTACCATTATAATTATTTGCTTAATTACTAAAACATCATTGAGGATATAACCATTGGCAGCCACTAGGTTTAGTTAAGACGGCCCCACCTTACTCTGTTGTTTGCCTCTGAGCCTGTCCATATACAAACAAGCTTTTATGGTGAGGGGCCTGAAACAGTCTTAGTTCAACAGTTTTATTTCTATTATGGCTGTCTCTTCAGTGTAACCTCTTATCACTGAAGACCATGGAAGCAGTTGGCTAATTCAGAAAGGACACAAAATGTCCAGGCTGTCAGTCAATTTAGACAGCGTAATTGAGGCACTGGCACTTCTTTTGAGAAGAGCTGCATTCCCTGTCATGTGTGCTGACAACATGTCTAGATGTCTTGAGTTTGTTTCTTCCTTTAAAAACTTTGTTTAGAGTAAGAGATCAGGCAACATTCATGAATATCCTGAGTTTTATCAGCTTTTCTCATAGAGATGGATTTCAGAAGCTTTAGCTCAATTATCAAGCTATTGAAAGCAATCATTTCAAATAATTCACAGGACTTTTCTCCTACAAAATCACTGTCCTTACCACTAATTGTCTATCCATTAAATAAATGGTGTGTATTTTAAAGTTTGCCATTGCAGAATCTTACTTTTAAGCCTAAATTCTGTACTGTTTTGTATACGTTAAGCAAAAGTTAGTTACATAGCCACACTTACCTGCAAGAAAGAATACTAAATGTAGCGTTTATTTTAGAAAGCAACACATATGTAATACTTGTATGTATACATATGTACAGTCATATATTTATATAAATGGAAATGTATATATACATTTATATACATATAATTAGTAACACATAATACGCATTATAGAGCAAATTATATTTTTTCACAATAATAATTGATGGTCAATAATGAAAATGCAGGTTTATGTTATTACCTTAAGTAACTATAAAGTTTGCACAATTTATTACATCTATTATGGCTTCAGGTCACTTTGGAAATTCTAAACATCAAAAGGTTAAATATATGTGAAAGAGTAAAGAAAAGGAAAGGCAGAAAGATAGACAGATAAATAGTTTTAGTGAAACACACAAAACATTCATATTACATTTTTTAAAAACTTATCTTTTAAGTTCAGAGGTTCACGTGCTGGTTTGTTATAAAGTTAAAACCATGTCATGGGGGGTTGTTGTACAGATTATTTCATCATCCAGATATTAAGCCCTGTAACCATTAATTATTTTTTCTGATCCTCTCCCTCCTTCCACCCTCCACCCTCTGGTAGACCCCAGTGTCTGTTGTTCCCCTCTGTGTTCATATGTTCTCATGATTTAACTCTCACATATAAGTGAGGACATGTGATATTTAGTTTTCTCTTTCTGTGTTAGTTTGCTAAAGGCAGTGGCCTCCAGCTACACCCATGTTCCCGCAAAGGACATGATCTCATTCATTTTTATGGCTGGATAGTATTCCAAAGTGTATATGTACCACATCTTCTTTATCCAGTCTACTGTTGATCGGTGTTTTTGATTCCATGTCTTTGCTATTGTAAATAGTGCTACAATGAACATATGTGTGCATATGTCTTTAAGAAAGAATGTTTTATAGTCCTTTGGATATTTAACCAGAAGTGGGATTGCGGGCTCCCTAGCAATGGTATTTCTGTCTTTAAGTCTTCCAGGAATTGCCACACTGCTTTCCACACACACACAATGGTTGATTTGCACTCCCTCCAACAGTGTATAAGCTTTCCTTTTTCTCCACATCCTTGCCAGCACGTTTGACTTTTTAATAACAGCCATTCTGATTGGTGTGAGATAGTATCTCATTGTGGTTTTGATTTGCATTTCTCTAATGATCACTGATGTCGAGCTTTTTGTCATATACTTTTTGGTTATATGCTTGTCTTCTTTTGAAAAGTGTTTGTTCATGCTCTTTGCCCACTTTTTAATAGGTTTTTTGGTTTTTTTTTTTCCTTGTAAATTCGTTAAGCTCCTTACAGATGCTGGATATTAGACTTTCGTCAGATGAATACTTTGTGATTCTTATTTGGCTCTTGGCTTGACTGTTGCTGGCACATAGGAATGCTATGGATTTGTGGACATTGATTTTGCATCCTGAGACTTTGCTGAAGTTGTTTATCAGCTTAAGGATCTTTTGGGCAGAGACTATAAGGTTTTCTAGGTACAGAATCATTTCATCGGCAACAGGGTTAGTTTAACTTTCTCTCTTCCTGTCTCAGACCACAGTGCAATTAAAATAAAAATTGAAACTAAGAAAATAGCTCAAAATAGCTCATACAATTACATGGAAATTGAATAACCTAAACCTGAATGACTTTTGGGTAAGTAATGAAATTAAGACAGAAATCAAGGAGCTCTCTGAAGCTAATAAGAACACAGATACAGTTTACCAGAATCTCTGGGACACTGCTAAGGCAGTGTTAAGAGGGAAATTTGCAACACTAAATACCCACATCAAAAAGTTAGAAAGGTCTCAATTTAACAACTTTATATCACAAGTATAATAACTAGAGGACCAAGAGCAAACCAACACCAAAGCTAGCATAAGACAAAAAATAACCAAAATCAAACATGAACTGGAGGAGACAGAGATACACACACACACACACACACACACAAATCATTCAAACGAGCAATGAATCCAGGAGTTGATTTTCTGAACAAAAGTAATAAAATAGACCACTAGCTAGACGAATAAAGAAGAAAAGAGAAGATCCAAATAAACACAATTAGAAACAACAAAGGGGATATTACCACTGACCCCACAGAAATACGAACAGCTACCAGAGAATATTATCAAAACCTCAGTACACAGACTAGAAAATCTAGAAGAAATGGATACATGTATCCTTCCATGACTGAACCAGGAAGAAATTGAATCCCTAAATAGACCGAGAATGAGCTCTGAATCTGAATCCGTAATAAATAGCCTACCAGCCAAAAAAGCCCAAGACCAAACAAATTCACAGCCAAATTCTACCAGATGTACAAAGAATAGCTTTTACCATTCCTACTGAAACTATTCCAAAAAAATTGAGGAGTGACTCCTCCATAACTCATTCCATGAGACCAGCATCATCCTGATATCAAAACCTGGCAGAGACGCAAACAAAATACAGAAACTTCATGCCAATATATGTGACGAACATAAACTCAAAAATCCTGAACAAAATATGGGCAATTCAAATCCAACAGTACTTCTAAAAGCTTATCCATCATGATCACGTAGGATTTATCCCTGGGGTGCAAGGTTGGTTGAACATATATAAATCAATAAATGTGGTTAATCACATAAACAGAACTAAAAACAACAACCACATGGTTATCTCAACAGATGTAGAAAAGGCTATCAATAGAATTCAACACCCTTCATGTTAAAAATTCTCAATTAATTAGGTATTGAATGAATGTACCTCAAAATAAGAGGTGCCATCTATGACAAAACCACAGCCAACATTATACTGAATAGGCAAAGCTGGGAGTATTTCCCTTGAAAACTGGTACAAGACAAGGAAGCTTTGTCTCACCACTCCTCTTCGACACAGTATTGGAAGTCCTGGACAGGGCAATCAGGCAAGAGAAAGAAATAAAGGGAATCCAAATACTTTTAATTTTTTTTAAGTCAGTTGTAAATTCTTCATATTCTCCTTCTTAATAGGTTGAGAAATTTTACTTATGAGCAGAATTTACTTTTTAAAATAAACTTCATGTTTTAGTATAGTTTTAGCAAAATTGTGCAGAAGAGATTTTGCATACACTCACTACCTCCTCACATGTATATACTCCCCAACTATCAACATCTTCCAGAGCGGTACATGTATTAAATTTGATGAACCTGCATTCACACATCGTTATCACTCAGAGGTCACAGTTTATATTAGGGTACACTTTTGGTGTTGAATATTCTGCAAGATTATATAAACCTATAAGTTTGTGTATCCACCATTGTAGTATCATACAGAGCAGTTGCACTGCTCAAAATATCTTCTGTTCTCTGCCTATTTATCCCTCTCTTTTAACCCTGGAAAACACTGATTTTTGTATTCTCTCTTTAGTTATACTTTTTCAGAATATCACGTAGTTGAATCATACAATATGTAACCTTTTCTGATTGGCTTCTTTCACCTAGTAATATGTATTTATCCTTTCTCCATGTCTTTTCATATCTTGATAGCTCACTTCTTTTTAATATTTCATTGTCTGCATGTACTACATTTTATTTATCCGTTTACACACTGAAGGATATCTTGGTTGCTTCAATTATTGACAATTATGAATAAGGCTGCAATAACTATGTATGTGCAGGTTTTTGTGTGAACATAAGATTTTTAACTTCCTTTGATACCAAGTAGTGAATCCAATACCAAGTAGTATAATTGCTGAATTTTATAGTAAGCACGTGTTTAGTTTTGTAAAATGTTGTCTGTCCTCCAGAGTGGCCGCACCATTTAGCATTTCCATCTACAGTGAAAGTTATTGTTATTTCACATCCTCGCCATCATTGGGTTTTGTCAGTGATCTGATTTTTGGCAATTCTAATAGGTGTGTAGTAGTATCTCTTTGTCATTTTAACTTGTGTTTTTCTGATGACATGTAATTTTGAGTATCTTTTCATGTGCTTATTTGCTATCCGTGATGGTTAATTTTAGGTGTCAACGTTACTGGGTTAAGATAGCTGATAAAGCCTTATTTCTGAGTATGTCTGTGAGGGTTTTTCTGGAAGGGGGTGGAATTTGATTCAGTGGGCTGAGTAAGAAAGATCTCCTCTCCCCAGTGTAGGTGGACCCTATCCAATCCATTGAGGGTCTACATAAAACAAAAAAGGCAGAGGAAAGGTGATTTCTCTCTCTTCTGGAGCTAGAATACACATGTCCTCCTGACTTTGGACATCAAAACTGTAGGTTTTGGGGCCTTCAGACACCAGGACCTGCACCGGTGGCCCTCCAGTTTCTCAGGCCTTTGTTTACTACTTGCTGATGATAGCAGATATTGGGACTTGTCAGCCTCCATAATTATGTAAGCCCATTCCTTATAATAAATCAAACTCCCTTGCTCCTTCTCCCTCCTAATACTAGTACATGTGCATTGAGTTAAACTTGTACATGTCTGTGAGAATAAACTTTATAAGTACCTAAAAATAAATTAATCAGCACACTTCTCAAAAATCTCCCTGGTAGAAGCCCCTAGATGCATTGGACAATGGGGATGTTTTTCATGAAAAAAATGAACAATTACTTAAATATAGTGAATATTACATTAAATTTATTTTTAATTAGTTTAAAAAATATTTTATTAAGATAAAGCCAGGCACAGTGGCTCACCCCTGTAATCCCAGCGCTTTTGGAGGCTGAGCCAGGCAGATCACGAGGTCAGGGGATCGAGACCATCCTAGCTAACATGGTGAAACCCTGTCTTCACTAAAAATACAAAAAAATTAGCCGGTTGTGGTGGCGGGTGCCTGTAGTCCCAGCTGCTCGGGAGGCTGAGGCAGGAGAATGGTGTGAACCTGGGAGGTGGAGCTTGAAGTGAGCCGAGATCATGCCACTGCACTCCAGCCTGGGTGACAGAGCGAGACTCTGTCTTAAAAAATAAATAAATAAATAAATAAAAATAAAAAGGTGTTGCTAAATGACGTTTAATTTTGTCTATAAGGTGCACCCTTTGAATATAATCGGTAATTTGACCTTTCTTGTAGTATAACACTTGGAAAAATGTGTGCATTATTTTATACTTTCAACAGAAGTATGAAAAACTCATTCAAATATCAATTTTCCTTTTCGCAATTTTCAACTTTTATTTTAGATATAAGGGATACATGGGCAGGTTTGTTTCACAGGTATGTCTCACCCACAAAGATAACTACCAAACTTTTGTTGTATTCAAGGTAATTCCAACTAGCTTTTTATGTAAGCTTCCACAAATTATACTTCCTCCTAAGGACTACCTATTACTATGCTTACATTCTTTTTGAGAAAAGAAGAATCTAGGGAAGTTAGTTTTATGCTGATATTCCAGAAATAGTAGAATATACTTGTGACAAGAAACTAAAAATCAAATTCAAGAAAATACAAGTAGATATAGAGGCTTAATTTATGATGAAGCTACTTTTTTTAAACCCTGTCAAAAATGGATGTATAATTCAATAAAGGTTCTTAACACATGTCTATAAAATGTTAAAAGACTAAATATAAAACATTATTAACTGGTTAGAAGAAAATATGTGATATTTATTTTTATTTTTCGGTGTGGGGAAGATATTCTTTAACAGGATACATATTCAAAAGTATAAAAAAAACTGATATATTTGGTTATAAAAGACACCATACACAATATTATAATATAAATAAAATCTTAGCTCAAACAACCCAAATGTCCATCAATTGCAGAATGTTTCAATAAATTGTGATATTAATATAATTGAATACTGTATATCAGTGAAAAAGTATTTACTACCATTATGCAAACAGTATGGATAAATTTTACAAGCCTCATTTTAATTAAAAAAGGGCTAGAACAGAGAATAATTTACTATTTACACATTAATTTATCTGAAGTTCAAAACACAGGTAAAATTAAGGATAATATTTAGGGATAGATGCTTTGGTAGAAAAACTCTAATAAAAAGTAAGCCAGCAATTGTCATAAAGTTTAGAACAGCAGTCACCAATATCAGTGGAGGATTACTTATTAATTAGTTGTCATTAGTAATTAGTTGTTAGTTTTAATTAGTAATTGAGTATAATCTATTTGGAGGGTAGTATTTTTTTGTTTTGCACATAAATAAGTACATTTTTAACCTTTTTAATTGGTGCATATAGTATTTTACTTATTTATGGGATGCACATATGTGATATTCTGTTGCATGGATAGAATATGTAATGGTCTACTCAAGAGTACGTGGGATCTCCATCACCTTGAGTATTTATCACTTCTGTGTGTTGAAAACCTTTCCAGTTCTCTCTTCTAGCTACTTTGAAATATACAGTGCATTGTTACTAACTAGAAAATGAGTGGTATGTTTTATGTTAAATGTAAAATATTAAAGAAAAACAGAATAAGGACATGTGCAGGAAAGAGGAAGAAGCTGAATGAGAATAGCCCTGAGGACCTATAGTTTGATGCCCAAACCAATAACTAAATAGAATGGAAAATGCTCTCTGCGCTCTGCTGAAGGCAGGTTTGAGCTAAGATATTCTGTAAAAATTTGTTTATCTCAGTGAGAAAAGTATGTAAAAAATCAGAATATTTGTAACACAAAGAAAGGATAAATTCTTGAGGTAATGGATACCCCATTTACCCTTATGTGATTATTACACTACTGTATCAAAATATCTCTTCTCCACATAAATATATACACCTATATACTCATAATTTTTAAGCATTGGTATCATGTGAAAATTCTCCACATAGCAGTAATACAAACAAAACAAATATCTTATAGCAAATCAAATCAAATAATGTGAGCAGAAAAGTTTTAGTCATAAAATGATGACCACTTTCACTAGCATTCAGGGACTTGAAACAGACATAAAAATATTTTCTACTTTTTGCTCTCTAGATGTTCAATACTGTTCTGCTTTACAAGATTTTGAGGACAAGAGGCTTTCTTGCCTTTTGGGAGATATGGTTATCTATTTTAAAGTAGATACTAACATTTCAAAGTTTGTTCCCTTTTACAAATTCTACTTATAGAAGTCAATCTTAAAAAATAAAATACTTGCAAATTTATTTTCACCTATAAAACATTATCACCTATGAATGTCCACTGAATTTTTGTTTTTTAATGCAAAAAATGAACACATAAGAAAACAAATATAATTCAGTTGTAAAGTACTATAAATATTAAGTAGAATACTATAAAATCATTACAAATGAGAAAGAAAGGTTTATGTTTAACCACATGGAAAGTTATCAGGGTCATGTTGTCAAATAATAAAAGCAAATTTATAAAAATAATACTGATGATAAGATTTTGTTTATATTTTCAAAATAAATGTACCTGTATTGATTTTAAAATATGGTCAATTAAAATAACATTTCAAACATATTTTAAATTATAACATCTTTAGTGAAATCAAACTTTTCTTTAGAATATCTTTCTAGTATTTTGGGTCACTTAGCTTAGCAATAGAATAAACAAGTTTTGTTGTGTTGACAAAGCTTAATTTTGCAGCAATATCAGAAGCTGACCTCTCTATGCAGAATTCATTCTCTCAAACAGTACATTTTCTTACTTTACAGTTTATGAAAATGCATAATATATCATCAGTTGCATATTAATGCTTGAACAGTGGTAACACTTGGCTTCATTATAATTAATTAAAGTTACCATAAATTGTGTTTAAATAATATAACAATGGACATTATTATTCCTAGAAGATATAAGTGTGCAAACATAGATTAGATTTTAAAATGTTCTTTATTCAGCAGTTACCATTGAAAATTACTAGAATAGTTTTCAACTATATCATTTTTTTCCACATAGTCGCTCCTAATATTAGAATGTATTCCCCTATTTAATAAACTGTAATCTAAAAATATATGTTTATACAATATTTATAATAC
Source organism: Rhinopithecus bieti (assembly GCF_001698545.2). Taxonomy (NCBI): domain Eukaryota; kingdom Metazoa; phylum Chordata; class Mammalia; order Primates; family Cercopithecidae; genus Rhinopithecus; species Rhinopithecus bieti. Next base: position 961,923 of record NW_016810967.1, on the reverse strand, counting down.
AGGCTTGGGAGTCTGATAATTTTTGAATGCATTTTTTCTCATGTAGTAGATGCCCTAGTTTCAGATATGTGTGCACAGCAAAAGAAAGATATACATTCAGATCCTACTTTAATTTTATCTATTCTCTCAATTATGACTTCATTTCTTAGAAGATTCAGAAAACACAGAATGTGTATTTAGGTACAAACCACCTATGATTTAGTCAGTTTTGCCCATTGTATCAGTTTCCTTGGTTCATTTCCAAGTCTATAATATTCTAGCTATAAAAAATCCCTATTGTTTTACTCCTGAGTTGTCATTTTATTTTCTTACTTCCTTTTGTAATCCTCTCATTACACTTAATTTAAAAAAAACAAAACAAAAACAAGTGAAACTAAACACACTATCAAAACAAACTAATAATATGCTCCCATACTCAGTGCCAGATAACATCAACTGCTCAAAGAAGCCAACTAGCAACACCAGCCAATTGGTCCCACTTTAATTTCTTAACCCCTTTCTTCTGGCTTCTAAAATCAATGCCAAACAAATTGTCATATATCTACTATATTCTACAAAAGCAACTTTTCTCAGAACACATTCCCCCATATCCACTTCCCCTTAGCTAGAACTCAGATACTGAAAGAGGGCATGTATTATAAATTTAACCACACAATGCACTAGCAATAAAAAGTCTTAGCTATGACCATTCACAACAAAACTTTCTATGCAGTATGTTAGATCAAATATATTTATGATTAGATTTTATTTTTAAATTGAGGTAAATATTAATGTTTATATGTTGTTGATATAACATATCTGACTCACCTCTAAATTTATTTTTACATGATGCTTTAATTATGTTCATGACAGAATATACTTTCTTAAACTAAATAATTGCATACAATTAGTTTTCTTATTCCAATTTAAAATGTTTTGCTGTCACATACTAATGAAAATACTGAAAATAATTTATATAATTTATTCATTAAGGTTTAATAAAATATCTTAATTCAGGATGAATTTATTATCATGAATATACTGAATATGCTATCACATACCAATGAAAAATGGTCATGATAATCAATAGAATTAAATATTTATCAATTTTTAATAAAACATCTTAATCCATGATTATAAATATCAAGAATATACTGAATACTGTATTCAGTGATGTTTTAATTCTAAAATAACTTTGAAAATACACTACTGTTTGTTTAAAAAATATCAGAATATTGAAAGAAATATTTTTGATAACATGTAGAGGTGACTGCTGTGCAACATTGTGAATGAACTAAGTGTAATTGAATTGTTCAGATAGAAGTGGTGAGTTCTATGTTATGTTTTACCTCAATACATTATTAAAACACATCATTCACCCTTATATTTATATTTTAGAAATATACCACTATATCATTGATTAAATAAATCTTACTTGGAAAATTTATTATTTTAAAAATGTACAATGCTGTTATGTAATGTAGTTACTTAATATTTAATATACTGTATTATGACAGTCTAAAATTTCCCTATTTTGATCAATTAGGCAAATGCAGTTTCAGTAATATGGTAAAGCTTGGAACATTGAGTAATGAAGATCATTTCCAATTATTTTATCCACATGTATAACTAAGCAATTCAAGTTAATGAATTAGATAAGTGGATTGTGACAGCAATTATAGTAATACACTGGCAACTGTGTATATTAAATGATCAAGGTGTGTTAATTCATTAGAAGAAATTATCCACTAACCTCATAGCAACCCCACAAGATTGTTATTGTCATTCTATTTTACATATGACTAAAGTCATATGAAAATGCACACCCTACTCTTAATATGAAATTTGAACACTTTTGGTTTTCACTGGGATATGTGTATAAACTCAAGAAAGTCATACCTATGAAAAGTATAATCTATAACTGTGCATTAAATCTTTAACTGTAATTAGTCATGGGAGACTTCCAACATATTCAGTAGTTGCCCCTAGGTATCTGGAAGTTGTGAGAAAATGCATTAAAGAACATAATTTGTATTTGAACAGTGGTGCTAAGTGGGATATAGTAAAAATGCAACTTTATGTTTCTCTTCCACACTTTCCTTAATACTTATGTGACTGGGAAACCATTTTTCTTATAACTAAATGAAAACTCTGGCCAAGCCCAAGGCTTCTCTGGTAACTTGTATTTAACAGATAGTCGTGTGATCAATTATGATCATATCTTCAAACCCAATTTCATTTCAGTAATTTAAATGTCCCTTTCAATATATTAAATGTCCCCTTTAATATATTGATCCAAACTTCCCCCTTCATTCAGAAGTACCAATTTTCCCTTTGCGTCTCCAACCAGAATCTGTATTAGGTGGAATTAATGCTTTCATGACATAAGCATGGTTGGCTTCCTCTTGTTTTTCTACTCACTTCTCCCTCTCCCTTCTCCCATTCGTCTGACTAGCTGCAGTTACTGACACCTCTGAGCTTGGAGCTAAATTTATTCATTAAAAAGCACGATCATAAGATGTCTTCTTCCTGGACCAGTCTGATATTTAAAACTTGCTATTTCTGTTATCCAGTCATCAGAGGTTTTCGTGAGAATTCTTAGATGCAGTTCATCATGTGAGACTTTTGAGACACATAAACAGTTCTGTTTCAGCAACTTCGTCAGCTCTCCATTCACACCGTCTCTCTTGTTGTTTTGTCTGTTTCAGTCCGCATTCTACTGATCTCTTCTTTAACTGCTATTATCTTGTGATAAAACCCTCTTGTTCAGAATGTACATCTATAGCAAAAATATTGTTCATGTGTTCCACCTAGATTACTCCCATGATTCACACATTTTGATGAGAGATAAATTTAATTATTTTTCCATACATTAGTAAACATATGTCTATCCTGCCACATCAAGGCTATTGCCACATCTTCTAACTTTTAGACTTCTCAAACATGCATCAGACATTATTAACTGTATCACACAATACAGTCCACATGAAAGCACTCCAAGTTCTTCACTTTCTACCTCTATTTCACCTTAGAAGAGCCGGGTTTATGCAGAAAGACAGATTGTGTACAAATATATTACTTTTGGGATTTTCTGCGTAATCTACCTTTCAAGCCTTCTGAATTTTAAGAGTTGTCTAACTGGTTCTTAATAGTCTACTTTAACTTTATCATTGGTGTTCTGGAATGTCCCTTAAGCATTTTAAATCTATTAATAGCATACTAATACCTCAGACCAAATCTTTTTTCTTTGTTTTTATGCATACATATACCAGTTATACATATTTATGATGTACGTGTGATATTTTGATGCAAGCATACAATGTGTAATGATCAAATCAGGGTAATGGGGAAGTCCATCACTTCAAGTATTTATCATTTTTTTGTTTATTAACATTCCAGTTCTACACTTCTAGTTACTTTGGGATATACTATAAATTATTATTAACTATAGTTGCCCTATTGTGCTACCAAACACTAGATTTTATTCCCCCAACTGTATTTTTGTACACATTAACCAATCTCTCATGTACTGTTACGGTCATGAAGAGGAAACTGAGTTTGAATTTACCTACTCATTCCAGATTCAAAATGTATATGCATACATAGCTGTTTATGTGGGGACACTACAATTCCCCTAAATGCATCTCACATGACAGATACATTAGGACCAGAAGGCAGGCCCCATATTTACGATTTTAACCTCTTGTATAACTACCTGTGCCTTTCAGGCTCAAGGTATTTGGATATATGAATATTTTCACCATTTTATTGGCAATCAGTATGGGATTTCTTGGTTGAAACATTGTCTTTTTGTTCATTAATATATTTACTTTAGGTTTTGGTCACTCCATCCCCTGCCTTAGTTAGTTTCAATTTCTGCATCCAGATGGATGATTTAGGTCAACAATCATGTTTAACTCAAATTGACCACCCACATAAAAGCTTATGATGTAAAAATTGGCAACTCTAATTTACATTTACATTATATGTAAGCGTTCTACTGATTTTACCTACTTACTACTCATTACTGTTTAGATTCTAGAATCCATAATAAAATTCATACTTCTCAAACATTTTGAATCCATCATTTCTGACTTTTAAATGAAATATAAGAAGAGAAAATGCAGACATATTTCATCATATATTTACTATTTTTATTGCTCTTTATTCTTTAGTTTAGATAAGATGCACTTGATGTCAGTCTGAAAACTTCACTTACCATTTCTGTATGACCAGGTCTGCTGATGAAGACCAGGTCTGCTGGCCAAATTTTCTTAATCAGGAAATATTCTTGTTTGCCTTTTCTTGAAGAAAGTTTGTATTGAATACAGAAATATTGTTGACATTTTTATTTTCAACAATTTAAAGATATCATTTCAATGTTTTCTATACTCTATTGTTTCTGATGGGTATTCAGGTATTATTTTGTATAGTTGATCACCTACCTATATATGTATCGTTTTGTTTTCCCTAGCTTCATTTGGTATTCACTTTTTAACACTGATTTTTAGTAATTTTACTCTCATGAACCTACAGGTAGTTTTTCTTCCCTTTATTCTGCTTATTATCCACTGAGTTTCTTGTATCTATGTGAGGACAATTTAAACAAATTTGCAACAATTTCTGTCATAATTTCTTTAATATATTTCTACTTTGCTATGTCTTTCCTTTTCTTTTAGGACTTCAATTATAGGTAATCAATCATAGGGCAAGACTACTAATGCTTACTGCATTATAAGTCAAACTGGAAATCATCAATCCCCTAGAATTATACTTTGTAAAATCTCTCACATGTGTACAAGGAGATATTTTTAAGTACTGGCATGCTGATAAATGTTTAACAACCAGTGCTCAAGTGATCCCAACATAAATTTTGTTTAATATTTTTGTATACATTAACAAGCAAAAAAAGAGTGAAACAAATAAGATATATGGTAAAGCTTTCTTTATTCATCAAGAATGTGAGCAACTGCTTTGCTGAATCAAACATTAGCTGTTAACACTGAAAGAAAATTTCCTTAAATTTTGTGCCAGTCATGATATAAAATCTATACAAAAAAGATTTACTGTAATCGATATTATTAATTTTTAACCTTTATTGTCATAAGCCTAAATATGAAATAAAACATTTATTCAAGCCTGATCTGTAGTATTTGTCAATTTTCAGGTTATAATTGTACCCACAGGACCTAATTCAATACAGTAACAGTATACCACTGGGTGTGGAGTTGGGAGAGATTTGCAGTAACAAAACATTATGTAAAAACTTACAGTTCACAGGCAACAATAAAATATAGTAAAATAATTAGGAATAGATGAACGTGTTTTCAACATGAATTCTTTAATTGCTACTTGATGTAACTTAGTTTTTTTTTTTTTTTTTTCTTTTACTTTTGTTTTGAGTTCAGGGTTACAAGTGCCAAGTGTAGGTTTGTTTTATATGTAATCTTATGTCAGTGGGAGTTGTTGTACAGGTTACTTAATCACAAAGTTGTTAAGCCTAGTACCCATTAGTAATTTTTCCTGATTCTCTCTCTCCTCTAGTTCTCCACTCTCTGATAGGCCCTGGTGTGTGTGGTTCACCTGTATGTCTGCACGTGTTCTCAACATTCAGCTCCCACTTATAAGTGAGAACATTCAGTATTTGGTTTTCTGTTTCTGTGTTAGTTTGCTGAGAATAATACCTTCCAGCTCCATCCAGGTCCTTGCAGAGGATATGATCTCATTCTTTTATATGGCTGAATAGAATTCCATGGTATATATGTACCATATTTTCTTTGTGATACCAAACTCTGGCGGAGATACAACAAAAAAAGAAAATTGCAGGTCAATGTACTTATTGAACATCACTGAAAAAATCCTCAACAAAATCCTTTAAACTGAATCCGGCAGCATGGCAGGGCAGTAACTTAATTTTTAACTGCTGTGCTCTATAATTGTTCCCAAAATTCTGAACAGTTTAACAATACTTTTTTTTTAAGTTAGTATGGGGCAGATACAGCATACCCTTGCATGTAAAGATTGTCACTGCAAAATTTTCTGTAATAGTGAGATATTAGAAATAAGCCATTTAAAAATAACTTGGAGATCAGATGACTCAGTTGATAAGATAGACTCTATTTTATAGTGTGGATCTCCATCTTGAATACATTGATCACTTCAGTGCCCAGTTTTTAGTACTGTGTGAATATTCCAATACTATACTAATACCAAGAGCTTACTCAGTGGGACCGACGATTATTGAATTTTGGGAGGGAGTCAAATAAATAAATAAATAAGTTTTTTATAAATAAGATACTATACTTATTTAAAAATAACTTTCAGAGTTAGCAGCATAATAAAGAATAAAAACTTTACAAAAGAAAATTCAGTCAGTTATTGGATCATAACTACATTTTACTGCCTGAAACATTAATAAAACCCATCTTCAGCTTTTCCTTGTGACACACAAACATATTATTACAAAAATACAGTCCTCAATTAGAAATCACTGTTTAAATAATGGCTCCAGGATTGATTAAAATATTCAAAATTATGTAGCATAGCCACCAAATGGACTATGCCATTCGCAATTGCATTAAAGTGTCCTAGTTATGTGTTAAACAAAAAGACAAATGAAAAGAAGAAAAAAGTAATAAACAAATGAACAAGGAGAACTCCAATCTAACCTGACTTTAGGTAAGCATTACAGATAAATCAGTGATTGAAAATAGAGAAATAATTTTCAATTATTTCTCTATTCAAAAAATAGAGAAAAAATTTTCAGAATTAACATTCATTTATTTGTTTTAAATGGCACCCTCAGTTGGTGATGATGCTATGGGTAGTATTTTTACATCTTGCAAGTTTGAGAACAACTTCTCTAATGTCATGTTTCTAAACTCTAAATGCTGATTTGTTATTCCTCACCATCTGCTTACATAATCTCCTGTTGCCAAATCTGATAATAATATAGGTGGCTAAAGGTGCACATTGTGTATATGCAGTGCAAACTTTTACAATGGAACATCCTAAAGGATGTAGTCATAAAAATACTTCTATAGAACTCTTGAGCTGTTAGACCACTGTGGGACAAGAATAAGTCCTGGAAAAACCTTTAAGAGTTTGAGATTGATCAGGCCCAGGTCCAAGAAGTCATCACTAATTCTTCTCTTTCTTGCATCACCAATATATAATCCATCTGGAAGTCTTTGTTAATATATCCAAAGCATCTTTAAATCTCACCTCTTCTTAACATGTCTAATACTGTTCTAGTCATTACCATCTTTCTGAATAATTTAAACAAATTTCCTGACTGTATTTTCTGTTTTGACAACATCAACTATTCCTGTCTACAAATCTCACAATTAAGACTATCCAATGGCAGTCCACCATAAATATAATGGGATGACACTAGTTTCCCATCAATTAAAAGGCCAGTCATGATGATGCCACTACTTGTTTCTATATTACACCCAATCCCCTCTTCTTTCTTATCCAATCAGCCCAGCGTCACTGTGTGTTGTCCTTCAAACACACCAAACCCTCTCTCTCCTTAGTCTTATCAGCTAAGACTTCTGAGTGAAATGCTCCAATCTACATAGTATTTGATAGACTGCTGCTTTATCATTCATTTTTCAAATCGGTGTTTAATAAATATTTCCTTTATGCATTATATTTATTGGCTATACAAACCCACATGTTGAATGACAATTGCTAACATACATTTTAGCCTTCTTTACATTGTTCTGACAGGACTAAATAAATAATTGCAATCTGGATTGGAAATTCTATTATGATAGTCATAATTACCTTCCAGAATTGCACAATTTAAATGATAAAATTTATATAAAATTACAATGAAATCATAAGTAACAACAATTGTTATCTCCTCTACTTCAAACCTCTTTCCAGATGCCACATAGAAGATAAAATATTGATGCAGTAGACAAAATGTTGATATGTACCTTTACTTTCATATATCAGGTTTGGAATTTGGCCAAGAGAAACAGTTTAGACTCATGATCGTATTACACAATTCACCTCTTCTTGCTTTAGTCCTGCATTACAGATGAAGTCCTACACTATCCATAAAAACTGGACAAAATCTTAGTTAAATAAATGGAGACACTTGTAAAGTTTTGCACATGTATTAATTAAGCACCTACTATGCAAAAGGAATGCCAAATACAGTATAACCAGCATAAGTACTCATACCAATGAGTATAAATTTTGTATTTCTAACTGTCTGGAAGGATTAAAATGTACACAAAATTAAAATATATATATTTAGCTTCATTAAATGAGAATGTAATTGTGAATATGTTATTCAAAGACCATGAAACCTAAATAAAGCAAAAGAGCCATATTAGCCTGAGATGCATTAAAATGATTGTTTTACTGAAGCTTTGTCTCTTTATACGTAATAGAGGTTATTCTGGGTAGCACACAGTATTTCTCTCTGTGAAATCACTATGGAAACTGCCACAATGGGTTATAAACTCCATGACCTTCTATTATAACACTTTTAATTTGTGTGTAGAGCTTTTTCCTTCTTACAAATATTTCAAAGCAGAATTATCAGGAAGCACTCATATATCCCTATATATCTATTAATATATCTGTTTAAAAAATAATTACTGTAAGTTCAGTTATAGAAAAAGAAAACCTTTGCACTCTGTGACTGATCAAATCCCAACTAATTTTCTTTACATCTTGCATTATAAGGTTAAAGGCTATTTTTCTTTGAAATTATCCTCTCTTTTCAGAACAACTGATACATTTTTTCCCTTGACCAAAAGTGTCACTAATGCATGATTGAGAGCCAAGTAGTGTATGGATGAGGCAGCAAAACCCCACTAATAGAATCTACTCAGATAATGATTTTGTGTGGAGGGTCATTAATTAGCAACAAATATAGATTTAAGTGAAGTTTTTAAATCTTATTTTCCATTAAAAGTTAGCGAACCTTCCAAATGTTGTTTCAATGGAGAACAATTGCTTGAATATCTTCTCTAAATTGAAAATAAGATAAGTTCGACAGAAATATTCATCTCAAATACATGCTTTTTATTCTACATTGTATATAGAATATAACCATTCTTAAAATGTTGGTTTTGAACCTGTTCTTAGTCCAGATCATGCTTTTATCTTTATCCCAAAGTGTCAATGTGTGTATGACTGTGTGTGTATGTTTTACATGACATTTTCAAAGGGATATAATATTTCTCTTGCTTACGAATTTTATGATTTATATTATATCATCTTTAACATGCATTTTTATTTTAGGATTGCATATTGTTAACCTTTTAAATGTAAACTTTTGAATTGCTAATTTAATGTCACTAATCTGTGATGTGTTAAGTATATTTGAGAATAAATATGGATATTGGAAAAATCATACCTGACAGATTTTAAAACTGATTATCTTAATCATGAGCACTCATTTCATATTTTAGACAGATCTTGTTTTCTTCACTGAATTATAATAATTTTCTCTTTTTCCCTCCAAGATATTTCCAATGAACACTTAATGTCTGGTTTAAAGGCAAACATATTCAGTTGACATGTCCATTGATAGTGAATTTTCATGTCTTTAGGAAATTTATACAAGGCAATATTACATTTTATAGCACATTATAATAACTTGAGGAATGCACAGACTAATTTTCAGATAACTCCTATAACTCTATAAGGATTTAGACTGCAATTGAATCTGTATAAAGCTAGTCTGAATAGATTCCTTTTGCTAAAAGGAGACCATGATATGTCTCAATTTTCCTTAAGCAGATTGAAATTGTTTTCATGAAACTTAAAACTTTCTAAGGAAGAACACAAATTGGAATATTGTAAATTTTAAATCTATATTTAAAAAATGATTCTACATTAAAGAAAAATACTTTAATCTTGGATAATTTGGCTCTGTGTCCCCACCCAAATCTCAACTTGACTTGTAATAATCCCCACCTGTCAAGGGTGGGGCCAGGTGGAGGTAATTGAATCATGAGGATGGTTTTCTCCACGTTGTTCTCATGAAATCCGATGGTTTTATAAGAGGCTTTCCCCTTTACTCAGCACTCATTCTCTCTCCTGCCACCCCATGTAAAGTTGCCTTTTGACATGATTGTAAGTTTCCTGAGGTTCCTCCAGCCATGCAAAACTGTGAGTCAATTAAACCACGTTTCTTTATAAATTACCCAGTCGCGTGTATTTCTTCACAGCTGCGTGAGAAGAGACTAATACAGTCATCATGCTTTTCAAAATAAGAGCTGAAAAGAAAACTCAGAAATTGGAAGTAACTGAAATTTGGAACAATACTTGAAAGCGCATGTAATCTAAGATGTTATTACTGGTGAGTGTGGTGGCTTTGTTGGAGGTGATTTTAAATTCAGTTTGGCACACAATATATTAATACCTTATGTATTAAATATATTATAATTTTCTCAATGAAAGCAAATTAATTTTCTATTCTAAGTGTTTTAAATTGAGCAATGAGAACTAATATGTTGCAATAACTCATTTGAGGTTATCTTGATAAATAGAGATAAAGATTTAACCACAGCTTGCTGTTTTAATTCCGATATTAGTAGATATTTTATTTTTAAATTGTGACAAGCTACAATATATCCTAATATACATACATAGATCATCTTTGAAAAGCCATGAATGAGTTTTAATAAGTAAAGGAAACTTATAGTTAATATAAACATTTATATAGAATGGTACACATTATAAGGACGGTTTTCAATCTGATACTGGGTCTAGTTAACAGGAAGTTAACAGAAAGAATAGCATTTCCAGTTGAAATTCTGGCCTCATCTTTCTTGATTTAACCTCTTAGCAATAAAGTGATCTCTATCTTTACTAATCCTTGCTCGTTTGTCTAGTCCTGGATTATTCCTACTGCCTTGCTTTCTGAAGTGTGGTAAATTGTAATCAATAAACTTTTAATTTTTTTACTAAATAAAAAGATTCTACCCAGACTCTATTGTAAGTAATCAAGTTCCTATCAAGATTCACTCACAGTCTACAACCAACAAAAATAAACAACAAATAGTTTGATGTAATTAACCCTTCAAGGAAAGCTTCGTTAAATATAATTTACCTATATTCAATTAAGGTAAATTAAATTTTAGTGAATCAGATACTGGAGATCTCAGTATGTGCTTTCTATATTTGCCTTCATGCTTAGATTTTGCACTATCAGAGCCTGGACTGAACTGTTTTGTTTCAAATGACCCTGGATTCTTTCCAGAGCTGATTAAACCTGGAATGGAAACTGGAGCCAAAACAGGCCAATTGGATTCTATGGCATTTTTGAAATGAAACATAGGAACTTAGTTGTGTTAACTGTGAAAATCGAAAGAGTAGGTAGACCAAAAACGTAAGGCTGCCATCTATAGAGAGACCTGCGACTAATTCAGTGAATGCAGGAGTGAAGACAGTATGCTGTCTTCAGAGAGACTAAAATAAAGCAGTGCAGAGAAAACAGAGCATCTAGCCTCTGTCCCCCCAAGGAGAAGAGATACACAGATAATAATTCTCCACTTGCGATGAGGTCCTAAGGTACTTTTGCCCTAAAATTTTGAGAGATCCCTCTACATTGTTAGAATATCCAATCCTTTCTACTGTTAATATGCCTTTTTTTTCTTTCCTTTTAAATAAAGAAACAATTTAGAAATATGCACTTCAAAAAATGAAAATGTGAACAGATTTTTCAAAAACCTATAGTGGTTGAATCGTTTAATTCAGGGCAATAGCTGAACACCATGAAAAAAGAACTGTACTGAATTCTGCTGCATCAGGCTCTTTCAAGTGCAGTGCTGAAAACCTTGCACTTTTAAATCTTGGCACATTTAGAATTATTCAGAGCATAGCCACCTTTAGTTTGGCAGGAAAACAAGGTAAAGTCTTCCTGTGGGAATTTTCTATTGGAATTTGCTACACTTAGTGTTTAAATATACTGATATCCATGATAAAGTGTTGTTAAAAAATAGTCTCATCCTATTTTTTTTTAAAACTAACCTCAGTAAATAACCCATACACTTGCAAAGTTAGGTACTTACATACTTTCTCTGTTTACTGCCCTTTAATACTAAAACAGAAATGAAATTAAAAAATAAAATTCATATTTTAATTTCTATTCATACAAACACTTTAAAGCAAGATACAATAGGAGGCCAGAGTCATAGTCTTACATAAAAAACAAAATACTACAGATATGAGTGAAATGTGTCCTATTTTGTCTCATTTATTATAGATTTAGCTCTTAATAAGGCCTGTGTTCATGGAGTGCTACCCCCATCTGTGGTCTTTAAGCCCACAGTTGATCTCTAATATGATAACCACAATTCAGTTAACTATTCAGGAGACTTCAGACCATGAACACACACATTGTTGAATTCAGGAATATATTGCTTTCAATGTGACCATAAGTCTGAGGAAATTGCTTTAAGGCTATGTTTCCTGATTTGATTACCTCAAATTTTACACTGCTGTGCACAAAGTGTCTGGAGAACAATTACATGCATTTGTCACCTCCATTTTAAAAGTATTAGGTGTCTTTGAAATATTTGAACCCTCTCACTGAAAAAATGCCATGCAGAGTATAGCCTGGGGCAATGATGAGTGGATATATTATTATTCTGCTGAAAGTCATGCTGAAAAATAGTATGCAGTTTTGAAAAACCCAGAATTCTTCTCTTTTCATTCTCACAGCCTCTACTTTAGTGTGTGATATAATCACATGAAATGTGGTATTCTGAAATACTATTCCAAGCATTTTGGAATTCCAGAACAGGAAAAGCAATTTCACAGGCCCAAGGTGAAATTTTTAGTTACAATGTAGCATGAATTTGTAAATAAGTCCTTACTAGAAAGATTCCTGCAAGTAATGTTAAAATGTGGACTTTCCAAAGACCAAAGAGAGTCACTGAGAAATTTTAAACAGGGAAGTGCACAAATATGTATGTATTTATTGGAAGACTCTTCTCTGTAGTTTGGGAATCAGAGTATGTAACAAGAGATTATGTTAAGTATTGTATAATCAGATTATATTAACATTTTAATACTAATTTGGAAAATGTACTTTTTTTTGAAATTTGCAAATAAAAGGGTTTGCTTGGTTTTTGGTTCTACAGGCTGTACAAGCATGGTAGTGGCATCTGCTCAGCCTCTGGGGGGCCTCAGGAAGCTTTTATTCATAGTAGAAGACCAAGCAGGAGAAGGCATGTCACATGACCAGAGCAGGACCAATAGAGAGTGAGGAGATGAATGTGTCACACATTTTAAACAATCAGACTTCACAAGAGCTTATTCACTATGAGGAGGATAACACCAAGCCATGACGGATCTGGTCTTATGACCTCTCACCAGGCCTACCTCTAACATTGGGGATTAAAATTCAACATGAGATTTGGAGGGGACAATATTTAAACTATATCATTCTGTCCCTGGCCCCTCAAATATCATGTTCTCACATTGCAAAATACAATTATCCCCTGCCAATCATCCCACAAAATTTTCAGTTCCTTTCAGCATCAGTTAAAAGTTTAAAGTCTCAAATCCAAAGTCTCATCTAGAGATGAGTTCTTTCCACCTATAAGCCTTTAAAATTGAAACAATTTCTTTATTACTAAGGTATAATAGAGGTACAGGAATAGGGTAAACATTCTTCCAAAAGGGAGAAATCAGCCAAAAGAAAGGGGTTACAGGCTGCATGCAAGTCCCAAACCCAGCAAGGCAGTCATTAAATTGTAAAGATCCAGAATAATCTCCTTTGACTCTATGTCTCACACCCAGTGCATACTGGTACAAGGATTGACTCCCAAGGCCTTAGAAGGCTCTGCCCCTGTGGCTTTTCAGGATTCAGCCCCTGAAAACAGTTTTTCCTCCTGGGCCTCCAGGCCTTTGATGGGAGGGGATTCCACACAGATCTCTGAAATGCTTTTGAGGCCTTTTCTTTATAGTCTTGGCCATTAGCATTTGGTTCTTTTTCAGTTATGCAAATCTCTCTGGCAAGTGGTTGCTCTATAACCTTCTTAAATTATTCTCCTGAAAAAGGCTTTTATTTCTCTGCCACGTGGCTATTTTGCAAATTTTCCAAACTTTTATGCTTTGCTTCCCCTTTAAAGATAATTGTATACTTTAAGTCATTTCTTTGCTCCTGCATGTGAGTATAGGTGGTTAGAAGCACCCAGGTTATGTCTTGAACGCTTTGCTGCTTAGAAACATTTCTCCTCCAGATGCCCTAAATTATTATTTTTAGTTCAATCTTCCACAGATTTCAAGGCATAAACACAATGAAGCCAGGTTATTTATTAAGGTATAACACACATAACTTTTGCTCTAGTTCCCAATAAGGTTCTAACTTTCATTTGTGAGCTCCTCAGCTTGGACTACTCTGTTCATATCACTATCAGCTTTTTGGTCACAACCATTTAACCATTTTCTAAAAAGCTCCGAATATTCCCTCATCCTCCTGTCTTCTCCTGAACCCTTCAAACTCTTCAGCCTCTGCCCATTACCCAGTTTAAAAGTTGCTTCCACATTTTCAGGTATCTGTATGGTAATGCCCCACTCTTTGGTACAAATTTTCTGTGTGAGACCATTCATGCATTGCAAATAATTGAATACCTGAAACTTGAGAATTTATAAATAAGAAAAGTTTATTGGCTCATGGTTCTTCAGGCTATACAAGCATGACACCAGCATCTGTAGAACTCAGGCAAGGCCTCCGGAAGCTTTTAATCATGATGAAAGGTAAAATGAGAACAGGCATATCACATGGCAGGAGTGGGAACAAGAGAAAGAGTTGAAAAATTATACTTTAAAAAAAAATATTCAAATCTAAGAATGCTTATGTTATTTTTCTGGTCCAGATTTTATTTACTTATACTTTTTCTTTGTTTCTGTTATTTGGAAAGAATGCATCTGGTAATTAAGATAAAAGACACAATGACAGCATTTTCCATGCAGGAACAAGAAGTGGCATGGGGTTTCAGAAGAGCCTATACAAATTCAGATCACCAAATTCTCAAACTCTGGAATCTCTAAGAATCAGGGCAAAATCCTACAGAAAAAGTTTTAGCCTTTCCAATTTTTGGAGTAGACTGGGATGTATTTACGCATTTCATCAAAGAGCAAGGCCAAAAACCTCTTGACTTTGCTGTACCTATGGAAAGATGAGTAACTAAAGGTGAGTGACAGACTCTTTCCCTTTCAATCTAATAGATTAAATAACAATGTCATTAAATAAATATCTAGCATATAATATATGATATGAATAAAGCAAGACCCACTCTCCTGCAATATATGTGAGTGTGTACATGCATGTATTGGTAAAACACATGTAAACATGTAAGTGTACATGTCAGAAGGGGTACTTTTTTGTAGAGTTTTTTCATATAGAGAAAATAAAGTAGGGTAAAAGATAGATAGTGACGGAGTGGTTTAAACACAAGTTTGTGTGTTTGCTCAGATAAGGAGCCATAGTAGGAAAAATGTGATCTAAAAAAAATAATTACAGGGAGTTGTCCAAGGAAAGCACTATATGAATTATTTATTTTGAAATGTGAAGAAATGCTATTTTTGCCAGATCTAGAAAAGACCCCAACTTTGGCCCAATAGCTGAGGCTTAATGGCTATGAAAATGACATGGAAATAGTTGCTTTTCTTAAAATGGAAAACAAACACAACTGTTTTTTATTGCTTTCTGGATTTTATAAGCAAGAAAAGAAAAGAAGTACAAAAAGGGAACTCTGAGTGTGGTCTAATATATGTACTGTTAATGGTATTTTTACTGGGATAATGTTTAATGTATCCTTTATTCTTAAATGTAAACAATGAAAATGTTCATTTACATGTACAAATGGCAGTATGTTTATCTGTTTATCTGATATTTAATATACATTTCTGTCATTTCTTATAGTTGCCATAACAAAGCACCATGCACCAAGTGACTCAAGTAACAGAAATGTATTGTATTTCCTCATAGTTATGAGTGCTGGAAGCCCAAGTATAAAGGTATAGGCAGGGTAAGTTTCTTCTGAAGATGTCTCTTCTTGATTTTATATTGAGGACTGTCTTTTACAGGTGTATTCACATGGTTTTTGTTCTTTCAATGGTTTTGTTCTTTCTAATCTCCTGTCCATATAAGAGTATCTGTAATAATGGATTAAGGACCACACCAATGACCTCATTTAACCTTAATTATCACTTTAAAGACCGTAACTCAAAAAGAACTCACATTCTAAGAAGCAGGGAGTTAGAACTTCTACATACGAATTTGGGGAAAGGAACTCAATTCAATCTATAACACAATAGTATTTTTTCTGTAGTAAATTTAGACCTCTTTTTGGCTCTAGAAAATGTTTTCTATTACACATAAATGTCAAGTTCATTTCTGAAAAGAAGACATACAAGTGGCCAACAGGTATATGAAAAAATGATCAATTCACTAATCATCAGGGAATGCAAATCAAAAACACAATGAGATATCACCTCCATAAAAATGGCTATCATCAAAAAGACAGAAATAACAAATGCTGGCAAGGATGTGGAGAAAGGCAATTGCTCCCATACTGTTTCTGGGAATCTAAATTAGTACAGCCAATCTGAAAAACAGTATGGAGTTCCCCCAAACCAAACATATAAATACTATTTGATCCATCTATTCCATTGCTGGATATAGATCCAAAAGAAAGGACATCAGTGTATCAAAGACATGTCTTCACTCCTACAATTGTTGCAGCATTTTTCACAGTAGTCTGGGTATGAAATCAATCTAACGGTAAACAAACAGATGAGTGGATAAGGAAAATGTGGTATATATGCACAGCAGAATATTATCCAGACATGGAAATGAATGAAATCCCGTCATTTGCAGCAACATGGATGAAACTAGAGGACATTATTTTTAGTGTAAGCTTGACACAAAAAGATAAATATAGCATGTTGTCACTCATATGTTGGAGCTAAAAATTATTGATGTCATGGACATAGTGAATAAAGTAGTGGTTATAGAGATGGAAAATTATTGGGAAAGGGGGATGAAGATGGATTTGATTATGGTACAAAAATAGAGCTAGTAGAAAAAATGAGTTCTAGTGTTCAGTATCACAATAGGGTGACTACACTTAATAATTTACTGTTTATTTCAAAATAACTAGAAGACACATTTGGGATGTTCCTAACACACAAAAAAATGATAAATGTGAATTGATGAGTATTCCAATTACCCATATTTGATTACATATTGTATGCTTGTATCAAAATATCACATGTACCCCATAAATATGTACAACTATTATATAGCAATAAAAATCAATAATAAATATATATATAATATTTCTAATATATGTTTCATATTATCATACAGTTATTTATGTGAACAATTCTTCTTTGTCCATCAAAATATAAATTATAGACAGGAATGAAAATTATATTAGCTTTCTGTCTTCTGGATTATTTATCCTGTGATGGTTGCCTACCGTGTATGTATATAAGCACACACACACACACACATGCATATCCACACATACATATGTATACACACATGCATATATGCTGTAATAGAAGAAAAAGGGCTTAAGAAAAAGGTCCATGTTTTATGAAATGATGGCTAAGTATTACCAAATTCCCAGTATTTGGGTTGTACTCAAATTATCTTTCTCTCTCAGTACTGCAGATGATATACATGAAACAAACTTTTGTATCACTGAAAATAATTGTCTTCTAGCATTCTAAGAAGAAATACATGATTTCTTTTTAATTGCTTAGTATTTATAAGTTTATTTTCTCCACATAGAAATAACTACTCTCCACTTACAGTTCTAAAAGAAATCCTAAGGGTAGTCATTATTGTAGGCAGGAGACATGGGAAAAGACTTGTTCAAGACAGGGGTCAATTTGAGTCACCTACCTAATGATTAATCATCACAGATCCCTATGCAAAATTGTCTCCCACTTTTTTCCTCTGAGGCATCATTTTTGACAACTCTTATATGTGAGTTTTACTTACAATGTCTTTAATAAAGGGTCAAATTATTATATTCTTTAAACTTGTTATTGGAAAAGAAACACATTATTTTCCTAAGTATTTGAATTGTTTTTTCTTCCCAGTTTCAGTTGTTTTGCCAAAAACTTATATACTTAATTTAGAAATATCTATGTAAATACCTTTAAACTAAAAAGGAATAGTTATTACTGTAATAAAGTCAAAGAAAGAAAAAGACAGCTTCTTACAAGGACAAAATCTCTAGGACAAATATAAAATGTAGGCTATCTTAACTTTAGGCTTGCCCCAGGCACTATCTGACAAGGTAGGGAAAAGGTTATGGCAATCTGAGAGAGAAAGTTTCTAATTCTCTTTTCTCTTTCTACTTTGTATTTCTTAAACATTAAACCATGGAGCTATGTGAACCCCAGAGTGCCTGAATTTCAGAATCTTGCAATGCCTATGAAGTCTCCTTATCAGGGGATAAATGCAGGGTCAGCAAGTTCATGCTGCACATTTTCAAGGGAAAGAAATCCAAATATTGTATGCTATTAACAATCTGTCACTCTTTAACGTTTAACTTTTGGTGTGAAACCACATGTAATTTGATTTAGTTGCAGCAGAATGTAAGATTGTATTTTCTTATTCTTTTATTATTAAAAAAATCTGAAAGCTGAGGCAGGAAGACAGGGGTGAGGTTGAAGCAGGACAGGCTATGGTTACCAGATTCAAAGTCCTGCACACCCTTTGTATCACATCTCTGTTAGCTGCACCCTCTCCCATTTCACTTCTCTTGCCAGCACTAAGGAGATGTTATATTCCATGATCAGTGATTATAGGACTGTCTAAAAATGTTTTAGTTCACATCACTAGTCCTCAAATTGGCTTAAGTATGACAATATCAAAATGAAATACAAAAAATACGGAACATTATAATGTCAGAGAGACTCAACAGCTGAGGACCTGTGAATAGACACTGATGGTGCTTTGGTGTTCTGTCTTACATGGAATCATTCTTGGAAGGCTTTGTAGCAGTTATTTTCAAGGCTAGTACTCCCCCATTGTGAGAGGAGACTCAGGCTGTGTGATTCATTGGTTTGTTTGGGTTGTTCCAGACCTTCTCTAAGTCAGAGAAATGGATGTCATGACCTCCATAAATGCCTTTAGGTGTTAGTCCTCGGAAAAAAAATATATTGCAAGCGGCCAAATCTACAGCAACAAAATTAGCATTATAAATACACAGATTTTCTATACACGTTGTTTTCATGTTGTTTTATATGAGGAAAGTTAGATTATTAGTTAATTTAATTTTCTCTTGGCATAAAACATGTTATTTTGCTGGCATGCATGCTTTACATTCGTACACACTACAGTGAGAAATTACCAATTATATTCTTTCTATATTAAAAGTAATATACTCCTTTTATGCAACTTCACAGTAGCCTCTATTTTTCCCTGGAGAACAATAAACAGCTTCACTCTTACCTGATGCTCATCATACTGTTTACACACAACAGAAGCTGATGTAGCTGTAAACTGGCACGTAAGAATTAAAATGCATTACCACATGTTAGAAATGTTGCTGGGAATGTGCTGCTAAAAAAAAAAAAAAAAAAAAAAAAAAAAAAAAAAAAAAAAAAAAAA